>NC_064641.1:575029062-575336681 GCF_023864345.2 Schistocerca serialis cubense | reverse complement strand
GAGAATGCCGCTTCCCTCTGGGAAGGCATGAAGTGACCAAGGAGGAATATTACACCTCAGGGTCACCTGCCACCACTGGCTGAGTATTTGCAACCAGTACCGTTGCATCCAAGGTGTCAGCAAGATCTAGGTTCTCAGGGAATCCCAGAATCTGTATCTCGTTCTTGGACGCAGAACTGTTAGGGCGTGGTGGTGTGGGGGCCACCAAAGTCTCCTGTTTCGTAACAGACTTCTTCTATGTTTGTTTGCTCTCTCACAACTCCATAGGCGCTTGTTGCTTCTCAAAAGTAGCTTCAGGGGCAGAGGAAGACTGTGAAGCCCTTCGGCTAGCAGCTAGGGGCTCTTTCAGCCACCGGCTGGTGTCCACTTGACCACAGGGGAGACTATGGAAGGTAGAGTCCAAAGGGATGCCTTCCATGTGAGAGGAGCCAGGGAAGGCTGTTGCTTCTCCAACTGGGAGGAGGGGACTGATGTCTCCGGCATTTGGTGGGGCAATGCTCCCGAAGTAGAAGATTTGGGAGCAACAGAAGAAGACATGCCCCCAGTCAGCAGGAGAGAGGATGAAGATGGGCAGCCTTGAGTGCCCACTGGAGTAAGCTTAGATGAGGAGTGTAACAATGTCATGGCAGGTGATGCCATCGTAGAGGCAGCATAAGACAAGAGCATTTGAACAGCATTCAACCTTTCATATTTTAGTTTAGCCTTGTGGTAAGACAGCCTGTCCAGGGTCTTGTACTCCATAATTTTCCACTCCTTTCGGAGTACCGCACAGTCTGGCAAGCAGGGGGAGTGGTGCGCTCCACAGTTAACACCAGTGGGAGGAGGTGCACATGGAGTATTTGGATGCAGTGAACGTCCACAGTCTCTACACATGGCACTGAAATTGCACTGGGAGGACATGTGCCCAAATTTCCAGGATTTGAAGCACCACATAGGGGGAGGGATGTAAGGTTTGACGTCACATCGGTATACTATCACCTTTACCTTTTCAGGTAACGAATCACCCTCAAAGGCCAAGATGAAGGCACCAGTGGCAACCCTATTGTCTTTAGGCTTCCTACAGAGGCGCCGAACAAAGAAAACATCCCATCATCCCAAATTAGTGCATAGCTCATTGTCGGATTGCAACAGGGGGTCATGATGAAAAATAATTCCCTGAACCATGTTGAAGCTTTTATGGGGAGTGACCAAAACAGGAATATCACCCAGCTAGTCACAGGTGAGTAACACCCAGGACTGGTTTGGGGATGCCACCTGAATCCAAAACCAACCCATTACACATTTTGGACAGCACTGTCATTTCCCCAAACTTTTCCTCGAGGTGCTCAACAAAAAACAGAGGCTTCATATCCAAAAAGGAGTTGCCGTCAGTTCTGCTGCACGCTAGGCCTAAATAATGAGGTGAATATGGCACTTTCATTCTGTAACGCTACATTCCTCCCATGGTGTTGCTAGGGAGGAGAATGATTTAGGGTCATACCTATCAGCAATGTAATCAACCTTCCCTTTCTTAGAGACTGCTGGGGCCATTCGGTCCCCAGCAAAAGATGACTTGGTCCACTTCATTGTGTGTCAGCCGCCCAGGTGCCACCCACTCCAATTAGGGGCTCTCCCCACAGGCATCGCCCAGCCACAGCAAAGGCCACCTGGCACGATGGCCGTTGCCAGGAGTCCTGATGCCCCAAGAAGATCGGCATTTACTCCTTGGCATACGTGAAAAGTTTGCAGCTCAGGAATCGGTAGTGCGATTCCTGTGTTGTCAATGGACCTCCATCGAATGGGTAAATGATGGCCCCATGACAACTGACGGACTACTGTGCTAGATATTGGGTGCGGAGAAATCCAATAGAGTCATGAGGGCAAAAGAGGACAGTAGACAACAGAAGAAAATGACATACTCTGGAACATGTCCTCACCCAGATTGTTGAATTGCAGGTGGAGATGCAAAGCCACGACAATAAGAAGTGCAGGAGATCTAATCTAATGGCACTATGGATAACTAGTGCAACAAGCAAGGCATCCTCCCCCAAATGGCCCGCACTTTGGATAATGAAAGATGTGTAGGTCGAACCTTTAAAGGGGAGCAGAACTGATTAGGCTGAAAAGTGGGAGACAGCTTTTAGTCACCTCTTATGACAGGCAGGAATACCTCAAGCCTATTCTAACCACTGAACCTGCAGGGGGTTTTGCCAACACCACAACATCACCTACAGTGCCTCTCCTGGGCTTGTGACCATATCAGTTGGGCCCTAGATGACTGAAAACTGTGTCCTGGTTAGATGAGTCATTTCAGTTGGTAAGAGCTAATGTTAGGGTTTGAGTGTGGCACAGACCCCAAGAAGCCATGGACCCAAGTTGTCATGGAAAGCACTGGCTCCTTTGGTCCAACTGAACTCATCATTGACTGGGAATGGTTTAGTATGTCTTAACCAATAGGAATGGCCCACTAGTGCGAAGACCCGAATTTCATGAGCATCAATGAAATGGAACTGCTGTTTACAGATGATATACTGCCTTCCTTGATGAGTCACATTTTCTACTTTATGGGACAAATTAAAATCATTGTATCTGGTGGTAAATGTTGAAAAACAAACACTTTTCAAATATGTTTGGAAGATAAATTTTATGGAGGCACTATTGTTGATTGCAAACTTTTATTTTGCCTCTGAACGAAAGATGCTGGGAGGGGGAGCTAGCATCCGGCTCAAGTGCTATGCTGTTGGGGCAAACCTGCCTCTATCTCCCAGGGCAGCCAGCTTAAAGCTTAAGTACTCTTTGAATGACAGTCTTCCTTTTTCACACAGGAGTAGTTGGAATACATAGAGTTCATGGAGAGCCTAGAGAAGGACCATGTACAGTCTGTTCACTCATTTTTGTAAATGATATTGTAAATCATAACAAACAACACTGCAGACAAATCAACAATGGATTCATAATGGATTGGTGCACAATACTGTTACAAAGCCAAGATAGCCAAAGAGCATAAACATTCCAGAGTCACACAAAGTGAGCAGATCTCTCCTGACCACAGAGGAGCCAAGATAAAGTGTGTGGGCAGTATGGTTTGAGAAATGATTAAAAAGCATGTTTTAGGCCTGTTAACCCACTCTTGACCGATTTATTTACATATCCAGCCTTGGATATCACACTGACCCATGTATGATTATTTTCTTACCTAAAGGAATAACTCCTTCAGCAACATAATACATTTTGCCACATGGGTAGAGGATTTCAGAAAAGCCTGGATAACCATGATCAGAATTTCATTGTACTTCGCTTGGTGCTTGATTCCCCAGCTGAAATTTTGTATGATAATTTCTATCATCTTGTTTGCTCTGTAAATCCTCTACAAACCAGTCTTCAACAATTGTGAGAATCACTACACACAGCGTGGCTCTAGGTATCTGTGGAGGCCTATCAGCACCCCAATGCTTCACTTTCAGCTAGCTCATCTTCAGTTCGCCCCTAAAAGTTCACTTGGGTACAAGTATATGTATATAATAAAATGACTGCAAACTATAGTAAAAGATAAAGCAAAGTGAAATTAGAAATATACTGAAATTACATGAAGCAATCCGGTCTTTGATATTTTGTCGTGAGACAACACACTTCTCCAACATTTAATAATATAGTTATTGCAGTATGTTTTGTTTCAAATTCAATAATCAAGACTGCATGTGAAAGTGTTAAAGTATTATCTTTCATGGTGTCTTCTTTTTCTCTTCTATCTCTTTGGTATCTCACCTGATACGGGTAAAGAAAATACATCGTAAATTTGTGTAACTGTTGCCAGCATCTCACAGGCATCCTGTGATCCATGTGACATGACGTCTGTGTCAATACAATATGTGATCCAGCTGCTGGGGTTACAAAAGGGTAGTCACAGCAGGCTGTAAGCCACTTCGGTATTCACCTATGCTACCTTTCCACAGTGGTCTCAGTGGTCTTTTACAAACAACTGTGTAATTCTTTGGATTAATTTGGCTTGCTGCTCTGACTTTGCCTGTATCCATTGCATAAGACTTGGACTGTGATATGTTTTCTTCTTGTGGCTTGTCTGCTTAAGCTTCTGCTGAACGTATTCACTGTCCAGTTTATGATGCCCCATTTATAACACGCTTGTGTCAAGTTTACTGTGGAAAAAATATTGAGTGCTGTCTACGAAAACTGAACGAGAGGCTGGACAAATCACATCAGATGAACTTCTGTCTAAGAAATGAGGAAGTCATTCAAAGTTACTGGGACTGCAGTAGTAGCAGACAGTATAAATATTGCACTTCCTAGAGCCCATCACGGAAATTTCAGCAGTGGCATCATTTCCAGGCATCTCGGTGTTCCCATTATTTTACAAACCCAATGAGAAATCAGACATGTGCCATAGATGACTGACACCAAATTTTCAGGCAAGTCAAATTACTGACCCTCAGCAACAATGGATTTTTGCTGTCAGCAAATCTGCATCTGTATAGTTGGTGAAATGTTAGTACGATTCATGGCATCAGCACATGCTATGGTCACGTGGTGGTTTTATGAGGTGAGGGAAAAAGTTGGCTTACACCTCAGTGTTCATATCGCTTGTATGACTCCATTTGGAAAACATTTAGTGAATTGTACACATAAGGCACTGAAGCACAAAGCTGATGTAAATCAAGAAATTAATTTGAAAATCTTTGAATCATATGTCACTGATGCTTTGATGCATACCTTAAAACACAATGTGAGTGTGGAGAAACGAAGACATTCACACAGAATGGCTTCAGTATTTCCAAGTCACTGAGAAGAACAGCAATGGTGGGATTTCTGTTGTATATGCTAATATTTATGTGCACTTGTTACATGCTAACTGTAATTTTTTGAGTGGTGGTAAGACAAGGACTTCGTGCACTGGTTTCTAAGGGAAATTGAACTATTATGATGAATGCTGGAGTTGAAAATCACTTTGTGCCAAATGCAAATACAGACAACTCTCATAATTGCTATATCTGTGATTAGCCAGATATCAGCACACACAACAGAACTCCCACCATTGCTGTTCTTCTCAGTGACTTGGAAATACTGAAGCCATTCTGTGTGAATGTCTTCGTTTCTCCACACTAACATTGTGTTTTAAGGTATGCATCAAAGCATTAGTGACATATGATTCAAAGATTTTCAAATTAATTTCAGATGACAAAATGGTAGATATCGAAATAGACGACAGAGGGATAGAGAAACAATTAAAATCGCTCAAAAGAGGAAAGGCCTCTGGACCTGATGGGATACCAGTTCAATTTTACACAGAGTACGCGAAGGAACTTGCCCCCCTTCTTGCAGCGGTGTACCGTAGGTCTCTAGAAGAGCGTAGCGTTCCAAAGGATTGGAAAAGGGCACAGGTCATACCCATTTTCAAGAAGGGACGTCGAGCAGATGTGCAGAACTATAGACCTATATCTCTAACGTCGATCAGTTGTAGAATTTTGGAACACGTATTGTGTTCGAGTATAATGACTTTTCTGGAGACAAGAAATCTACTCTGTAGGAATCAGCATGGGTTTAGAAAAAGACAGTCATGTGAAACCCAGCTCGCGCTATTCGTCCACGAGACTCAGAGGGCCATAGATACGGGTTCACAGGTAGATGCCGTGTTTCTTGACTTCCGCAAGGCGTTCGATACAGTTCCCCACAGTCGTTTAATGAACAAAGTAAGAGCATATGGACTATCAGACCAATTGTGTGATTGGATTGAGGAGTTCCTAGATAACAGGATGCAGCATGTCATTCTCAATGGAGAGAAGTCTTCCGAAGTAAGAGTGATTTCAGGTGTGCCGCAGGGGAGTGTCATAGGACCGTTGCTATTCACAATATACATAAATGACCTTGTGGATGACATCAGAAGTTCACTGAGGCTTTTTGTGGATGATGCTGTGGTGTATCGAGAGGTTGTAACAATGGAAAATTGTACTGAAATGCAGGAGGATCTGCAGCGAATTGACGCATGGTGCAGGGAATGGCAATTGAATCTCAATGTAGACAAGTGTAATGTGCTGCGAATACACAGAAAGATAGATCCTTTATCATTTAGCTACAAAATAGCAGGTCAGCAACTGGAAGCAGTTAATACCATAAATTATCTGGGAGTACGCATTAGGAGTGATTTAAAATGGAATGATCATATAATGTTGATCGTCGGTAAAGCTGATGCCAGACTGAGATTCATTGGAAGAATCCTAAAGAAATGCAATCCGAAAACAAAGGAAGTAGGTTACAGTACGCTTGTTCGCCCACTGCTTGAATACTGCTCAGCAGTGTGGGATCCGTACCAGATAGGGTTGATAGAAGATATAGAGAGGATCCAACGGAGAGCAGCGCACTTCGTTACAGGATCATTTAGTAATCGCGAAAGCGTTACGGAGATGATAGATAAACTCCAGTGGAAGACTCTGCAGCAGAGACGCTCAGTAGCTCGGTACGGGCTTTTGTCAAAGTTTCGAGAACATACCTTCACCGAAGAGTCAAGCAGTATATTGCTCCCTCCTACGTATATCTCGCGAAGAGACCATTAGGATAAAATCAGAGAGATTAGAGCCCACACAGAGGCATACCGACAATCCTTCTTTCCACGAACAATACGAGAATGGAATAGAAGGGAGAACCGATAGAGGTACTCAAGGTACCCTCCGCCACACACCGTCCGGTGGCTTGCGGAGTATGGATGTAGATGTAGATGTAGATCATAACCTAGGAGAAAATGGGTGAAGCCACAAGACAGAATGGCTGCCTGCAGAAGAGAACACAATACCAAGAGGTAGTCGAACTAAACAAAACTGACTGATGGCAGACAAGACATAGACTAGGCCAAGCCCAAAGCAATCAGATTTACTTAAAATTTTTACCCAGTACTCTAATGAGCATTCAAAAAGATGTAGGCTGCATATTTTTGTAAAATATATAAAATATAAATATATAAGTAATACATAAAGTCCATCATCCCAGCTGAGTGTGTCCGAAGGTCCGTCGGATGGTATGGAAATCAATGACGGCTGCTAATTTTCGAAATGTTTGGTAACAAAAATTCCAAATTACATGCTAAGTATATATTTATATAATATGTATATTAAGAAAATATATAGCTTATATCGTTCCATGTGTTTGTTAGAGTACTGTGTAACATTGATCAAGACCATTTTGTGATTTTTGGTAACAACTTCTCCATTTTATATATTATATATGCAGGATGACCAGAACCGAGGTGAAAAGTTTGCAAGTGTGTTGCAAGAGATGTTTGCTGAGAAACAATTACTAAGATAAAAATTTGATATGTTAAACTTCCTGGCAGATTAAAACTGTGTGCGGGACTGACACTCGAACTCAGGCCCTTTGCCATTCGTAGGCAAGTGCTCTACCAAACTGAGCTACCCAAGCACAACTCATGCCCCGTCCTCACAGCTTTACTTCCGCCAGTACCTCGTCTCCTACCTTCCGAACTTTACAGAAGCTCTCCTGCAAATCATGCAGGACTAGCACTCCTGAAAGAAAGGATATTGCGGAGACATGGCTTAGTCACAGCCAAGGGGATGTTTCCAGGATGAGATTTTCAATCTGTAGCAGAGTGTGCGCTAATATGAAACTTCCTGGCAGATTAAAACTGTGTGCCGGAACGACACTCGAACTCGGGACCTTTGCTTTTTGCAGGCAAGTGCTCTACCAACTGACCTACCCAAACAAGACTCACGCCCAGTCCTCACAGCTTTACTTCCGTGAGTACCACGTCTCCTACCTTCCAAACTTTACAGAAGCTCTTCTGCAAACCATGCACCACTGGCGGAAGTAAAACTGTGAGGACGGGGCGTGAGTCGTGCTTGGGTAGCTCAGTTGCTAGAGCACTTGCCCGCGAAAGGCAAAGGTCCTGAATTCAAGTCTCGGTCCGGCACACAGTTTTAATCTGCCAGGAAGTTTCATATCAGCGCACACTCCGCTGCAGAGTAAAAATCTCATTCTGGAAACATGCCTTAGGCTGTGGCTAAGTCATGTCTCCACAATATCCTTTCTTTCAGGATTGCTAGTCCTGCATGGTTTGCAGGAGAGCTTCTGTAAAGTTTGAAGGTAGGAGACGAGGTACTGGTGGAAGTAAAGCTGTGAAGAGCGGCCCTGAGTCGTGCTTGGGTAGCTCAGTTGGTAGAGCACTTGCCAACAAAAGGCAAAGGTCCCGAGTTCGAGTCTCAGTCCAGCACACAGTTTTAATCTGCCAGGATGTATTGTATCAGCGCACACACCGCTGCTGAGTGAAAATTTCATTCTGTAAACATCCCCTAGGCTGTGGCTAAGCCATGTCTCCACAATATTCTTTCTTTCAGGAGTGTTAGTCCTGCATGGTTTGCAGGAGAGCTTCTGTAAAGTTTGGAAGGTTGGAGACCAGGTACTGGCGGAAGTGAAGCTGTGAGGACAGGGCGTGAGTCATGCTTGGGTAGCTCAGTTGGTAGAGCACTTGCCTGCGAAAGGCAAAGGTCCCGAGTTCGAGTCTCGGTCCGGCACACAGTTTTAATCTGCCAGGAAGTTTCATATCAGAGCAAACTCCCATGCAGAGTGAAAACTTAATGCTGGAAACATCACCTAGGCTGTGGCTAAGCCATGTTTCCGCAATATCCTTCCTTTCAGGAGTGTTAGTCTTGCATGTTTTGCAGGAGAGCTTCTGTAAAGTTTGGAACGTAGGAGACGAGGTACTGGTGGAAGTAAAGCTGTGAGGACTTGGGGTGAGTCGTGCTTAGGTAACTCAGTTGGTAGAGCACTTGCCTGTGACAGGCAAAGGTCCCGAGTTCGAGTCTTGGTCCGGCACACAGTTTTAATCTGCCAGGAAGTTTCATATCAGAGCAAACTCCGCTGCAGACTGAAAACTTAATTCTGGAAACATCACCTAGGCTGTGGCTAAGCCATGTTTCAGCAATATCCTTCCTTTCAGGAGTGTTAGTCCTGCACAGTTTGCAGGAGAGCTTCTGTAAAGTTTGGAAGGTAGGAAACGAGGTACTGGCGGAAGTAAAGCTGTGAGGCTGAGGCATGAGTCGTGCTTGGGTAAATCAGTTGGTGGAGTACTTGCACGCAAAAGGCAAAGGTCCCGAGTTTGAGTCACGCTCCGTCACACAATTTTAATCTGCCAGGAAGTTTGATATCAGTGCACACTCTGCTGCAGAGTGAAAATCTCATTCTGGATTTGATATGTTGCACCATTTCCAATTTATTTAACACTGAAATTAGCCAGTCGGGTTGAAGTGCGCGCATATTCAAGCAGTCTGCCAAAGGTGGTGCTGCCCATCTTCATTCGGATAGTTGGAACTTGAATTTGCATGCATGATGAACACTGATGATGACTGACAACCGTTCAAAATTAGATCAAAATAAATTCACTGAATGCTAATAACTAAGTCATCTGTATTCGGTACAAACATTGTACCTGTTGGTGATGTATGAAAATTTGTGTCAGATCAGGACTCGAACCCAGATTTCCCCCTTATTGTAAGTGGTCCCCTTACCATTAGGCTATCAGTGTATGCCTCTGGGAGTTCCCCTTACTTCCACGTGTCATACTTCTTACTCTCTATACGACAGTATCTTACATTTATCACTAAATGCTTACAGCCTAACTCTGTATTCTCGCATTAATGAGAATAAGACTGTGGGGAATCAAGACATATGACTTATCATCTAGTGCCAGCCTTGGAACATAATATTTACACTGACGATAACTGACAGCCATTTGAAATGAGGCTGAAGTAAGTTCACTGACTGAGAGTAAGTTGGTGTCAGTTGCATTAGGTACAGATGTTCTAGCTAATGGTGACATGGAAATTTGTGCCAGAGTGGGACTCTAATCTAGATATCCCGCTTATCATGAGTGCCATTAGACTATTCGTGCACAACTCCCCAACCGACCCAGACTTCCACAGGTCACACTGTCTCCAACTCTGTAACATGTTAGAGTCACAGACTGGTACAAATTTTCAAATGTCATCAACAGGTAGAAAATCTGCACCTACTACAGCTGATGCCATGTAATTCACATCCAGCAAATTTATTTTGAACATCTGTCAATAATTATCAACATAAATATTGTATGTTAACCGGGGGCCTAGAAATGACAGAGAGACTCCGTCCCCAACGCAGCCACAGTGGTCCACAACCCCACGACGACTACCACAGTCCACTTCACTCCTCTGCTGCCCAACACTGAACAATTCTTTCAGGGTTATTGTGCGGTTCGGTCCCCGGTGGACTCCCCCCCAGGGAACATCACACACCAGACGAGTGTAACCCCTATGTTTGCGTGGCAGAGTAATGGTGGTGTACGCGTACATGGAGAACTTGTTTGCGCAGCAATCGCCGACATAGTGTAGCTGAGGCAGAATAAGGGGAACCAGCTCGCATTCATCAAGGGAGGTGGAAAACTGTCTAAAATCCATCCACAGATTGGCTGGCTCACTGGACCACAACACAAGTACACTGGGCGGATTCATGCCGGGGACCAGGTGCTCCTTCCCAATCCGGAAAGCTGTGCGTTAGACCGCACGGCTAACCAGGCAAGCAACGTAATTATTACATGATCAGGTGGGAACTGATTGATAATTCATAGGTCTCAATTCCCCATAGTCTTATTCTCACTAATGCAAAGATAATATGGTATAAGGATGTAGACATTAATATAAATATTATGTGCCGATAAGGGCACTAGATGATAATTCACAGGTCTTGATTCCCCATAGTCTTGTTCTCACTAATGCAGGAATACAGAATTAAGCTGCGATCATTCAGTGATGAAAGTAAGAGATTACAACATAGGGATGTAGACAGTGTGACATATGGAAATTTAGGCAACTGCTCGCGATAAGCAGGAAATCTCAGTTCGAATCCTGGACCCCAAAAAATTTTCACATGTCACCAACAGGTAGAACATTTGTACCTAATACAGCAAATTTACTTTGATCAAAAAGTTTCCACTTGAAAGCATTGCTGCAGTGTATATGCAACATAGCCTGACTCCAATGCGGATATATAAACACTGACGTGCAGGCAAAAGATTAGTGTGGCATTCATGTCTTTATGACATGCACACAGTAAATGTGGAAATGTGATCTATGGCAATGTTACTATCACACGTGTCCAAACAGGACCAAAAGACTGTTATTCTTTTCCTGGCTGCTGAAGGACAAACACTTGTAGGCATCCATCAGAGAATGAATAATATGTATGGAGCAGCATGTCTGTCAAAAACCACTGTTGTGGAGTGGTACATCAAGTCCATGCTGGGTGCTTTGCACACCATAATGCACATACCCATATCGCAAATGTCATAAACCATAAATTATACCAACTTAAGTGGGGGACACTCAAGCACCCATCTCACAGTCCATATTTATTGTAATGCAATTATCACACCATCAGTTCCTTAACAAAGGCATTGAAGATTTCACAACTCATCTCAGATGAGGATGTGGAGCAGGCATTTACAGACTTCTTCACAAAACAGGACCTGGTGTTTTACTAAATGAGTATCATCAACCTGGTTCACCAGAAGGATGATTGCCTCACTGCTCTCAGCAGTTTTACCTGTTATGCTTACCAATTCTAGACTGTACAGTCTTTGAATGGTAACTTTTTATTGCCCCTTATAAATATTAAAAAATATACGGGGTGATTCAGCTGCACCTACTGATGTCATTTTATGCAATCCCACATGACAGAACAATGTTGTTGGCCAGTTTGCTCAGCAGATGTGAAGCACACTGTCAAAATGACAGAGAGTAACGGATAAAGTATACAATGTGTTATACCTATTGCACAATGTTTATTTATGATACTGCTTTAGCACATTAATGCAGTGAGGCATATGTTATTCTTTTCACTGGGTTATATACTGGAATGTTGTCACTTCCATGCTTCCTTTTGATATCTCCTGTTGTTTCTGATTGTGTTACATACTGTATACGACAACATTTCTGAACCGTCAGCAAAAGATTAAGCACTGTAAAGAGAGACATTCAAACCCCACAACTTTTTGAGGACAACTACTTCCTGCATCAGTATGAGATTAGACGTAGGACAATGTGATGTTATACTCAGTGCAAGAACGACGCTACACAGCATCTCCAAGGCAATGATGAAGTGGGTATTTTCCCGTATGACCATTTCAGGAGTGTACCATGAATGTCATAAATCGAGTAAAACATCACATCTCCGGCATCTCTGCGGCCGGAGAAAGATCCTGCAAGAATGGGACCACCAATGACTGGAGAGAATCATTCAACATGACAGAAGTGCAACTGTTCCGCAAATTGCTGCAGATTTCAATGCTGTGCCACCAGCAAGTGTCAGCATGCTAACCATTCAACAAAACATCATTGATATGGGCTTCCAGAGCTGAAGGCCCACTCGTGTACCATTGATGACTGCCCTGCCCCCCCCCCCCCCCCTGTCCCCTCCCCAAACAATGAAACTGAACTGTTGATGATTGGAAACATATTTCCTGGTCAGACAAGTCTCGTTTCAAATTGTATCAAGCGGATGGATGTGTACGGGTATGGAGACAACCTCATGAATCCATGGACCCTGCATATCAGAAGGGGACTGTTCAAGCTGATGGAGGCTCTGTAATGGTGTGGGGCATGTGCAGTTCGAGTGATATGGGACCCCTGGTACATCTAGAAATGACTCCAACAGATGACACGTACATAAGTGTCCTGTCTGATCATCTGCTTCCACTCATGTCCATTGTGCATGCTGACAGACTTGGGGAGCAATTCCAGCATGACAATGTGACACCCCACACATCCAGAATTGCTACAGAGAGGCTCGAGGAACACTCTTCTGAGTTTGAACACTTCTGCTGGCCACCAAACTCCCCAAACATGAAAATTATTGAGCATATCTGGGATGCCTTGCAACGTGCTATTCAGAAGAGACCTCTACCCCTTTGTGCTCTTACAGATTTAAGGACACCACTGCAGGATTCACCAGCACTACTTCCGACATAAGTTGAGTCCATGCCATGTCATGTTGTGGCACTTTTGCATGCTCCTGGCCCGCCCTACATGATATTAGGCAGGTAAACCAGTTTCTTTAGCTCATCGGTCTATATGAAAAAACCCCACACCACATGGGCATGAAATTTATAAATAAAATCCAAGCAGGAAAAAGTGACTCAGTTCTAAAAAGTATTGAAGGAAACCTGGAAAAATATTTTAAAAGTAAATGCTGTTATAGTGTAGAAGATTTCTTGAATGATGACCATGTGATATAGTATCTCTCTAAAGAGTAACACCATATATACTATATCCATAGATTTTAATAAATGATATCCATGTTAAGGTACATATATCTATTGTTACCTTACATTAGTTTATTAGTCTTAAAATTGACAAGTTGCCCATTATGATTCCATTTGCTAACACTCATCCAAAGCTTTGAGAGGGAAATTACACCAATTATGTGGCTGTTGCCTGTATGGATACTGTTCCTGATACAGATGTAGTGCAGATTGCACAAAACGACATCAGTAGGGGCAGCTGAATCACCCTGTATAGCATATGTCCACCTGAATATTCATTAGAACCTCATGTAAAAAACTGAGATAAATCAGATAAGAACTTTTCGTGATTTTTGGATACAATGTTCCCGTTTATATGTTAAATATATATTTATAAAGTGCGCAGGGTGATTAAAATTATAGTTAAACTTTCAAAATGCTGTAGAAATAACACCACTGGATAGAATAACGTCAAATTGCAACGGAGTGTTATCGGAGAAGGGAGAAAACTTATGGCAGTAAAAAAAAAATAGTGGGAACATTGATCAATAGATGGTGCTGCAAATGTCAGAATACATAAATGAAGACACCTGTCATGCGCACGGCCCATTGACGTTGGTATAAACACGGCAGGTACATGGCTTTTCCTCCTTTCGCTTCAGTGACTTTTGCCATTACTGTCTCAATGCAGGATCGCGCTCTGCTTGTAAAGTTGTATTACAAGAATGATGAGTGTGCACACATCACTCTGCAGAAGTTCCAGACACAGAAGGGTTTGAGGAAAGGCATTGGTTTGATGACTGCTGTAGGTCTGGAGAAAATGATTCGGAAATTTGACAAGACGGGTTCTTTTGGTGTGCAACCTGGTAGAGGGAGGAAACAAATTGATTCGACGTCTGTGGAAGCAGTGGCCACAGCAATGCAGGAGGAGACGAGTGGTGGTGTGTAAACATGCAGTGCATGGAGAATTGCCCGAACATTGGACATAACCGTAAGCATGGTGCATAAGATCCTATGAAACATCCTTCTTTGATATCAATTCAAAATTATCCATGTGCATGAGCTGCTTCCTGTTGACCAGCCAGAAAGAGAGACCTTTCCTTTAGAATTTCTTCCTCACATGGAAATGGACAATAATAAGCCATGGAAGATTTTGTGGACAAACGAAGCCCACGTTCATCTGACAGGATATGTCAATACACAGAATTGTTGAATATGGGCAACGGAAAATCTACACACTAATCAACCAGTACTACTTCATCCTGAAAAGGTCACTGTGGGGTGCGGGTTTATGGCATCATTTATCATAGGGCCATATTTTTTCTAAGAGACAGGTGCTTCTGGTCCTGTTACCTGCATCATCAATGGTAAGCGCTATGGGTGTCTTTTGCCCAACCACATCATTCTAGCTCTCCAACAGCGTGGATGTATGGATGAGATCATTTTTATGCAAGATGGCACACCTCCACACATTGCAAATCCAGTTAAGCAGCTGCATTTCAGAAATGCTAGAATTATCGGCCTGGCCGTCCCGATCACCTGATCCTAATCCGTGTGACTTCTGGCTGTGGGACTATCTGAAAGATGTTGCATTCAGTGTTCCAAATGCAAACTTAGGTGCATTGAAGGCATGCATTGTGCAACACATTCTGAATGTGACCCTGGAAACACTTCTATCAATTGTGGAACATGCTGTTTGTTGATTTCAACTTGCTGCAGAAAACGATGGACAACATACTGAACATGTTTTGCGCCAGTCACACATAAATAAATATCTGAGTTGATTTTGATTCACACTTTTTATGCGGTTTTTGGCATCAGGATAATTAAAAACTGACTTTTCCCATGCGATGTCATATGACTTTGCCGTGGTGGATGGGATTACGTAACTAACAGTATCACACCTATACACTCATGCACACTGAGTAGTGCAGTTTGTTTAACGTCAAATGTACACCTTAGGCATTGCTGCGTGACTCATTTGTCATTTGTAGTTGACCACTGTTAAATTATAAAGCTTACAGTGCCATCTATTGCTATATTTTGTAACTATTTTTATTTATTTATTTATTTATTTATTTAAATGTCAAGTTCCGTAGGACCAAACTGAGGAGCAAATCTCCAAGGTCATGGAACGTGTCAGTACATGAACTTACAACATAAAAAGTAATAACAGATAAAAATAAATGTTCATGAACCTGAAAGAAAATCAGTCCATAAGTTTAAGCAAACGCTATCAGCAGTACAATGAGAATCATCTTAATTTTTCAAGGAACTCCTTGACAGAATAGAAGGAGTGACCCATGAGGAAACTCTTCAGTTTCAATTTGAAAGCGCATGGATTACTGCTAAGATTTTTGAATTCAAGTGGCAGCTTATTGAAAATGGATGCAGCAGTATACTGCACACCTTTTTGCACAAGAGTTAAGGAAGTCCGATCCAAATGGAGGTTTGATTTCTGCCGAGTATTAACCAAGTGAAAGCTGCTTATTCTTGGAAATAAACTAATATTGGTAACAAGAAATGACAATAAGGAATATACATATTGAGAGGCCAATGTCAAAATACCCAGACTCATGAAAAGAGGTCGACAAGAGGTTCGTGAACTCACACCACTTATTGCCTGAACCGCCCGTTTCTGAGCCAAAAATATCCTTCTAGAATGGGAAGAGTTACCCAAAAACATAATACCACACGACATAAGTGAATGAAAATAAGCAAAGTAGACTAATTTACGTGTTGAAATATCACTCACTTAAGTCTTTGAACAAGAACCTGAACGTGGGCTTTCCACGACAGCTTACTATCTATCTGAACACCTAGGAATTTGAACTGTTCAGTTTCACTAATCATATGCCCGTTCTGTGAGATTAAAACGTCAGGTTTTGTTGAATTGTGTGTTAGGAACTGTAGAAACTGAGTCTTACTGTGATTTAACGTTAGTTTATTTTCTACAAGCCATGAACTGAGGTCATGTACTGCTCTACTTGAAACCGAGTCAATGTTGCACACAACATCCTTTACTACCAAGCTAGTGTCATCAGCAAACAGAAATATTTTAGAGTTACCCATAATACTAGAGGGCATATCATTTATATAAATAAGGAACAGGAGCGGCCCCAACACTGATCCCTGGGGCACCCCCCAATTGACAGTACCCCACTCAGATCCCACATCACAGCCGTTATCAACATTGTGAATAATGACCTTTTGCTGCCTGTTGCTAAAGTAAGAGGTGATCCAATTGTGAGCTACTCCCCTTATTCCGCAATGGTCCAACTTCTGGAGCAATATTGTGTGATCAACACAGTCAAATGCCTTTATTAAATCAAAAAATACGCCAAGCCCATCCAGTACCTCACAGAGAAAAGAGAATATAGCATTCTAAAGCCGAACTGTACATTTGATAGCAAATCGTGTGATATAAAATGATCAATTAACCTTACATATACAGCCTTTTCAATAACTTTTGCAAACACTGATGGCATATAAATAGGTCTAAAATTATCTACATTATCCCTTTCTCCCTTTTTATAAAGCGGCTTTACTACTGAGTACTTAAATCGTTCAGGAAACTGACTATTCCTAAAGGAAAAATTATAAATATGGCTAAATACAGGGCTAACATGTGCCGCACAGTACTTTAATATTCTACTAGACACTCCATCATAACCATGAGAGTCCTTAGTCTTCAGTGATTTGATTATTGTCTCAATCTCCTTCTTGTCTGTATCACAGAGCAGTATTTCAGACGTCAATCTCGGAAAGGCATTTGCTAAGAAATTTATATGATTTCCTGTAGATACTAAATTTTTATTTAATTCACCAGCAATGCTCAGAAAATGGTTGTTAAATACTGTAAATATATCTGATTTATCAGTAACAGAAATATTATTACTGCAAACTGACTTTATATCGTCAACCTTGTGCTGCTGACCAGACACTTCCTTCACAACTGACCATATGGCTTTAATTTTATCCTGTAAATTAGCTATTCTATTTGCATACCACATACTTTTTGCCTTGCTAATGACATTTTAAGCACCTTACAATACTGTTTGTAATGGGCTACCGTAGCTTGAATGTGACTACTTCTAACATTTTGATATAATTCCCACTTTGTTCTACATGATATCCTTATCCCACTAGTCATCCAACCGGGCTGTCCATTACTGCTAGTACTCCGTTTAGAATATTCTAATGGAAAGCAACTCTCAAAGAGCATGAGAAATGTGTTATGGAAAGCATTGTATTTATCATCTATATTATCGGCACTATAAACATCTTGCCACTCTTGTTCCTTGACAAGTTTTGAAAAACTCTCTATTGCTGTTGGATTAACTTTCCTACATAGTTTGTAATTAAATACGACATTGGTTAGAGTACAAAAACCTTTTAGTGTTAAAATTTGTGCATCATGGTCTGAAAGACCACTCACCCTTTTACTAACAGAATGCCCATCTAGTAATGAAGAATGAATAAAAATATTGTCTATGACTGTGCTACTGTTCCCCTGCACCCTAGTTGGAAAAAACACAGTTTGCATCAGATCATATGAATTTAGGAGATCTACCAACATTCTTTTTCTTGCACAATCATGTACAAATTTAATACTGAAGTCACCACATAGAACTACTTTCTGGTACTTCCTACAAAGTGAATCAAGAACCCTCTCTAGCTTAAGCAAAAATGCTCTGAAGTCGGAGTTAGGGGACCTATAAACAACAGCAATTAGAAGTTTAGTTTTACTAAATTCAACTAATGCTGCACAACTTTCAAATATCTGTTCAGTGCAGTGTCGTGATATGTCTATGGTCTCCAATGAAACACTGTTTTTTACGTACAGAGCCACTCCCCCACCCCGCAAGGAACTCCTTGAGAAACAGCGAGCTAATCTGTAGGCTGGTAAAGGAAGCCTCTGAATTATCAAATTATTTAAGTGGTGCTCAGATATACCAATAATTTCAGAGTTAGCATCTATTAGCAGTTCACTAACTTTATCTCTAATACCTCTTATATTTTGATGAAATATGCTAATTCCTTCTCTACTTGGAAACATTACATCCTCTGGAGGTGAGCCCTTAGTTAGAGGCACTTCCTTTAAGCAGGTATACCTATCAGCTGACATCAGTCTAAAAAAGGTGCAGCTCTAACACCAACTACTATAGGAATTTTTCCATGAGTGATGCCACTACCACCACCACCCACTACACTGTCACCTATAAGCTTAGCCAGCCTCCCCTTCCCATACCTATTGGGGTGCAGGCCATGCCTAGTGAAACCCCATCTACTGATAGACCCAACTGGCACCACTGAGATGTGATCCATGCCCTCCGCCATCAGTGCCCTCCCCAGCCCCACATTGACGCGCCTAACAGCCGCATTAAGGTGAGGCCGATCATGACGCTGAAACAGTTGCACGAAATGCACATTAGTACCACCAGTTTGAGTAGCTATCTTAACCAAGTCACCACTGACATCATATTCCCCGTCCCTATCGAGACTGTTCCCTGCTCCACCCACTATCACTACCTGATCCTCTTTCGTAAAATTCTTACATAACTCCCCTATGCTTTCAGTCACCTGAGCCAACCCTGCACTAGGCTTCACAATGCTGATGACCTGGTACTCACTCCCCAACACTTCCTGCAACTGCTGGCCCACACCTCTACCGTGGGAACTACCTAGCAGCACAACCTTCTTTCTGCTAGACTTTGCAACTAACCTAGGCCTCCTAATTGCTGAGGACTGCTGCAAGTTACCTACATCTACGGCTTTCTTCTGCCATACGTTTTCCCCCTTCTCCGATAGTATTCCGTTGCAGTTTGACGTCATTCTGAAAAGTGGTATTATTTCTACAGCAGTTTGAAAGTTTAACTTTAATTATAATCACCCTGTATACGCTACAAAGATATACATCCTATGTTAATTCAAATGTTCATTAGAGTATCATGTAAAAATCTGAAGTAAACTGGTCAAGAACTTTTCGAGATTTTTGGTAACAATGTTCCACTTTACATACTACACATACAACTACATTTTATATGTATTAAGACAAAATAAGCCTCTATCTATCCAAATGTTAATTGTAGTATTGTGTAAAATTTTTAAGTAAATTAGTAAAGAACTTTTCCAGATTTCTGGTAATGTTTCCCCATTACATATTACACATATGTTTATACATTACATATATTAGAAAATCATAGCGTATGTCCGTCTGTATATTCATTAGAAAACTGTGTAAAAATCTGAAGTAAGCTGGTCAAGATTTTTTCGAGATTTTTGGTAACAATGTTCCACGTGAGTCAAAAAGCACTTAACAACTTTGGAATGATATAGAAATTTACTGAGATTACTCACAGAACTGGCAGGTGTGTCATTTTGTACCAAACAATCTCAAGTTTCACATAAAAGTTTCAAGTGCCATTTTGCTTTGATGTAACTACCATTTGTGATACAGCAAACATCCCACTGGTAATCAATTTCTTACCACATAGACTGCAGAAAATCAGGTGTAACTTGTGCGACAGCAACGTAGATTCGATTTTTTAGGTCCGCTAAATTGGTTTGGTAGGGGAGAAACATACACATGGTCTTTAATGAAATCCCACAGAAAGAAATCCAGTGGTGACAAGTCTGGGGAGCAAGGTGGCCATGTAATTGGCCCTTGATGGCCAGTCCACTGAGCTGGGAACCAACTACCAAGGAAACGTCAAACTTCCATGAGAAAACGTGGTGGTGCACCATCTTGCTGGTAATAAGCTATCCCATCTCAGTCATCTTCATTTGTCTGCAGAATTAAAAAAAATTCAAACATACCCAAATACACACTACCAGTGACAGTTTTCTCCAAGAAGAAGAAAGGGCCATACACTTTCAGTATGCTAATGGCACAAAACACATTAACTTTGGGGTGTGCTTTCACCATGCCACTTATATGAAATGTTGACTCATCACTGAAGAGTTCTGCATCCAGGAATGTCTATCCAATGCAACATTTTGGCATGGAATTTCCCACAAGTAACCTTACCTGCATTACTAATGTGCTGTGCCTTTGTGAATCTGTATGGTTTCAAGTCTAAACAACTACACAGTACGCACCAAACACTCTTCTGTGGAATGCTAGCCTCGCGAGACAAATGTCATGTTGATTGTTGAGGAATGCAGGCAATGCTCTCCCTAACCTGTTCAATATAATCAACATGCGGGTGACCTGTTGATTTATCATATCGTAGTGAACAACCCACCTCAACAAATTTCTTGTGCAACAGTACATTGTAGGCCCACTTGGAGGTTCTTTAACATATCTGGTGCAAAATTTTGCTGAACAGTTATTGCAGAGTTCACTTCATGAAAACTAAAACGCATGGCAAGCATGCTCCACAGCAGTGAAAGTAGCCATTTTAACTGTGCACTACAATGGCACTTCTGGTGGCTGAATGTCATACTGATGCACTTCGTGAAACAAACTTGTTGTTTGCTACATAATGACACATCTACCCATTCTGTAATTTATCTCAATAAATTTCTATATCATTCCA
The DNA here is from genome assembly GCF_023864345.2 of Schistocerca serialis cubense. Lineage (NCBI taxonomy): Eukaryota > Metazoa > Arthropoda > Insecta > Orthoptera > Acrididae > Schistocerca > Schistocerca serialis. The sequence goes on along the minus strand of NC_064641.1, from coordinate 575,315,870 downwards.
AAGCTGTAAAGCACTTTTTGACTCACCCTGTATATGAAGAACATATATAGCTTACATATGTCTGACTGTTTATTAGAGTATTGTGTAAGAATTGGAAGTAAAAAGTATTTTTCAACATTATTAGTTATAGTGACTTGTCTTTATGTAGAAGTAATAGATATACTTATGGAGAACACACAAATCTGTATGTACCAGCAATAAATAAAACATTTCCTTACAGGAAATGTTGAGAATATCCTCTTGGTTATGTCTTGTTAGAATGTACAGTGAATGGTTATTCTTAGATTCACCACCATTGTTTGTTGTTCCTATGCAACAAAGGTAATGTTCACACATTACTCACTTCTCTGCTTCTGTTTACATGTGACTAACCTCACTGATCTACTTGCATCAGCTGTTTAGTGTCCATCATTGACTTAGTTTCCTGTACACTTCAATGGAAGTATACTCAACCGTGGAGTTGGCAGATGCTCATTTGCTGTTTGAGTTAGCAGATGGCAGTGGCTGTGGTGCTCAATGTTTGTATTGGGAGTGATTTCCAGAACAATGGTACCCTAAGAGCAGGACATTTGAAGCAATCTTAAGGAGAATGACAAGTTTAAGCCTACAGCTCACATCTGCGAGAGGCCTAAATGGATGAGTATACCTAACTGGAGAAAGAACTTCTTCATGCAGTTGATAATAGCCCTAGTGTCAGTGCAAGATAATTAACTGAAAATAATGCTGACCACATGACAGTCTGGAGAGTGCTATAGGAGAACCTGCTGTATCCCTACCATTTACAGCACATGCAGGCACTATGTGTAATTACTAGTTTATTTTTGTAAATTCTTGCATGTTTGACTGCTTCCTAGGCACAACATCTTATTTTAATAACATTGTAACACGGGGCACTGCTGTTGTCATCGACTCTTGTATTGAACCTCGTATTGTACAGGCTTTTGTTTTGTTTGGTTAGAATACTTCACTGTTGGTTAGACCATCAGTGAGAGAGCACCATGAGTTTCTACTGGTGATAATTCGAGTACACCATTCATTTATTACATATTTTTATGAGCTTCGAACAGGAACAGCTTCAGTAATGGATAGGAACTGTGATTGCTGTGTACAGATGTGACCTGAGTTGTTGATCCTTTGCTCAAAGATCCAGGCTGTGTTGGCTTCTGTCACACACCTTGAGGCTACTGCCAAGGGGCATCGCTGTGGGGGGTCGGAGGCAGGTATGCAAGGAACATCAAGCACATCCCACATGTCCCCCGATCAGTACACTGCTGTGGCCACTCAGGGTACTGCATGCACTGAGGTTGATCCCTCAACTGTGGTCGACTGGGAGATCATTCCAAAGTCTGGCAGGCAATGAAAGACTTTCTGAGGGGCCGATTGTAGGGCCTCCCCGAATTGTTTGACGAAGAGGTTTCGGGCATTATATGTGGCTGATGAAGTCTCTGAGCCGGATGCAGTCATCCTCCCTGTTCCAGAGGAAGCTTCTCAGCCTACAAGATCTGGGCATTCACAGAAGGTGTGTTTGCTGGTAGTTGGGAGCTCCAATGTTACACACGTGATGGGGCCCCTTAGAAACATGGCTGCCAAGTAGGGGAAGGAAGCCAATGTGTACTCCATGTGCATACTGAGGGGAGTCATTCCAAATGTGGAAAGGGTGCTTCCGGATGCCATGAAGAGTACAGGGTGCAGCCAACTGTTGGTGGTGGCCCATCTTGGTACCAATGACATGTGTCACTTTGGATCGGAGGAGATTCTCTCTGGTTTTGGGCAGTTAGCAGAAATGGTAAAGACTGCCAGTCTTGCTTGCAAGATTAAGGCAGAGCTCACCATCTGCAGCATCATTGACAGTACTTACAGTGGTCCTTTGGTGCAGAGCCAAGCGGAGGGTCTGACTCAGAGGCTCAGGCAGTCCTGTGACCATGTAGGTTGCAGATTCCTTTACTTGCGCCACCGGATAGTGGGTTTCCTGGTTCCACTTAATAGGTCAGGAGTCCATTACACACAGGAAGCTGCTACATGGGTAGAGGGGGCTGTGTGGAAGGGACTGAGTGGTTTTTTAGGTTAGAGGGTCCCGGGAAACCACAGAAAGGGCGTACTTCTAAAAGGGGACAAGTAAAGCACAGTAAGGTAGTTGTAGAAACAATCGGTATTGTAGTTGTAAATTGTCATGGCTGTGTTGGAAAAGAACCAGAGCTCCAAGCTCTGATAGAAAGCACTGAAGCTCAAATAGTTATAGGTACAGAAAGCTGGCTAAAGCCAGAAATAAGTTCGGCCAAAATTTTTTTAAATAACTTAACAGTCGGTGGCGACATCAATCTATGCTCAATATGCTGGAAAAACTATACATTTAAAGGCAGTGACAGGCATAAAATGTCATCCGAAATTGTACTGAATTCTTTCTCAGAAAATTATTTTGAACAATTAGTTCATGAGCCCACTCGAAGTGTAATTTGTTCTGAAATCATACTTGACCTCTTAGCAACAAATGATCCTGGACAAATAGGGAGTATCATGACGAATACAGGGATTAGCAACCACAAGGCAGTTGCTGCTAGGCTGAATACTGTAACACCTACAACCATCAAAAAGAAACGGAAAGTACATCTATTTAAAAAAGCTGATATAAATGCTCTTAAGGCCTTTTTAAGAGACAGTCTCCTCTCCTTCTGATGTGATCACATAAGCATAGAAAAGATGTGGAATGATTTCAGAGATAGTATCAACAATAATTGAGAGATATATACCACATAGATTAATAAGTGGTGGTACTGATCCCCCACGGTACACAAAACGTGTCAGAATGCTGTTGCAGAAGCCATGAAAAAAGCATGCCAAATTTAAAAGAATGCGAAATCCCTAAAACTGGCAAAGTTTTGCAGAAGTTTGGAATATAGCGCATGATTCAATGCAAGATGCTTTTAATAATTTCCACAATGAAACTCTGTCTCAGAATCTGGCAGAAAACCCAAAGATAATCTGGTCATATATAAAGCACATCAGTGCTAAGACGCAATCAATACCTTCACTGCACAATAACAACGGTGAATTCACTGATGACAGTGCCACCAAAGCAGAGTTATTAAACACAGTTTTCCAAAACTCCGTCACCAAAGAAGATGAAGTAAATATTGCCGAATTCCAATCAAGAACAACTGTGAAGATGAGAAACACAGAAGTAGATATCCTTGATGTAGCAAAGCAGCTTAAATCACTTAATAAAGGCAAGGCCTCTGGTCCAGATTGCATACCAGTCAGACTCCTTTGAGAGTATGCTGCTACAATAGCTCCATATTTAGCAATTATATACAACTGCTAGCTCACAGAAAGTTTTGTACCTAAAGACTGGAAAATCGCTCAAGCCACACCAATAGCCAACAATGGAAATGGGAGTAATCCGCTGAATAACAGGCCCATATCACTAATGTCAATTTGCAGTAGGGTTTTGGAACACATACTGTGTTCAAACATCATGAATTACCTTGAAGAAAATTATTTATTGACACATAGTCAGCACAGATTCAGAAAACATCGTTCTTGTGAAACACAACTAGCTCTTTATACCCATAAAGTAATGAGTGCTATCGACAGGGGATATCAAGTTGTTTCCATATTTTTAGATTTCAAGAGGCTTTTGACACTGTTCCTCATAAGCACTTTCTGATCAAACTGCATGCCTATTGAATATCGCCTCAGTTGTGCGACTGGATTCATGATTTCCTGCCAGAAAGATGACAGTTCATAGTAATAGATCGAAAGTCATCGAATAAAACAGAAGTAATATCTGGCGTTCCCCAAGGAAGTGTTAAAGGCCCTCTACTGTTCCTGATCTGTATTAATGACATAGGAGACAATCTGAGTAGCCCTATTAGATTGTTTGCAGATGATGCAGTCATTTACCGTCTTGTAAAGTCATCAGACGACCAAAACGAATTGCAAAATGATGTAGATAAGATATCAGTATGATGTGAAAAGTGGCAATAAAGATGAGTGTGAAGTTAATCACATGAGTACTAAAAGAAATCCACTAAATTTCGATTATGCGATAAGTCACACAAATCTTAAGGCTGTAAATTCAACTAAATACTTAGGGATTACAATTACAAATAACCTAAATTGGAATGATCACATAGATATTGTTGTGGGTAGAGCAAACTAAAGACTACGATTCATTGGCAGAACACTTATAAGGTGCAACAGGTCTACTAAAAAGACTGCTTACACCACACTTGTCCACCCTATTCTGGAGTATTGCTGTGCGGTGTGGGATCCGCATCAGAAGGGACTGATGGATGACATCAAAAAAATTCAAAGAAGGACAGCTCGTTTTGTATTATCACGAAGTAGGGGAGATTGTGCCACAGACATGATACGTGAATTGGAGTGGCAATCATTAAAACAAAGGCATTTTTCGTTGCGATGGGATCTTCTCATGAAATTTCAATCACCAGTCGTCTCCTCCAATTGCGAAAACATTCTGTTGGCACCCACCTACATAGGGAGAAATGATCAACACGATAAAATAAGAGGAATCAGGTCTTGTATGGAAAAATTTGAGAACTCGTTTTCCCACATGCCGTTCGAGAGTGGAATGGTAGAAAGACAACTTGAAGGTGGTTCATTGAATCCTCTGCCAGGCACTTTATTGTGAATAGCAGAGTAATCACGTAGATGTAGGTGTAGATGTAGATCAGCAGCTGATAGTCCCGTGTGGGTACACTTCTGTGAATGGTTCATTCCACAATGTGTTAACCCTCACTTTAGTGCAAATGTGATGTTCATGGATGAGGTTTCATTTCAATGTGATAAGACTATGAAATTTCACAATCACCATGTATGGGCTGTGGAAAATTCTCATGAAATTGTGCAACTGCATCATCAACAAAGAATTCCTGTCAACAATTGGGCAAGCATTGTTGGAGACTTTTTGTTAGGACCTTGTGCTCTTCCACGCATGCTCAGCAGAGAAAGGTACCCTGCTTTCTTAGAGAATACTCTTATCTTTTCTGTTAGGGCACGTGGCTTCATGAGTGATGTACTTCATACACAATGGAGCTGCTCCTCATTTCAGTATTAATTTTCGTAGGCTTCTAGATAACAGATTCCATGACAGAGGGATAGGAAGAGGCAGACCAATTCAGTGGCGTATATGCTCACTGGATCATAACTCACTAGGCTGTTAGTTGTGGGGGCATTTGAAAGCTGTTATATACAGAAACCCAGTATAAGACATACAAAGTCTTCATGTCATACTGTGGAAGATTGTGAAGCAATATGCAGTTCTTTAGGGATATACCATCACATCAGGGATCAATGATGAAGAGGCAGATGTAGATCAGCAGCTGATTGCTACAGGAATCCTTAAAAATAGAGGACATTCTGAACATTTCATTTAGGAAAGGGTTACATAATGTGCTGAAATGTTCTTTTCCTCTGTGTCAGAATGTGGAAACTGAGCTATAACATGGAAATAAAGCATTTCTTGACTCATCTCCATGCAACATTTTCTACCTTTACACATCAAGAATGATTCCTGAAAGTTTGGCCACACACTTTTGTCGCGCCATTTAGGTAATCATGGTTTGCTTATTTTTGTGTCAAGTGCTTCTGAAGGAGGGAAATATTGTAACATCTAATATAAATTTACATGCTAGCTAATCTTTTCAGAAATTATGTCTGGAATGTAGCCTCATATAGAAGTGAAATGTGGATGGTATGCAGTATAGAAATGTGGGGCTACAGAAAAATGCTGAAGATTAGATGGATAGATCAGAGAACCAATGAGAATATACTGGATTGAACTGACATTGTCTGAAAAGGAGAACTCCCAGATTTTAGTTTATAGATTTTATGAACAACATATGTGCTTTAATTTTCATGTCTCATTTCTTCATTACATTTGTTTTACAATTTAATTATACATATCAGTTGTGAGTTAAACAAAATCATCATCAACTTCATACTACCGCATGGATCATTTGCTGGATGTAGATCTCCAGTGGCAAGAAAGCAACACCACCATCAGCAGTCAGTCACAACTCACAATATTTTGAAGGAGTAGGCCCATTTCCTGTTGCTTCAACTGGAAGGCATCACTCAATATCATTGAAAGATACTGACCCATTTGTACTTATATTTGGTTAACTTAGTTAACAATTTCAGTTCTGAGTAGAGTACACAAAATTGCTATTGTTTGGAACTTATTTATTTTGAAATTTACACACATGTTTTGGTAGCTTTTGGTATTTTTGAAAACTGTGACTATTACAAATCCTTAAGAAGAATTTGAATATTATGTCAAATAATACAAGATTTTTCTTGTCATGAGACTAATATCTAAAAATATAATCAAAACTACTTCAATTTCTAGAAAAATTTTCGAGTTTTTATAAAACCTGTTAAATTCAAAAGTAGAAGTTCTCATTTTCAAGCAATCTAGGGATGTATGGTATTGAACAACAGGAAAGAGAAAAAAATATCTTTTAGGATTAGCATTTCTGAAAATAAAATAATATTTTTCATTCAAAATTATGGAGAGCAGCAATTGGTTGTTTCCTTTCTGGCTTTATTAAAGCAAATCCAGATTTCAGTTAGTAACTCATCATTATCAGTGCAGTAATTCAGGTTTTGAACACACTATGGCATGTATCGAAAATCTGAAATACTGCATTGATAATGGCTAGTTACTAGCCAAAATCTCGATCTGCTTTAATAAAGCCAGAAACGAAACAACTGATCACTGCATTAATTCGGATTTTGAATACACCATGGCATATACCAAAAATCTGAAATACACACTGATAATGGATAGTTACTAGCCAAAATCTTTATCTGCTTTAACAAAGCCAGAAAGGAAACAACTGATTGCTGCTCTCCATCATTATGAATGTCATCTCACAGTTGTTGAGTGCATTCCACATTCCCAAAGGAAGGTAATTTGATAGTTTTCAATTCTCACTGAGGTTATCATTTTAATCAGAAAATTAAATCAAGCAATGGAAAATCCAGGATGGAATGTAACAGTATTATGAGAAGGGTGATGATGATGAGGTTTGGTCTGGGGGGTACTCAACTGCATGGTCATCAGCGCCCGTATAAAGTCCCAATTTTTACACAGTTCAATTTTTTTACACAGTCCAATCTAGCAACTGTCACAAATAATGATGATGATGAAATGATGAGGACAACACAAACACGCAATCCCCAGGCAGATAAAAATCCCCAACCCGGCCAGAGACAGCAATGCTAGCCGCTAGACCACATGTTATGAGCAGGAAAGTTGCTACTAACCATACAGTGGAGAAGCTGAGTCACAGATAGGCACAACAAAAAGACTCTCACAATTAAATCTTTCTTATAATCAGATAATTATTATCTTTAAAATAAAAGAGCAACGAAATATCTAATATTTTACATATGTAACGAATGTTGCCCAAGGCACCCCCTTAGTGGCCTGCACCTTAGGCCAGGAATTTTATGATGCAGAACAAAAAAATAAGGATCTATTGCTTTGTCCTGAATGTTAACACATTTTTAGTTCAGTAACATCTGAGACTATTTCTTGGCCTGCCTAAACCGAAATGGGCAATGACAAAGACACACCGAACAATCTAACAAGGTATTCCACAATGTGTAAATTGCCTAGATAATATTATCATCACATGTAAAACAAACATTGAACATCTGTGAAATTTGCAACTTCTGTTTCACAGACTTTCACAGTGTGACCTTAAATATAGTCTTTCCAAATGTTCATTATTTACTTCCAACTGACAGTCACTCACACAGAAAGCAAGAAAAGTCTCCAACTAAACAAAGACTTGTGAGTGTCTGTGGGTAAAATCAGTTATTATCCTTGAGTAATCCTTTTGAGCACCAAGATCTCACGTCCTTTTAATTTATTAGAGAAAAGGCGCCAAATCCGATTGATCCCAGGCCTGTCAACAGGCATTTAAGCAACTAAAAACCTTAGATAAGCACCATGTCTAGCAACATATCAACAAGGTGTGATCTCAGTTATAGCAACTGACACCTCTGCATGTGGAATCAGCCCAGCTATGCATACTATCATGAGATCCAACACTTTACTGAAGATGATATCCACTGTACCCTTATTACTGACAGTGGGTCACAGTTCATGGTAAATATCTTTAAGCACATCAGTATCCACAGTGGCATCAATCATGTAAAAAAGCCTATATTTTAGTTTGCTTGCCGGCCAAAGTGGCCGTGCGGTTAAAGGCGCTGCAGTCTGGAACCGCAAGACCGCTACGGTCGCAGGTTCAAATCCTGCCTTGGGCATGGATGTTTGTGATGTCCTTAGGTTAGTTAGGTTTAACTAGTTCTAAGTTCTAGGGGACTAATGACCTCAGCAGTTGAGTCCCATAGTGCTCAGAGCCCCCCCCCCCCCCCCCCTTAGTTTGCATTCAATGGCACTATGGAAAGATGTCTGCATATTTTTAAAACTCAAAAGCTTAAACAATTATGTGTGGCTACTTCTGAAGGGTATTTCAATTGTTTTCTAGCAACAAAAATAGCAACACTCATCAACAGCTGCAATCTAGCCAAGCTGCTTCATGGCCCCTCTCAGCTCTCAATGGATGCACCTCACTCTGCTGTTCCTCCACTGGAGCTAGGTGAGGACAAAGTTAGCACTCCAATTAGGGCAGCATGTTTGGTGGCACAACAGGCTGGATCTGAAAACCCATAATGTTTCATCAGTCCATCAAATGGTGATGGTTACAACAACTGGTGTCAATTACAAAAACAGTGGAATCAGCTATATTGGAACTGTCTGCATCAGATGCCACCAGCTCTTGCCACCACATTCCAAGAACAACCATGGTCAGCACCACCAATGAGCCCTCAGGGCAACCAGGAACTGCCCTTCCGAGGGTTTCTGACCAGCTGTCCAAACATCCCACTCTGAGACAATGCCCACACCAATGGAAATGCCCTACTTTGCCAGCGTCTCCACTGCCTTCTCCCTTCAAGGGATGACATGGAGCAGAAGATGGTCAACCACTCACTATCAGCAGCCTACCTGTGCCGTACAGTGGCCAGCCACTCACTATCAGCAGCCTACCTGTGCCGTACAGTGGCAAAAGCACTTTGACCTCTAACACCAAGTATCCTTCCCCGTATTGGCCAGGAGAGGGGGAAATATATCATCAATTTGGGCAATTGCTGTGATGCCTGGCAGGGAAGCTGCAAGCTACTGGCAGGGATGCTTTGCTACTGGCAGCAAAGTTTGGAGCAGCATATCACATCCACCGATAAAACGCTGGCTACGGCGGCCAGAGATAGTGGTCATATGTGCATGAAGTGTGTCTGCTTGTGTGAATGTGTGTGTTTTTCTTTCTTTTCTGAAGAAGGATTTGGCCGAAAGCTCAGTGTGCAACAGTCTTTTCATTGTACTTGTCTGTGACTTGATGTGTCATCTTTAAGGTGTGTAGAAATCCATTCTTTTCATAATTGTTAATATTCCAACCTATCCTTTCCATTGCTTATGTCAAGTTAAGTGTTGAAATAAATGTTCAGTGGGGCTTACAACATCTCTATCTATTAACTGCATAGCACACCTTCACCTAACACATCAGAGAAGAACATATTAACCATTTATTTGGTTAATTCAAATCATATACATGTGGCGACATGCTGCAGTGCATGCATGCTCGCCACCTTTTAACTTCAGCAGATAACAACAGCAGACGACTTGGATCGGCTTTGAGCAAAGCGGACCGACATAGTGAAATCTCTCTCCACCATGCACTGCCTTGTGGCAGCTCTGGGGTTTTTCCTGGAGAGAAGCATGCAATGGAAACAACTCCCTGACTAGCACTTTCCATGCCAACGCTCAATGATTGACGTGCTCATTTAACTGATATAGTGTTTTACAGTGAGTGTCCTTTATGTTGTTTGAACTTGAAGATGAGACTTGCCACAAGGCACAGTGACTGCATTCTGGACATGTACAGCTACAGAGAAGACGACACTGCTGAGTCTGAATCACACGCTTCACCTGAACAATGATTCCAGGCACCTGCAAAAGCCTTGCTGAGCGCTAGTGGTAGAGCATTAGAAATTTGTTCATATGGACCAATTTTAGATTGATGTTTTTCATGCCATCCCCAACAGTTTCACAGGATCAGTAGGCTACTTTTGTATCACAGAATTCTCAGGAATGAGTGCATCACAGTGGATAGTGTGCTGTATGTCACCTGATTGCCAGTCCACCACTCCCATGCCCGTAAGTTTTCCTTCCTTGTATTTGCAAGTTGGGGAATAGTCGTGCATAACTGTTGACACTTTTACTTGTCACTTGCTGAAACTTTAATTCTGTGAGGTTACTGTGTGCTACTGGAATCATATCAACTGGGTCCATTTTTATTGCTATGTGATTTTGCTTTGGTAATGTCCCATGTTAATTTTTATGTAATTGTGTCCTGTTCCAATAAAGGAACTGAAAAATCAGAAGTACTTTCCATGTCATATTTTCCTTTTTTTCCCGCTAATGCCCACACATACTAATGTACCACTGGGTTACGTGTGCAAGGTTTGTGAGGAAAGTATTTCCCACACTCAAAACATTTGTAGAGAAAATGAGGAGGGTCTGTTGACAGTTCCTCAGTATTATGGGCAACCTTGATGAGTTGATCTTTTAATTTCAAGAGTCAGACTAACACTTCTTAACAGTTGTGTTTGTGTTCAAATATTAAATTTTTCTGCTGTGTGGATATTTATTGACTGATGACACTTTGAAAAATTAAACATAACACAATGGGAAAGTTCTATGGTTCAATCCTCAATTAGTCCTAGGATTTTTCTGTGATTTTTTGCTTCCTTCACCTCTGACAATGATCTATTAATATGAAAAATACCAAGTTGTAACGTGATTTGTAGCTCACATCAAACTGTAGGTTCTCCCCTAAATATCCTGACAGATCAGTTCAAAGGTGATAGGAGGCAACAGGAACATACAATTTCCAATAAGATCATACCTGTGGTGTCCATGACAACCTTCAGATTGTTTATACCTCCTTTTTCACCCCTATGTTTGGAATACAAGCCCTCATTTCTAGTGATACTAAACAGCAATTAGAAACACCTTCCACAACTTGTCTGGCCAAGGTTTTTTCTTTCTCAGAAAACCATGAATTGACTGAAAGCTGGTAATATGTCACATTGTATTAGAATAAGGGCTACAACAGTACCGATTTAGAAAGTGCAGGCCAAATGATTTTGTTGATGTTGTCAACAGCAGTCCTAACTCCTTTGCCCATGTAATTGTTTTTCTCCTCATCTCTAAGTTCCAAGGCTTCATGAACACCTGTACTTGCCCCTGATGGAACAGCAGCACGGAACAGGCCTTGATCTGTCAACAAGTCCACCTATTACAAAATAAATTGAAAAGAAAAATGTATTCAGTAACATAAAAATGCATAATTTCTTCACATTCAACATAAAGGCAATAACTAGCCTACAAGATTAATCCACAAACAAAAATTATTGCAAAACTACCTCATTTCATGTACCTCAACTGTAGGATTTCCTCTTGAGTCAAAAATCTGTCTTGCATAGCAATTCTGAAGAGGCATACTGATGCAAAATTTATTTGCTTATGTCAGTAAACAGCTGAAACAACATCATTCTGCAATCAGATCACACAAATAATATTCAAAAATATACAGACAGCTGCTGTAATGTCAAATGAAATATTCACAAATGTGTAGGCTCCTTGTGTAAAGACAGGTGCAATTCAAAACTCTAGCTTCTTACACTTTACCATTCGTGTCATTTGTCCTTCACATTTCACTGAATATGTTAAGATATTTGTCTACTGCCATATATAAGGGAATCTGGGACATTTTTGAGTGACATGCAAAACTGCTACTGTATTGTCAGTCGTAAAATACATCTGTGTTTCCTAGAAATTTCGGCAACAGCATCCTTGTTTAGATAACCATTTCCTCTAATTTCAGTGTATATCTTTGTGAGTAAAGGTTCATTTCTGAGAGTTACTGGAAGCTTACAAGGATTATGCATAAGGTATTTCATAGTAAATCAACAGTTGTGTGCTGCAGTTGTGTATTCTGCAAACTTTGACTTTTTGGAAAATCATTTCCCTTATTGGAGTGTAGGTACTCATGCAATAGTGCAATAGTTTCACCTTTTCTGGCTGCCAGCCTTTCAGCACTGTTACATAAGTCTGCTAACAAACACAAACCTCCTAAAAGTCAAGACAAAAAGTAAGCTTCGAAGAATCAGTTATCCCATGTTTTTCTCTCATTATAACGTACACCACTTTCTTGAGCACTGCTGCTTCAGCTATGAATGGGAATTTGCAATCCTCATTAATGTAATGTGTCATGAAATTAAAAGGGAATAAGCAAAGTTAATTTAAAGTTGCCAGTATTTGTTTACTACCCAGATCAAAATTGCACCAACCAAATGAATTAGTTGCTGTTTGCAAGTAGCTAAAAGTCACCCTGACTGTTGACAAGTGAATGGAAGCTGCAGTAAAAGGGTGTGTTGGGCAACTACCAAGAGTTTTTACCAGAAATACCAAAATTATCTCAGGTACTATCCTCTCTTTGGATACTACCTCCTGACTAAAAAAGATCTGGCATTACTTGACAATTAGACTGTGAGGATCGAGTCAGTGGTAGGGTTAGGGGGTTCAGTACAAAGAGCCAAATCCAGGACCTTGATCTGGAGGGGCTGAGCTCATAGAAATTTTGTTTTGAGATTAAGAAGAAACAGGTAAGCAGCAACCAGGAAAAATTCAGAGTACTACATTCGCCCCACTTACCAACAGATCTGAGGCGCTATTTCCCACTGAAAGTGACGCAGCAATTGGGTCACACTTAACCTGCAGAGAAGTCTGCTGTGTCCCATGGCAGAGGGAAGCAAACAGAAAAGTACAGGTTCTGTCAGTCATTAAGAATTCAAACATTTCTTAAATGGTATATAATTTTTATTTTGGCTGAAGTGACAGTCATGGTGAATTTTTTTAATGATGCTGTCACCATTTGACTGTAATAATTTTTATTTTATTGTTAAACAATCCAGATTTTAGCCTTAGGCCATTTTCAAATACAAAATATTATTGATATGTCAAGTACCAAATCTTATTTGTATTTTGACATATAAATAATTTTGACATATAAATAATTTTATGATACATTACATTAAAGAGGATTGCAAATTATCTTTCAGAGCTGTAGCAACAGCACCGAAGAAAGTGGTGTATGTTACAATGAGAGAAAAGTCTGGGATAAATTTATTGATTCTTCGAAGCTTACTTTTTGTCTTGACTTTTATGAGTTATGTTTGCTAGCAGACTTATGTAGCAGCACTGAAAGGCTGACAGCCAGAAAAGGTGAAAATATTGCACTATCAAATTAGTACCTACACTCCAATATGGGAAATGATTTTCCAAAAAGTCCAGATTTGCAGAATACACAACTATAGCTCACAACTGTTGATTTACTATGAAATATCTTTATCTTTACATATAAATAAGTTTTTGTACTTGAAAAATGGCCTAATGTCAAAATTTGGATTGTATAACAATAAAATAAAAATTGTTACAGTCAAATGATGGCAACACCATTAAAATGTAAAATAGTAGTTTCCCTTAGGCGAATGGCAGCAAAGGATGGGAAGGATCATCTTCTACATTCTGTGTGTATTTCAGGAGGCCACATTCAGCTGTTCTGGCAGCCACTAAGGGATCAAGATGTAATAAACTGCAGGTTGTGGCACACACTGGAATGATCAATGCTCGCTGTCTGGGCTCTACCAACTACAAGAGAGGATGGCAATAGATCAGCTCATCTCAACAGAATTTCACTGAAGCTGCTACATTATCCCCAGAACTGATTGTAGCCCTCTGGTTCTGAACAGAAGCTTTTTAGGTTAGGTGACTCTTCATCCAGTCCGTGTAATGACAGCTGTAGGAGACACTATATTATTGGTGTAAGATCCAAAGAAATGCTATCCACATATGAGACAATTAAAATTCCAGAGTCAGAAACACCACTAAACAGTAGTGCAGCTCACGTAATGCCAGATACACAGAACTGTTTATACCTTAAATTCACAGCAATAATGTTTTTAGCATAAATCTATGTGAATATCAAAAGGATACACTGAGGGAAACTGTAGGTGTGTATTCATTTCACTAGACAAGAAATTCAAGTCCACCAACATAGAAACTGAAGCTACCATATAAGACTGTTAAGCAAAGTCTCAGCAGCAAGGGTGGACATACACTTAAAATTGGATTCTTCTATTGTCAAACATAACACCCCCAAATGTAACCAAAAGCTCTAGTGAAACTTTGTCTTTTTGATAGGCTACATATATTCACCAGTCATATTCTCATCATTGGAGGAGACATAAATCCTTCAACTAGTAATTGGGATACCATAAAATGAGATGAAGTTGACTGATTTTGGACTTTAAACTCAAATATTTCTGAAACCAATAAAATTTATGTATTGGTTTTTGTTTCAGAGCATGGGTACTGCATTGTAGCAAGAAAATTCTTGGGCTTTACTGCGTCATTCCATGACAAATCAATGAGAAAATAACAACTGACAGATATTGTCTCATGTTTTGATGTAACTTGGCGTATCGTTCCCTTTTTTGAATCTAATTAAGGAACCAAAATATTTCTATGCTGCCTCAAACCATTTAGATTTTGTAGTGTTTTGAAGTTTTTGGAATTTAACAGATTTTGGTTGTCAAGTGAAGAAAATACAGTGTGTCCAAATATACAAAATAATTTATTTCTTCCTTATTTACCAACAAATGCTGATACAATTTTATTTGTGTGTGCATCAATATATAGAGTTCAGAGAAATGTTAATTAAAACATCATGAAATTTTCATGGCTGGAAAAAATCTTTAATTGCAGTTTTCACTTTTTTTTAAACCAAATACAGAACCCATGCTAAGAGCAATATCACTGAAAGGGAAAAGGTTAATCAAGTAACTCTTTTTTTATATTCCTCTTCTAAAAGATGTACTCTATCAAATAAGAAACTAAAATTAATGAGTTTTTCACTCATTTGTTGTTTATTACTTCATAGACAAAAACTATTAACAAAACTCACATGTTTACCCACAGAGTGTAGAGTTGCTGAGTTTACTCTTCTTTTGTTTAACAATGTCCATCTTGCTACCCTTCGAAAGTAAAAGTAATGTGTAACAAAAATAAAATTAAACACTTTGCTTAATGTGAAGGCATTAACTCTGTTTATGTAATGCATTGAACACTCTACTGCTTCTTTCTGCATGAGTTATGGAATCAATAATGGCATCATACTGTTGTTACCTTATTTCTCTAAACTGTTGAATAACATTCCCTTGTAGTGTGTACAGGTGAGTATAGCTCAACTATTTTAATAAGTAATTCTTCAGTTTCTGATAGAAGGAAAAAGATGTTGGTCAAATTTTGTTTCTTTTCCAGATATTACAACAGTGTGAAAATAGCTGTGAATGACACACTTCACCCAACAATTTATCTCAGCTTCTAAATAATACAGTGGACAATAATTATTGTGATAAGTGTAACTAGCTATAGTGTTTTTTAACATTTTGCTGTGTAATGGAGAAATGCAGTGTCAGGGAGTTACTGACAGTAATTGTCATTTATTAAAGTATATCAAACAAAAAGCCATACACTCTATTGAAGAACTATTTGAAACTAATTTAAGTATCTTAAAAGTGCAAATGGAAGCTGGTGTCAATTTAAAAACTATTTGTGTTCACCATCAATGTAGGTTTCTGCAAAAGTATGAATTTTTACAAAAGATTGGTTGCAGCCCTTTGAAGAAATATAAACCACCAATTTAAAAAAAAAAGTAAAAAGCTTTATATTGTAGCCATAGAACAGAGCAGATTTCTTTTTTCCAAAGGGCTATAAATTAAAACCACGTCAAAAATTGTGAACATCTTGCAGGAAACAGCTACTTCAAATAAAGTAAAAAAATTAAAATTGATGAGTGTAGCACTGGAGCTATTTTAAATGCCAAAGATGAGGTAGCAGATGTCAGATTACCACCTGACAAAGTATTTCAATTACAGAAAAGTACATTTAGTGGTAAGCCATGTGCTCCACTCCTCCCATGAAAATTACAAAGAATACCTACATGAAAATGTAAAATTCAAATTGTTCTTGAAGTTGATTAATTATCTGAGGAAAAAATGACTTGGAAATAAGTTTGGGGGAAAAGTCTGAAGTTATGGACAAGCCTATTGATTTAATTAAAAATGAATTTAGTCACTACATCATGAAAAAAACAGATTCAGATGCTGACAATTCCTGCTGTGTTACAGTGGTCTAGGAGAAAAATATTCTAGACATTCAATGTATCTGATTATTCTGTTCATATAACTCAAAAATTATTCAAAGAGAAGGGTTTTACAGTAGAACTTGATCACAGACATGTGACAAATTTTAGCCCTTTTACAATCAAAATTTGAGGATAATGATGAACAAGATTCAGTCGAGTACAGTCAGTGGGTTTCAACTGACTGAACTCAAATGATACGGTGCTCAAGCTCACTTGGGGAGTTTGCTGGGGCATCTGAACAACTTAATACCACATTAGTACATAGCCAAGACAAAGATGTTTAAAAAAAATAAAAAAAAAAAGGAAAGGGGAAATGGCTTCATCACACACAGCAGTCATTTCGATAGATGTCAATGAAAACTATGCTTTCATAAAACAAGAACAGGTTCAAGGTTATGTACTGAATCATCCTCCTCCAACATTACCTTTTCTTTTTATAGAGATAACGGATATCTTGTAAGCTATATATGCTTGCATAGGTTAAAACTATCTCAGCTGTTTCACTAAAAGAATTCACAAGATTTTGTATGTGATGTATAATATTTCAGGCTAAAATGTATAAAAAAGAAATTAATGTGTTATAATCAATATGTAATAACAGTTAAAATTACTCTTCTTTTGAAAATATTTAAAACTACAAAATTTGAAACTAAAAATCCATATTATTAATTGCACAATATAACAAAAATGGTTCAAATGGCTCTGAGCACTATGGGACTTAACTTCTGAGGCCATCAGTCCCCTAGAACATAGAACTACTTAAACCTAACTAACCTAAGGACATCACACACATCCATGCCCTAGGCAGGATTCGAACCTGCGACCGTAGCGGTCGCGCAGTTCCAGACTGTAGCGCCTAGAACCGCTCGGCCACTCTGGCCGGCGCACAATATAACACTAATTATTAAATTCATTCCTGGATTAATTTATAAAATAATGAAATATTTTAGCGATGATTCATCTTGCTTTGTAAACTCTTTGGAATAATGTGAACACCGCAGAATGTAGGTACTGGTGGGCATTGCCTCTGATGGAAACAAATGTATTTTGCTAAACTTGTCAACAACAATGTAATTATTAGGTTTTTTTGAACGTGGAAATTGTAAAGTCAGTGTGATTTAGAAGAATGTGATAAAATAAAAAGATATTCATACTAACAGACAACTTTTCAGTGGTTATTTTGTCATCACAAACCTAAGAAACCGAAATTTTCAGCTGCAAGAAAATACTCCGAGACAAGACTTAGAGCCATTGACAACAACAATGAGATAATGAAGATAAGTAGAAAAGTTCTTCTTTTGTAACCTTACTCCCCTCATAATTTTCAAGATTTGTGCAAGGAATGTGACTTTAATGGTGATGTGTGGTGGGAGGGTAAGATTACATTTTACACTGCACTTCAGATTCATGCACTATTCATCCTGTCATGATTTACTGCAGGGATGCAAGCTATGAAAAACTTGTTTTACCTCTATGTATTATTTCTGATGACCTTCAACATGATGTGTCTATGGTATATGACATCCAAAACACAGTAACAACATTTCCAAAAGGAAACTACTCACATGTGACAAACATTCACTACTTCAGTAGTGGTTGTGCTTGCCAGTATAAAAACAATTTAATGATCTGTTTTTGCATCAGAAAAACTTAACTCAAACCCCAGTGATTATTTTTTGCAACCAATCATGGTAAAATAGAATATGAAGGTGTGGGGATATTGTAAAATTCTTAGCTAGGAAGGAAAGCCTACAGCAACATTTTGGCAGATAAATAACAACAACAAATGAACTATTAAAATGTTGAAAAGTCAATATTACAAATATTAATTTAAACTTATCTCCAAAGAAGTGGTTAGTTGAATTCGCCAGACTTAGCAAAATCACATGAAAAACATTGAAACTCTTCTAGAAACAAGAATTTTTCACAACTTCCAACCAATCTATGACTTGGGAATAAATGAGGCCAGAAGACTTAGTGGTGATGCAAAAGCAGCTCTCATGAGCAAACTTTATTTGTGAAACTAGGTCATTTATATTATGGATGTTTTATGGTTTGAATTTAAGATAAGTTACAGTATTTTGGTATGGTTAGTGATGTAAATGCCAAAGAGAGAAGATGTGTCTATAAAATTTTCCTCATGGGCCATCAGAGTTATTTTTCTAGCTCGAGAAAGAAGGTTCATGTGTGAAACCCATCCATCATGTCATTACAATTGTGGATCCTTCAAATGCAATGACTAGGAGGACTTACAGACTAACTCAAGAAAGCAAGTCTTATGTTAATATTCAAATTTCCAAAAATACTGAAGACACTTAAAGAACAATGACCTAGAATTTAAATGAATTTTAATATTGATTTTTGTAACAATATGTGAAATATAATCATATATTGATATGTGTTTGCCATGTCAGTTTTTTTCTTTAAAGTCATGTCCCCTCAGGCAATGTATTTAATCTTGTTTTAAATACTCTATACTGTTTACTTTTCAAGTTTTTAAAGAAAAATACTGAAGACACTTAAAGAACAATGATCTAGAATTTAAATGCATTTTAATAGCGATTTTTGTAACCATATATGAAATATAATCCTACATTGATATGTATTTGCCATGTCAGTTTTTTGTTTAAAATCATGTTCCTTCAGACAATGTATTTAATCTTGTTTTAATTAGTCAATATTGTTTACTTTTCAAGTTTTTAAAGCAAAATGGATACGGTTAAGCAAAAAAAAAATGTAAACACAACACACCGTAAGCAAGCATATAAATTTTCTTGATTATTTTCATCTATGAAGTAATAAACAATAAGAAGTAAAAAACCTCATATTTTGTTATTTGGGAGAGTGCATCTTTTGGAAGAAGAATAAAAAATATTATTTGAGTATTCTCTTCCTTTCAATGACATTGTTAGTGTTGTTCTCTGCGCTTGGGTTTAAAAAAAAATTGAAATCTGCAATTAAGGATTGTCTCCTTGCTGTGTGAACTTTCATCATGTTTTAATCAACATTTCT
Organism: Schistocerca serialis cubense; assembly: GCF_023864345.2. NCBI lineage: Eukaryota > Metazoa > Arthropoda > Insecta > Orthoptera > Acrididae > Schistocerca > Schistocerca serialis. The sequence continues at coordinate 575,296,494 of NC_064641.1, read as the reverse complement.
TGGAACTCTTTGCTTACTGATAGATAGGCTTACACAAAAAATATTCGTATATAAATAAGGAAGATATCAATTATTCTGTATATTTGAACACATTGTATTTCCTCTGCCTGACAACCAAAAGCTGTGAAATTCCAGAAACTTTAACTGGGTGTAAAACCCAAACCATTTGGGAGAAATAATATGTTGAATTACTACTTAAATCCATAAATGGAAGAAATATGCTCAGTTATATCAAAAACTCAGACCATGGTGGTTGGACTGACATGGAATGACCCCACTACATTTGCTCTCAGACACCGGAAAGAAAAGCTGCGTTATGGACTTTACCCCACCTGGGCGTGAATTGATCAATTACCTGTTATGTAATAATTGTGGATTGTTCATGACTCTTGGGTGACTTTAATTGTTCTGAAACTTTATCAACAATTGAAAAATAAATCTGGCATAGTACCAGTACTGGTAACTAAATTTTAATAATAATTTCAGAGTAACAAAGAAACTTTACGGACAAAAAAAATTTGATCTATGAAATTCCAGAGAAACGTACACAAAAAACATGTACAATGTATAGTCAACCCCAAGATGTTAACTTCAAAAGAAAAATCTCCCCCCCCCCCCTCCCCGGCACCCCCTTTTCTCCCAACTATTGGGTATGGCAATTTCTTTTTCTTTTGTACCATCTAAAACCTTGATCATATCTGTATTATCAATTACAGGTCACATAAAATGAGACACATTTCCACATAAGAAAGTAACATCTTGTTATCCTTGGCATTTCATAAGACCATCCCTCACATGGGCCTTCTATTCCAGGGTTTTTTTGGAGCAGGAATGCAAAGGAATGCTGTTGCTACACATCAAAGATCCATGGCAGAAAGCAAAAATCCCCAGTTTCCACAACTGAGCAAGTCCTATCAATAGAACCTCTTCTTCTTTAGGACTAAAAACTGCCTGACCACCTTGTGTTTTGCCTTGACAACCATCCTGTTTATCAGGGTCCCTTTAGGAATTGTATACGCTCTGTTAGCCTTGTTAATGCTTATCTTTCCATTTAAAAGCTCTATAAGACAGTTCTAAAACATCCAGGCTCTGTTTCTTTGAAGAACTCAATTTATGTCTGTATGCACAACTCTTCGATCTCACCTTTATGATGCAATAAATAGAACTGCGACCTACATGATGAATTCAGAAGTTAACAAACAACCATTTGCAACTATGACTTTCCCACTCCACTGTCAGATTGTTATAGTAGTAGTAGTAGTAGAGGGTTTTAAGGGCGCATGACAGCAAGGTCTTCAGTAGAGTCCTGCATGACCGAGTAAGCGAGCACAAAATACGAGATGGGGCGAGCACACCCTAACTGGATAGGCTGCCCGCACTAGTTCTAGTGACCGAGCATAGAAGCCGTGACCGAATACGTAGCGCGCAACTTCAAACACATTACAAGTGTCATTATCCATGTGAGACTGCAGCCAGTACGGGCTTCTCATTTGTGGTCTCTCTCTCTCTCTGCAATCATGCAGTGCGAGGAAACCAGTGCAGTAAGATGTAAGATTGAAATCAATGTTTGCACGTTGAAGAGAGGGGAAGGTCTAAAAAGCCAAGTACGGAGCATATTTTTGGTGGTTGTAGACGAAAACAGTGCGTCTACTGGGTACGTATCGTGCATAAACTGCTCCACATTATTGTGTTTCCAATCGCGAACCACTCTTTTAAAGAAACACAGTTGCAAGAAACCTCACAAAGATACAGCTCCTTCAGGAATACCGGCAGTAATAAAAAATAGTATTACAGCAAAGTGTGTTGCAATGTGTGCTAAAGATATGAGACCTTTTAATGCTGTTTGCGGTGAAGGTTTCAGAGAACTAGGGCAAGAATTAATACATCTAGGTGCGCATTATGGAAAAGTTAACGTGGCAGATGCCATGCCACATCCCTCTACTATAAGCAGACATGTCAAAGAACAAGCTGATGCAATACGAAACAGTATAATGCCTTCTGTTATTGCGGAAGTTATTAATAAAACATGTGCTGTGACAGTTGATATGTAGACTGATTCGCATAATCAGGTGCACTATTTGACGCTTACATTTCATTACATTAACACAGATTGGTCTCTTGTGATCAATGTTTTATTTACAACAAAATTCCTGGACGTTAGGAAGACGGGAGTAAATATTATAAAAGAAAGTGCTCTATGAATTTAGCTGTGTAACGTACCCGTTCTTGGAAACGTTACTTTTGTATTAAAAGAGAGAGAGAGAGGCGTTGGATTTGTACAGTACAGAGCAGCGAGCCGTGGCGAGGCGAGGTGAGACGTCAGCGGTGACCGGTCATGCTCGGTTATCCGCGTGTCCGGAATCCGGACATCAGACATGGGGCGAGTACGTGACCGAGCCGAGTCGTGTGGGGCCGGACACGAGAGGCTCGGTCCCCCTGCTCAGTAATATAATGAGACGGGTGTCAAGAAAAAACTCAGAACAGTAATATAAAACAGAACAGAAAACACAGGTATCAAGCTTTGAAAAATATGTGCATAGACAATTGTTGCTTCATCCAGAGTGTCACACTGTTGCTGCATTCATTAGATCACATACACAAACATTTGTTCACAAAAGAACATCTAGAGTCAGGTAGTCAGCCTTAGCCCACTTCCGCCAAGAAGTAGAAGAGTTTTATTTCCGTGTCTATAAATAGATAAGTCCCCCATGAACCATGGACGTTGCAGTCGGTGGGGTGGCTTGCATGCCTAGCTCTGCCATAAACACAACCACAACAGAGGGGTAGCTGTTAAGAGGTCAGACAAACATGTGGTTCCTGAAGAGGGGTAGCAACCTTTTCAGTAGTTGCGGGGATAGATGATTGACTGATCTGGCCTTGTAATATCAACCAGAATGGCCTTACTGTGTCGGTACTGCGAACGGCTGAAAGCAAGGAGAAACTGCTGCTGTAATTTTTCTTGAGGACCTGCAGCTCTACTGTATGGTTAAATGATGATGTTTTATGGATTGGGGCATGGAATGTTAGATCCCTTAATTGGGCATGTAGATTAGAAAATTTAAAAAGGGAAATTGATAGGTTGAAGTTTGTTACAGTGGGAACTGGTGAAGTTTGATGACTGGAGAAACAGGACTTCTGGCCAGGTGAATACATGGTTATAAATACAAAGTCAAATAGAAGTAATGCAGGAGTTGGTTTAATAATGAATAAGAAAATGGGAATGCAGATAAGCTACTATGAGCAACATAGTTAACACATTATTGTAGCAATGACAGATATGAAGCCCATGACTACCACAGTAGTCACATCTACATACCAATGAGCTCCGCAGATGATGAAGAAACTGAAGAAATCTATGATGAGATAAAAGAAACTATTCAGATAGTTAACAGAGATGAAAATTTAATGTAATTTGATAGTAGACAGAGGAAGAGATGTAAAAATATTAGGTGAATATGGACTGGGGGGAAGGAATGAAAGAGAAAGCCGCCTGGAAGAATTTTGAACAGAGCATAATTTAATGGTCGCCAGAATGTGGTTTAATAATCATAAAAGATGGTGGTATACATGGAAGTGACTGGAGGACACCAGAAAGTTTCAGATTATTATAATGTAATGGTTAGACAGAGATTTAGGAACCAGATTTTAAATTGTAAGACATTTCCAGGGGCAGATGTGGACTCTGGCCACAAATTGAAAAAAGGTAGGAAATTAAGGAAAAATTTGGAAATTTGTGGTAAGGTCTTATGGGATCAAACTGCTGAGGTCATCGGTCCCTAAGCTTACGCACTACTTAATTTAACCTAAACGAACTTACACTAAGGACAGCAAACACACACCCATGCCCAAGGAAGGCCTCAAATGTCTGACGGGAGGAGCCACGTGGACCGTGACAAGACGCCTCAGACCGCATGGCTAACCCATGCGGCTAAAATTAAGGAAATTTGACCCAGATAAGTTGAAAGAATCAGTCACTGTGGGGAGCTTCAGAGGGAGCATTAGGCAATGATTGACTATAACAGGGGAAAGGAATACAGCAGAAGATGAATGTGTAGCTTTACGAGATGAAATAGTGAAGGTGGTAGAGGACCAAATGGGTAAGAAGACAATGCATAGCAGAAATCCATGGATAAAACAAAGAGATATTGAATTTAACTGTTAAAAGAACAAAATTTAAAAATGCAGCAGGTGAAGGAGGCAAAATACAAATGTTTTAAAAATTAGATTGGCATGAAGTGCAAAACTGCTAAGCAGGATTAGCTAGAGGACAAATATATGCATTCAGAAATTTATTCCATTAGGGGAAAGATAGTTACTGCCTACAGAAAAGTTAAAGAGGCCTTTGGGAAAATGAGAAGCAGCTGTATGAATATCAAGAGCTCAGAGGTAAATGAGTCCTAAGCAAAGAAGGGAGAGCTGAAAGGTGGAAGGGAGATGAACTTGAAAGCAATATTATAGAAAGAGAAATAGACGAACATGAAGATGAGATGGAAAATATGTTACTGCAAGGAGAATGTGACAAAGCTCTGGAAGATCTAGATCAAAACAAGGCCCTGGGAGTAGATGATATTTCGTCAGAACTACTGATAGCCTTGGGAGAGCCAGACATGACAAGACTCTTTCCATCAGGTGTTCATGACATATGGGACAAGCGAAATACACCTAGACTTCAAGAAGAATGTAGTAATTCCAATTCCAAAAAAAGCATTTGCAGATAGGTGTGACAATTACTGAACTGTCAGTTTAATAAGTCATGTATGCAAAATACTAACATAAATTCTTTACAGAAGAATGGAAAAACTGGTAGAAGCAGACCATAAGGAAGATCAGTTTGGATTCCAGAGAAATGTAGGAATACGCAAGGTGATACTGACCCTATAACTTATCTTAGAAGATAGGTTTAGGAAAGAGAAAGTACATTTATAGCATTTGTTCACTTTCAGAAAACTTTTGACAATGTTGACTGGAATACTCTCTTTGAAATTCTGAAAGTAACAGGGGTAAAAAAACAGGGAGCAAAAGGCTATTTATAACTTGTACAGAAACCAGATGGCAGTGAAAGGAGTCAAGGGTCATGCAAGGTGGGCAGTGGTTGAAACGGGAGTGGGACAAGACTGTAGCCTATTCCTGATGATATTCAATATGTACTTTGAACAACTAGTGAAGGAAACCAAAGGAAAATATATGGTTGGAATTAAGGTTTGGTTCAGGGACAAGAAATATAAACTTTGAGGTTTGCCGATGACACTGCAATTCTGTCAAAGACAGCGAAGGACTTGGAGAGAGCCACTGAATGGAATGGACAGTGTCTTGAAACGAGGATATAAGATGAGCATCAACAAAAGCAAAACAAAGATGATGGGATGTAGTCAAATTAAATCAGGTGATGCTAAGGGAATTAGATTAGGAAACAAGAGACTTAAAGTAATAGATGAGTGTTCCTTTTTGGGCAGCAAAATAACCGACGGTGGTCAAAGTAGAGAGGTATCAAATGTGGAATGGCAACGGTGAGAAAAGTGTTTTGAAGAAAAGAAATATAGCCTTGTATGGAAGTGAAACATGGATGATAAAGAGTTTAGATAAAAAAAGAAGAGAAGCTTTAAAAATGTGGTGCTACAGAAGAATGCTGAAGATCAGAAGGGTCTATCACATGACTAATGAGGAGGTACTGAATAGAGTTGGGGACACAAGAAATTTGTGGTACAACATGACCAAAAGAAAGGATTGGCTGGTAGGATGCATTCTGAGACATGAAGCGATCACCAATTTAATATTGGAATGGAGTGTGGGGGGTAAAAATCATAGAGGAAGACCAAGAACAAATACAGTATACAAATTCAGAAAGATGTAGGCTACAGTAGTTATTCAGAGACAAAGAGACTCGCACAGGATAGAGTAGCAAGGAGATCAGGATCAAACCAGCCTTCGGAATGAAAACCCCAACAACAACAACAACACAAATAGATAAGTATAATAGAGTAACTTTTGTTATTGCTCTAGTTGTCATTGCGAAGGGTCAGTGCACAACACACATAATAGACATGAGTTGTTTTATGCCAGTCACTCGAATAAAAATTTTAGCTCATTAAAAAAGTTAAAAATCAGTCCGTCTGAAAATTATTGATATTCAAATGGAAGTTCAGGATACTAATATTTAGCCACTACCACGAATTAAATACTTTCAAACAGTAAGTATACTAACTAAAATAAAAGAAAACCTTAAATTTTTTTAAATATTATTTATTGCGCAGAAGTGGTACAAAGCTGTATCGCTTTTCAACATAATCTCCCTCACACTCAATGCAAGTCCTCTAGCGCTTACAAAGTGCCTAAATTCCTTTAGAAAATAATTCTTTTGGTAGTCTGCGCAACCACTCATGCATGCACCGTGTGGCGTACCTCTTCATCAGGGTCCAAACATATGGAAAACACTTGGGGCAAGGTCTGGTGAGTATGGTGGATGAGGAAGACACTCAAAATGCAGGTTTGTGATTGTTGCAACTGTTGTACGGGCAGTGTGGGGCCTTGCATTGTCATGTTGCAAAAGGACACCTGCTGACAGCAATCCATGACGCTTTGATTTGATTTCAGGCTGCAGATGATTTTTTACGAGATCTGTGTATGATGCACTGGTGACAGTGGTCCCTCTAGGCATGTAATGCTCCAAAATGACATCTTCTTTATCTCAAAAAAGAAGAACCTTCCCTGCTGATGGTTCTGTTCGAAACTTCTTTGGTTTTGGTGATGAGGAATGGCGCCATTCCTTGCTCACTCTCTTCATTTCCGGTTGGTGGAAGTGAACCCAGGTTTCATCCCCAGTAATGATTCTTGCAAGGAAGCCATCACCTACTCATTCAAAGTACTGAAGTTCTTCATATGCATCAAGACGTCGTTCTCTCATTTCAGGAGTCAATTGCCGTGGCACCCATCTTGCAGACACTTTGTGAAACTGCAGCACATTATGCACAATGTGGTATGCTGACACATGACTAATCTGTAAACATGCTGCAATGTCATTCAGTGTCACTCAGTGGTTTTCCTTCACTATGGCTTCAACTGCTGCAATGTTCTGTGGAGTCACAACTCGTTGTACCTGACCTGGACGAGGAGCACCTTCCACTGAAGTCACACCATTTGCGAACTTCTTACTCCATTCATAGACTTGCTGCTGTGACAAACATGCATCACCATACTGAACCTTCATTCGTTGATGAATTTCAATAGGTTTCACACCTTCACTGCGCAAAAACCGAATAACAGGACGCTGTTCTTCCCTGGTGCAAGTCGCAAGTGGGGTGGCCATCTTTATACTGATACTGCAATGGTATGTGTGCATCTGCACTATGCTGCCACCTGCAGGCCATTCTGCAAGCTGTTTGTAGCAACCTTACCAACTTACAGGATAACGGTGTGAAATTTCGATTTCTTATTACAAATTTAAGGTTTTCATTTGACTCACCCTCATATACCTAGTTACTTAACATAAAATCTTTTTTGAACTTTTCAGTCAATTTCACATCTGCTGTCAGCTTCACCTTATTTGAGGGTAATTACAGATTTTTAAGTCGTGAGAGCGATAAAGCTTTCTGCGAAACAATACTAAATGCTTTCTCTCAAAACTGCCTAGAACAGATAGTTCTGATGGAAATATGTTAGATCTAATGGTGACCTACAAACCGTTCCTCTTCGAGGATGTTCACCCTAAGCTGGTATCAGTGACCATGAGGCAATGTATTAAAATTGTAGATAAAATAAAAAGGAAACTAAAGGAAGTACAAAGGTAAACAAGACTAAGAAGTAGTGTCATATGACAAGAAGAAACTTGAAGAAATGTAGCTATACAGGTAGGTCATATAGAGGAACTATTCCTTAAGTTTAGAAGAACAGCTGGTGAATCTTGGATAGATACAACACACAAACTGGTAGTAGGATAACCATGATGGGAAGCATCATCCCTGGTATACAGTCTCTCTAAAGAAACGTCAAACAGTAGCTACTGCATTGCAGACGATAATTTAAATGTAGAGCTACAGATAGAAAAATGCTGAATGAAACATGTTCAGCTGTAAAAATGGCAATGTGTGCAGTCTTCAAGGTCTACGGTATTACAAACTTTCCAAAATATCTTCCACAACCCAAATAAATTCCTGGTCATATGTAAAGGCTCTCAGTGGTATCAAAGTTAATTTCGATATGCTCATGGATGGCATAGGAACCAAAATTGAAGCTATTAAAGCACAAGTAGGAATGCTGAACTTCATTTTCAAACAGTCCTCTACAAAGGAGAACAAGAAATACTACCTCAGTTTTAACTCTCACAGCACTGCAAAAATTAGTATAGATATTACCATCAGTGGTATTAAGAAACAGCTGAAATCACTAATGTGGAATCCCTGTTAGATTTTGCACAGAATTTGCAGCTGAGTTAGTCCCCACTGTAGCCACACTATTCAAAAAAAATGGTTCAAATGGCTCTGAGCACTATGGGACTCAACTGCTGAGGTCATTAGTCCCCTAGAACTTAGAACTAGTTAAACCTAACTAACCTAAGGACATCACAAACATCCATGCCCGAGGCAGGATTCGAACCTGCGACCGTAGCAGCCGCGCGGTTCCGGACTGAGTGCCTAGAACCACTAGACCACCGCGGCCGGCTTCAGTGTGGGGCAGTGAAGTGAGTGGACTGCTGTAGCCTGTTGTGGGGTTGTATACCACTGAGGGCTATGGCAGGGATGAAGCCTCTCCATTGTTTCTAAGTCCCCAGTTCCATACAGTACAACACAATACAGTACCACACTAACATTTATTAAAGACAGTATCATCATAAGGTGTATCAAATGAAATCTGGGACTGGATTGAAGATTTACTGGAGAATTATTGACAAAAATAACTCCAGGCATACCCCAAGAAAATGAAACTCTTGCAGTTGATGTTGTATGTTAATGATCTCATAGAGAATATTAACAGTATCAATAACTGCAGACTTCCTACAGATGATGCAGTTACCTATAATGAAGCACTACTTGAACCAAAAATAGCATAAATATCCAGGCAGACACTGAGAAGATTACAAGGTGGTGCAAAGACTCGTTACTTGCTTTAAATACCATAATCATAGTTGTAAAACTGGATGCAAAAAGCAGACACATGGAAATATCTTTAAACTTTTAGTCAAAAATGAAATGAGTCAACTCATGCTTGTGAATAAAGTAGGTGGCAGAATTTGGTTCATTAGCAGAATGCTGGGAAAATCCAACCAGTATACAGAGGATACTGCTCACAAAACATGCTTCTGAGCCATCCTAGAAAATTGCTTGTGTGTTGTACCCATGTAATATAGGTCTTAGAGAAAATATTGATTATTTTTAAAAAAGGGGGGAGCAGTACAAATGGCCACAGGTTTATTTGTATCCTGAGAGAGTGCATTGGACACTGGACACTGAAAAAAAAACAGTATTTTTCAGTGCTTGAAGAGAAGTCAACAACTACCATGCAAAACACTTTTTACAAAGTTTCAAGACCTTAGAAGAATCTAGGAATCTAGTACTGCACAAAGAATGTATCTATGGATTGAGCTCATTGTGGTTGTGATATGTGGGGGAATTCGCAATAACTACACTTTGAATAACAAAATAGTTTTGAGATTCTATCATAAAATGGCTCTTCCTACTTTTGCTGTTAGTCAAAATCCATTACTATTCTGGCTTTCTTAGCAGGGAGCAGGGACAAAGAAGATTACATATTATGTTTATATTAGATGTAAATGTATTACTCTTGTGTCTGTCAGAAATAAAAATTTGCATCTGTAAATCTGTAAGAAATTTTAATTGTTTGATGTAACAATAATTAACCTGATGTTTTAACACCTAGAAGAATGACAAAGTACAAGAGCTTGAAGTGCTCATCAAAAGCAGTGAAGCTCACATAATACTAGACCTAGTTCAGAAAGCTGTTGAAACCTGAAATTGACAGCAGTGAGATTTTGGGGGAAAATTTAAGAGTATATCAAAAGGATAGGCAAATGGGAAATGGAGGTAGTGTATTTGTCGCAGTAGACAAGAAACTCAAATCCACCAAGGTAGAAATTGAAGCTGCATGTGAGATTGTTTGGACAAGACTAAGTATCAGGGGTGGCCATAAAATGATTATTGGATCCTTCTATAGCCCTCCAGACTCATCTCCTGATGTAACCAAAAACTTTACAGAAAACCTCACCCCCTTGTACATAAATTCCCCAGTCTTACTGTAATCATCAGTGGAGACTTTAATTATCCAACGATTAAGTGGAAAAACTACACTTTTGTTAGTGGTGGGCACAATAAGACATCCTGTGAAACTTTACAAAACATCTCCTCTGAAAACTACATAGAACAGCTAGTTAGGAGCCCCACTCATGATCGAAATATACTGGATCTAATGGCAACAAATAGACCTTTCCTCTTTGATGAGGTTGACATCAATATGGTATCAGTGACCATGACACAGTTGTGGAAACAATGATTAACAAAGTACAAATGACAACTAAAACACATAGAAAGTTATATATGTTCAGTAAACTAGATAAAAAATCAGTAATGTCATATCAGAGGAACTCTGGCTCAGGTTTAAAAGAATAGTTGAGCATGCACTGGATAGGTATGTAACTTGGAGAACAATTATAGTGGTAGGGAAACTCCATGGTATACAGTCACTGTAAAGAAACTTCCAAGGAAGCAGAGATTGCTGCACAATAGGTGTAAAACAATGCATAGGGCTATGGCTTGAGATATGCTGAATGAAACGCATCTGACTGTCAAGAAAGCAATGGGTGATGCCTTTAATGACTACCATAGCAGAATATTGTCAAATGATCTTTCACAGAACCCAAAGAAATTATGGTCATATGTACAAGCTGTTAGTGGCACCAAAGTTAGTGTCCACCCCCTAGCAAATGAGACAGGAACTGAAATTGAGGGTAGTAAAGCAAAAGCTGAAGTGCGTAAGTCCGTTTTCAAATGTTCCTTTACGAAGAAAAACCCAGGAGAATTGCTACAATTTAATCCCCATACCACTGAAAAGATGAATGAAATAACTATTAGTGTCAGCAGTGTTGAGAAACAGCTGAAATCGTTAAAACTGAACAAAGTTCTCGGCCCTAATGGAACTGGTGTCAGATTTTATACTGAATTTGCAGCTGAGTTAGACCCCCTTCTAACTAGAATCCAATGTAAATCTCTTGAACAAAAAACCATACCCAGTTCCTGGAAAAAGGCACTGATCACATCCATCTACAAGACAAGAAGTATAAGGGATCCACAACACTACCGTCCAATATCCTTGACACTGATTTGTTGTAGAATCTTATAACATATTCCGAGCTCAAACATAATGAAGTACCTTGTCATGTCCTCCTCAGAGTTATACAGCATGGATTTCCAAACCATATCATGTGAAACACAACTTGCACTTTTCTCATATAACATACTGAAAGCTTTGGATCAAGGCAACCAGATAGATGCAGTATTTCTTGATTTCCAAAAAGCATTTGACTCAGTACTGTGTCTACACTTGTTGTCCAAAGTACAATCATAAGTGGGATCAAGTGAAGGACTTTTTGGTAGGGAAGACACAGCATGTTATCTTGGATGGAGAGTAATCATCAGATGAAGATGTAGCTTGTAGAAGTAACTTTGGGTATGCCCCAGGGAAATAAATTGGGATTGTGGGTGTTCATATTGCATATTAATGACCTCACAGACAATATCAATAGTAAAACCAGGCTTTTTGCAGATGATGCAATTATCTATAATGATCCAAAAGAAGTTGCATAAATATTCAGTCAGATCTTGATAAGATTTGAATGTGGTGCCGAGATTGGCAACATGCTCTAAATGGTCAGAAATGTAAAATCTTGCAATTCACAAAATGAAAAAAGTAGTATCCTGTGACTACAACATCAATGAATCACTATTAGAACTCATACAAATAGGCCTACCTGGGTGTAACACTTTGTAGGGTAATGAAATGGAACTACTGTACCTTCAGTCGTGGATAAAGCAGGTGGTAGAATTCGGTTTACTATTAGAATGCTGGGGAATTGCAATCAGCCTACAAAGAAGATTGTTTACAAATCACTCGAGCAAAGGCTTCTAGAATATTGCTCGATTGTGTGGGGCTCATTATACCAAATAGGACTAATGGGTGTACAGGGAGGGGCAGCACAAATGGTGACACGTTTGTTTAAGTCAGTCAGAGAGTGTCATAGAGATACTGAAGGAACTGAACTGGAAGACTCTCGAAGCTAGACGTGCTCTACCCAGAGAAAGTCTATTAACAAAGTTTCAAGAACCGGCTTTAAATGATTACTCTAGTTATATACTACAACCCCCTATGTATCGCTCACATAGGGATCCTGAGGATAAGATTAGAATAATTACTGCATGCACACAGACATCCAAACAATCATTCTTCCCGCGCTCCATACGTGAATGGAACGAGAAGAAACCCTAATAACTGGTAGTCTGGTATAATGGGTCGTACCCTCTGCCATGCACCCCACTGTGGTTTGCAGAGTGTAGATGTAGGCCTGGTCGATATGGCAGTAATTATTAATACCCAATAATGATCTATGCAGTATAAACCACATAGTTAATCTCAGTCAAACGTGTAAAGCAACTGCGATTGGATCTTCAACATATGAACACAGATTTCCACATAATTTTCGCGGGGACTGAATCAAAAAGACGATTTAATCCAGAAACTGTATTAAATTACGATCGAACATGGAAGCAGATCACTATACGAGTAAAATCCATTGCTTCTGTGGCAACGAGTTTCTTTGTCAACAATGAAATTATACGTATTTAGGCTACTCGCGCAATTACTGGCGAGTCAATACAATGGACAAAAGTTTGCGTCTTCTATTGCCATTACGTTTTATTATTAACTGCCAAGCCGCTTCATCGAACACACTGCATTGCCAACAGTCTTCTAGCTTTGTGACTCTTGGAATTAAGCACCGTTAACTGTGTGCAAAACATTAGCTCTAAGTAAAAGTACTTACCAGTAACAAACTAACACAAAACTGCTACACTATGTTTATATCTCAGTACTCAAGCAGGTTACTTCATTTGCCAATATTTTTCTTGTTTACTACTAATCACTCTCTAAACAAACTTGGAAACAGAAGAAGGGTTCAGAGACTCCGTCGATACAAAATCCGTGAAGTAACGTAACAATGTCACCATCAGCGGCACGAAATAATTTACTCTTTGCCAGAAAACGAGCAGTACAGACATTAACAAACAGTGCTTAATATGAAACTGGGGACGGCTTCATTGTACTTTGCTTATAGGCGAGTCTAGAACTTTAGCAGTTGTTTAACACTTACACGTGAATGATCAGCTTAGGTAGCTAGCAACCAGGAAAACAGAGATGCAGTGAAAACCCAAGCACATCGCAAACTCAGGTCTTAATAACGCACAAATAACAATATAAAATAGGCGGTGCTCAGTGACCAAAAACGTGCACAAGAGGCCCACCTGGAATGTTAAGCAGACACAAATTGATGAGCTTCGAATTTCTATAATTTGAGTGATTGTGAAACGAGAAACAAGTGTTTAGAATCCATGTCTGAATCCAATAATAAATAGTGAGCGGTATCGAGATAGTTTCTTTGGATCACGAGGAATTTATGCTAGGCCTGTTCTTTATCCATTTATTCAATACTGACACGCACGATTTGTTCACACATTATTCCTAAAAGTGAGCTAATGCTCCATTTCTAATAGACTGGCATTTATTACATCTATACCCTGCGAACTACTGTGAAATGCATGGCAGAGGGTAAATTTCATTATAGCAGTTATAAGTAATAGTAATAGTAGTAGTAGTAGCTTTATTCATCTGTAGATCTATTTTAGAAGGATATAGGACATGTCAAAGTATTTAGAAGTTTAGATCAATTTAAAATAAGCTAATTCGTATACACATATATTTACAGACTTCTAGTTAAGGACAATCATTAGATTTACTACTGGTATACAATAGTTTTTTTACAAATTAACGTACTTATTAAATAATGTAATGCCACACTTCACTCATATCGCACTATCAGTCACTGCACACACTATACACACATTGTTTCATAACACACACACAGGTGATCTCTGGGCCATTTTCTGTACCGCAACTTCCTATTTGCTGTCCTGAAATACCGAGTCAGCATCACTCCATAATGAGTGAAATGTTGAGCTCAGAAAGAGGAAGAGGGTTTAGTATTGTGCTATGCATTGGGTAAGTATTTCTAGAAAGGACATAGGAAGGAAAAAAATATAAAGTGAAGGTGTTACGTGGAATGTGGGATGTTTTATAATCATTATAATTAGTATTTATTTGTATAACATTTTTTTATCAAACCCCTACTCTGTTTTATCTATGTAATCCTTGTGGTAGGGTTTTAGTGAGGTTGGATTTGATTTACGATATGCGAGCATACCCGCTAGTACCAGGTACACAGGTAGGCATTGTTGCATGTTCAAATATGAAATTTGCGCTGGACCGAAATAAAAATTTGTTAATTTCTTTCTTTGTAGAGTTAGTGTGTTTGTTACTACTTCACGCTGAAGCCGCTGCACGGATTTGGATGAACTGTGGAACGGAGACAGCCTAATACACGGAGGCTAGGTTATTAATTAACACAAAGGCTAATTTTATTCCGGAAAAGTCACTTCGCACGTGATGGTCAAAGTGACTGCTGTTCCTGTGGGACGAATTCCTGTCATCCCAACAAACTCGCCTTTCCAGTTCGGATGCTTGCAGTTCCCTTTGTAAGTGGCCTTCTCGGCGCTGCCAACACAGAAAAATTTATTCCGCGAAACTGAAGTTAAAATTCCGCTAAAATCCGCTAAATGCTTATCATTGTTATTTACGGTACCCTCCTAAAAACGAAATTTCAATGCACTGATAATTTATAAAGAATTTTTTTGTTATCATCTTGGCATATTATTACTACTACTAAAAGGAAGTTCTCTAAGTTCAGATTTCACTCACCACATTAATGTAGTTCAAGCCACAATATTTCATTTTCCTCCTCATCCTGGTAGGTTGTGTGCTGAAGTACTGGGACCGAGTGAAGGTATTCCTGGGGCCGATTTCTGGGAGAACATTCACCGGCAGCTCGTAATCGTGACAGCACTTACAAATATGATTAAGACAAACTCTTATTGTAATTATGGCGTTTACCACAATAATAGTCTGTTCCGGAGAGATGTTTTTATCAAATTTAGTTGGCCAAAGGCCCAAACCTCTGCATCGGACCATTGTAAAACCAAAAGCATAATAGCCAGATCTGAGAGTTCTCGGAAAGGATTGAAGCCGCTGGCATCTCTGTATCACCTAATTTCATTCCAAAACGCCGCAGTATTGTTGATTTGTTTCCATTGGAAAGTAGTGAGCCTGTACCACTGAAAATCAATTTTTGTTACTGTACTGTCTGACAAGCCGATTTCCTTAGCCAGCGATACCATTGGTTCTTCTATCACTCTCAAGCATTCTCTTGGAGCAATTAAGGATACTTTTTGCAACACTTTTACACTTTGGGGCAAGCGGCGTTGCAGCTCAGAAGCAAGAGAAACAAGAAAATGTTCACATCTTTTCCTTATGGCCTTCTCGACCTCTGATGAAATTTTATTGGAAGTATTCATATACTGCAGTAATACTTCGACTTCATGTCGCAAGTACGAGGGTTGGATGAAAAGTAATGCCTCCACCTTCGGTAATTGGGTTTGGATGGGAATATTTTAATAAATCAAACCCAGAAATAATCCTTAGAATGTGATCTTTAATTACCAATATTCACTTTTCCACATAATCATCAGCCCATTGGACACATTTCTTCAAACGATAAACAAGTTTTTTGAAGCCATCACAGAAAAAGTTGGCACTCTATTTCCGCAACCACAGTCTCACAGTTCTCTCAGTGTCTTCATCAGAAACATAATGATGTTCCCACAGATCGTCTTTCACTATCGGGAATAGATGGAAGTCAGACAGTGCTAAATTTGGACTGTATGGAGGATGCCGTACAGTGGTGAGATTCAGTCTCTGAAGTTCTGCTGTAGTGGCACGTGAAGTGTCTGGTTTGGCATTGTCATGCTGTAGGAAAACATTTCTCTGTTCTTCTCGGACCCTTGTTTGCCGTCGTTCCAGAGTTCGCAGTGTTATGATGTAACGCTCTGAAATTATTGTTGTTCCACGATCAAGGGAATCAACATGGATAACACCATCTGCGTCCCACAATACTATGGCCATAATTTTTCCAGCTGAGGGCTGCGTCTTGAATTTCTTTTTCTGGGGCGCGTCCTTGTGTCGATATTCCATAGGCTGACGTTTCGTCTCCGGGTCGTAATGGTGTACCCATGTTTCGTCTCCTGTCACAACTGAATGGAGAAAGGCGTCACCTTCATTCTCGTAACAAGAGAGGAGTCCTAGCAAATTTCAAGTCTGTGCGTTTTCATTTCAGGAGTCCGCATCCGGGCTACCCATCGTGCACAGTTCTTCTGATAGCCAAGCAAAGCAATAATCTGACCCACACATTCTTGTGAAAAGCCGATTGTGCTTGCAGTTTCTCTCTGAGACATACGACGATCGTCCTGAATCAGACTGTCAACATTTTGGTTGTGAAACTCGTTGGTTTCTATCACAGGACGTTCAAGTCTTTTTTTGTCACGCTGGTCAGATGTTCCCGCCTCAACATCTTTAAACATACTCGTCCAATGAGGCACAGTACTCATATCAACACAATCACCATAAACTGCTTTCATTCTCTGATGACTCTCCTATGGGGTGACACCTTCTGCTGTCAAGAATTCAATGACAGCACGTTGCTTAAATCGCATTTACCGACCGTCTGCGCAGGGTTCCATACTTTACACTGTAACAACACAACCGTTCAATGCTTAGGCTTTCCGCCAACTGGAGCTGTAGAGAAGAGGATACGGAACAAGCCAGTACCTGCCGCGTACCAATGCTGCCTACTGTTGAAGAGATACGAAGGTGAAGGCATTACTTTTCAGGGATCAATTCTAGTGTCCGATTCTACTCGTCGGCTTTGAGCAATGACGTCATACCTAAGGCAGAGACATTACGTAGAGGCAATCTTTGAAAGCAACTGATCATATTCGTAAACAAACAAATGTATCATACGATAAAATTACAAACACAGTTCACATGATTTAATTTCTTAGCCACAAATTATACCGAGAAGAATTAAAGGTACCGAAAATAAATAAGAACAGAAGAAGAGAGTATAAACGTCTGAATAAAATTATTATCGTAATTTATGCGCGTAAGAAAAGCACATGATGAAGTCATGATATGGTGAAATAGCGTTAACTTTTAATACTAGTTTTAAACTAATGGGACTAGTACACAAGTAACGAAAATTGACAAAAAGTAGTGTGCAACAAACACGGGAATCGGTAGCCGGAAGTGACGTATATAGGTTAATTGTAGTTTCCGATTCCAACCATTCCACGGTTCGTTATTTAGACCGTTTTAATAACAAGTGTGTGCACTAACGTGTTACAGATGTTGTACGTATGGTATTACTCTCTTTACTGGTACGAAAAAGAGAAAAATTTGGAAGCTGTACCTACAATATTTATTTGTTTTTCGTAGTAGTTTTGAGAGCAATAAGAAATCTAGAAAACGTACAAAAACATAGTCTTTTATTTGTCCACAGATTTACTGCAAATATGTCCAAAATTATAACTCATCGAATAGTTGGAATCAGTAATTGGAATTGACCTCCTATATAGATCAATTCTAGTAATTGGAATTGACCTCCTATATAGGTCAATTCTAGTTACCGATTCCAGGCATTCGATGACTCATTAACTATATGTTTTTTCAGCACATGTTTGCAATAAAATGTAGGCTAATATGATTTCTGCACTTGTAATTATTCTCTGAACTACTGCAAAAAAAGTTACTAATTTTGGAGTCGGTAATCAGAAGTGACCTATCTAAAAGGTCAGTTCTAATTACTGATTCCAGTTTTTTTTATACAACACAGTAGCTTTAGAAAGCAATTACGAATGTACAAATGGTACTAAAATTCAGTGCATACAACTGCAAAACTAGTTTACATGTGAATCAAGAAGCGGTTGCAACCTGTGACCTACATAAGTTGATTCTAGTTATCTATTCCAACATTGAAAGGAAGATATAAGATGAACATCAACAAAAGCAAAACGAGAAGAATGGAATGTAGTCGAATTAAATCAGGTGATGCTGCGGGAATTACATTAGGAAATGGGACGCTTAAAGTAGTAAATGAGTTTTGCTATTTGGGGAGCAAAATAACTGATGATGGTCGAAGTAGAGAGGATATAAAATGTAGACTGGCAATGGCAAGGAAAGCGTTTCTGAATAAGAGAAATTTGTTAACATCGAGTATAGATTTAAGTGTCAAGAAGTCGTTTCTGAAAGTATTTGTACGGAGTGTAGCCATGTATGGAAGTGAAACATGGACGATAAATAGTTTAGACAAGAAGAGAATAGAAGCTTTCGAAATGTGGTGCTACAGAAGAATGCTCAAGATTAGATGGGTAGATCACATAACTAATGAGGAGGTACTGAATGGAATTGGAGAGAAGAGAAATTTGTGGCGCTGCTTGACCAGAAGAAGGGATCGGTTGGTAGGGCATATTCTGAGGCATCAAGGGATCACCAATTTTGTATTGGAGGGCAGCGTGGAGGGTAGAAAATCGTAGAGGAAGACCAAGAGATGAATACACTGAACAGATTCAGAAGGATGTAGGTTGCAGTAGGTGGTGGGAGATGAAGAACCTTCCACAGGATAGAGTGACATGGAGAGCTGCATCGAACCAGTCTCTGGACTGAAGACCACAACAGCAACAACATTCCAATATTCTTTATTTTTATAGATATTCGTTAGCCTTGTACTGGCTTTTCTTTTAGAATTTAATGTGTCATTTTCTCCACATTTCATGCTACTGTTTCGTATTTATTGTCATGCATTTCATTTTCCCGTTTTTCTGTTACATTTTAGTTTCTCCCCGCCCAAAACCCCAACTTTCCTGCACTTCTTCCGTTAGATTCAATAATTAATAGTAAAATTAATGCTATTTTATAACAATATGACTCACCATGCGCTTTACAGTAATGCAATTTAAAGGTTCTCTGTGCTTTTCTACTCGCGTAAATTAAGAGAATACTTCTTATCATACATGAAAGTTTGTTTTAAATTCTTGTTCTTAACTATTTTCGATATCTTCGTTTAGATATAATTCATGACTAAGTAAATAATTGCGTAAATGTGGTTGTAATTTTATGTTACGCTACACTCGTTTGTTTACGAGTATGATCCGTTGCGTTCATAGATTGACTATACATAGCGTCTTTGCCTTACGTAGGACGTCATTACTCAAAGCCGACGAGTGGAATCGGACCCTAGAATTCATCCCTTTTCAGTCAAACCTCGTATATTCTTGGCGACTTATATTTGCGAACATCTGCTGTTAAAAAGATTACCTCTATACCCTGGTACAACAATTCTCCTTACGAGCCCACTGATTAGTAAAACAACATAGTTTAGGAGCCGTCATTGGTCTGCAGAATTTGACTGAAATTTCTTATTTACTACCTGACATTCTTCCAATTAAGGTTTCAGAAAAGTAAGATAAATTTTGTTTACGTCATGACTGTACATATTATGGAGGACTCTGGCAGTATAGCACTTCTCATGAAGCGCTGCTATCTCAAATTGGGTTTTTAGTTCAAGCCACTGAGACAAAGCACGAGAAACAGCCTCTACAATAGACTTCCAATGTGTATTGCACTTATGGAAAGTTTCAGCTGCGGCAGAAGATATCGCCAGCTGCACGGAATGGCCGACACAAGGAATTAGGATAAGATGACGAACTTCTCTGCCTACCATAACTGCTGCATTGTCAATACCCAAACATTAAATGAATGTTCAAGCCGTACTCATTAAGCAAAAATTACGTTGCCTTCCTCTAACTCTTCCATTCCCAAGAATGTGGAAACAATGCGACCTTGGGCCTTAGAAAAGTATATCACAAACGCAGCTAACAATTTACTGGCACTAATGTCTGTAATTCATCCAAAAGTGCACTGAAATGGCCGTCTCCTATGTCCTTTTTCAGACTGGCCTATGAAAACGCATCTGTGAGACATTGTCAGCAACTATAGAACACCTTTTTGAAAGGCTGCAGAGTGGTCCACTGATCTTATTGCGTAATGGTTAGTCACAAATAAACATAATGCAGCTTCTGTAACAGAAACTTCATTGGACTGTCTAACTACATGTGCATCTAGTTTCAACTGGCCCTGTGAAGAAAAGGGTGCCGCAGCTTTTACATGCTTTTTGCGTTTTGAATGATTCAATAAATCCGACAGACGCGAATTTAAATTGCACTGGCAAAACCGATATCGCACACAGGAATGATCGGCGGGGATCTCAAGAAGCCAGTCTTGCAATTGTTTGTTGCTAAGCCACTCTTTTCTAAACTTTTGGGTGTATTTTTTGTCCTTTTGCTTCGACATTTTGATGAGAGAACTAATAAAAAAGTAAAGGAAATCACTGATTACAACGCGATTAACTGCGTCATAAACATTAACAATTCAACACTGTGCACTGTACCGACTTCGTCCACGGTAACTTGTAACTGCAATGCTAAAAGCAAAGAACTAAGTCTGGAAAGGATTGTTCTGTTGTGTTGAGGCAGGGGAAACACGACTTGCACTTGGCGACCGAACTTCCCCGGTTGTGGCCTCCTGGCCAACGATGCCATACGCTCATTTCATTTAGGGGAAACACTGTATCGAAGTCTAATTATTAAGAGTTAGCTGGAGCCATATTGTTGCCAGTTCAGGATTTTTCACGTTAAATATAATTTCAAATTGTAAAATGGAAAGACTGAATTAAACGGAAAAATATTGTTGCAGACATCAATCCACAAATCCGTTAAAAAATCCGTTGACCGCTAAATGCAAAATTTCACCCACTGACAGTGTGTAAAATCCGTTAAATTTAGCGGAAATTCCGATAATTTTGCAACCCTGGGCCTTCTCGATCACTATAAACAAAGAGTAATGGACAAACGTCGCAAGTGGCAGGTATTCATCTGGGTACAACGTGGTTTTCGCACCGACAGATCTACGTTGTCTGCTTGCGTGTATCGAGAGCTAGAGCCCTCTTTATATACACAGAGAACAAGAAATCTCGGAACGTTGTTTACAGAGACGTGCTAAACAGTAGACTTCTGGCTCTCCATAAACACCAGACAATTATGATTTTTTTCCGTTCTAGGCATGTCGCAAACAGTCGTGATTCCCGTCGTCTCAAAATTTGGCGTGTTTTCTACCGATATCGCCCGTTTTGCTGGGCCGCAAGTGGCCCACGCCTCAGTACCTCTAAGAGACGACTTTTGTAACGGCGCACACGCGTGGATACTGAGTTCCAGCAATAACATTTATTTATACATAACTATTTAAGAGTTGCACTGGCCTAATCCAATGGGAGGGGTCAGCGACTGACCCCACAACCATCACACATTCTCTATCTAGGATAAATCACATTACTTATGTATTTCCATAATTCTGGCGGACTAGAAGATCAAAATGTTGATTATTATTACTGGGAAAGGGTTTCTGGGACCTTTTTAGTAAAAAATAAATAGTTTTTATACATTTATTTGTATTAATTTCACAATTACAAGGATTGCTCAGATTCACATTCAGAACACCTTACAATACGAACTACTTTTTCTTTCTTGGTGTGTGCAGGGCAGGTATACATCCTGCAAGAAGCCTTCGTGTGCTTACGGTCTTTGCTTCTGGCGCATAAGTAACAACGTCCTATTTTTAGCAGATTATGCACAGCTGCACGTGTTACTTTCTGTCGCGGCTCCGTAACGTTGTTTCCTCTACTCACAGCACCTTGATTTTGATTACACTCATACCCAAAAGTTGATAACGCTGTAGTGTATTTTGAGTGTAGGCCTACAGCATTTTGAGGCCGTCTTTTCATGTTGAGGTCACAAAGTTCACGAGCAAGATCTTTCAGGTACTTCTTTCTTCCACAACTCTTTGTCGGGTATTTCTTTGCCCATTCCTTGTGTGTATCTTGAAATAGAACATATGAATTGCATGCTGCAATGTCAATCAAGTTGAATAACACCGCCATTGACCATCGACGCGTTGCTCGACGGCAGCTGTACGTTCTTACACACTTATCGAATGTATCCACTCCTGACTTTGTACAATTGTAGAATAGGATGATGTCTGGCTTCTCTTCCGTCACATTCATATCATGATGTTGGGTTGACAATAGTGTAACAACCTTTCCTTTCTTAGGCACGTAACTGACTAAAGTGGCGTGATCACTAAAGGCAAATCGGATTGTTCCCGGTGTAGCTTTTTTTAGAGAAACAGTAGGAACATCGCGTTTGTCACTTCGAATAGTACCAACTGTAGTTATTTTCTCTTTCAAAAGATCAGATGCAAGTGGAACGGTAGTGAACTTTCTGTCCGTGGTAACATTTCTTCCAGATTGTTTCAAGTTAGACATTTCAATCAATCTTCTAACTATTTCAGGGCCACTGTTATGGTTCTTCTCATTAGCGTGCTTTCCAGCGTAGGGATCCGCAGCGAAGCAGTATTTCGTACTGAATCACACAACAGGCTCACCTCTATTCCATATTTTCCTGGCTTTGTTGGAATATATAACCTGAATGGTCATCGCCCATGGAAGGTCACAAGTTCTTCATCCACTGTGACTGACTCACTAGGATTATGAAACTCAGGAAATTTACTAACTATTATGTTTCATATATCCCTGATAGGAGCAAATTTGTCGGTCTGTTTTCTAGCTGCTCGAGTTAGAGCATCATCAAAACGCAAGTACTTCTGTAAGAGCCTCAGTCTATGCTCCGAAAATGAAGCTCGGTATATCGGAAAGGTTTCTTTACTAAATATATCACGTAAACTGTCCTTGTTCTGTCTATGGACTCCACAATTCAATAGAATTCCAATTGCTGACACAATTTCTTCCCTTTCAAATGCTTTCGAATTTTTTATGAAAATATCTTCAGATGATTCCCTAAGATTTCCAAGCTTTTGATTGGTACACATCAAAATGTTATCCAGGATGTTATCATCGAAGTACATGAGAAAAGCTTTACCTGGTGTATCAGGTTTTATCCTTGGCTTAGTTCCTTTCGGGGTTCTCATTACGTTAGCAACAGACCTCCTCCTTTCTTCCATATCAAACTTGACGTGGCCACCATGTCTTTTCCAAGTTAATCAATTTGTGCTTTCGGCCTGGGTCGTCTTCTTGTTGGTTGGATATCTATAAAAATATGAAAACAGAACCGAACACTAGCAAACTAAGGACTCTGCTGAGACACACAACCCAATATACTCCAAAATGTCTGCAAAAAGTAATAAAAATCAATACTTACCCTGTTCACTTTCATCCAACTCCCTGCTGTCAGAAACTACTTGATCTGGAATTTCCATGACTACATCTTCAGTTTCACTGCTTGAGCTTTCGGATAGTTCACCACTAAATTCATTGTCTGAACTCTCAATCAAATTTCTAATTTCGTCATCTGCCAATTTCATCTTCTTGTACATTCTGTCAAATGCCACGAAGATATTACCTTCCACTCACCACACTGTTTACCGGTTGACTGCGAGTGGTGATTGTTGACCTGCTACACCTTCAGTTATAACAATCGCTATAACTCAACAATGAGTGTAATCCAAAGCTGTTCTTATTGTCGATTGTAGCAATTATAATTACGATAAATGTCATGTATTTATTAAATAAACTACTGAACACGACAGGAGTTTTAGCCTTAAAACTTCGTTAGGGTCAGTTACTGACCCCCCCCCCCCCCCCCCCCCCCCAATTGGTATGCAACTGTTAACGCGGGTGCAGGGCGCAGCTAGTTCTCTAAATAACCGAAGTTTGCTATCTGTTTTACCCACAAATGAGCCAATGTGATCGTTTTATTTCATGTCCCTATTAAGTGTAACATCCAGGTACCGCCGTATTTCTGTGACTCACTGATAGTGTATTCCTAGGATACTATGCTTTTTTTCATTTTGTGAAGTGCACAATTTTACGTTTTTGAACATTTAAAGCAAATTGACAATCTTTGCACCACTTTGAAATCTCATAAGGTTTGACTAGATATTTGCAAGTTTCATTCACACTACATACAACATGAGCAGCAAGAGATCCAACACCCAGTACACTTCCCTGGGGTACACCCGAAGTTACTTCTACATCTGTCGATGACTCTTCATCCAATATAACATGCTGCGCTATCCCTAACAAGATACTCTCAGTCAAGTCACAAACTGTGCGTGATACCCCACATGATCGTTCTATTCTTAATGAGAATAGGTGCAGTACTGAGTCAAATGCTTTTCAGAAATCGAGAAATACTGAATACTGCCTTCATCTATGCTTTTCAGATTATCAGAGTGGGAGTTTGGTTCCACGTGATCTATGTTTTCAAAATCCATTATGGGTGTTGGGGAGCAAGTCGTTCTGTTTGAGATGCCTCATTACGTTTGAGCTTGGAGTATGTTCTAAGATTGTACAACAAATGGATGTCAAGGATATAGGACAGTAGTTTTTTGGCTCACTACTGCTACCCTCCAGTGGACAGGTGTGACCTGTGCTTTGTGCCTGTGCTTTTTTCAATTTACTGGGCACGATTTTTGGTCCGAGGAATCTACAATAAATTATAGTTAGCAGAGAGGCTAACTCAGGCGCAAATAATTGGGTATAGAACCTGATAGGAATTCCATCGAGCTCTGAGGCTTTGTTTAATTTTAACGATCTCAGCTGTTTCTCTATGCCATTGGCACTAATACAGATTTCACTCCTCTTTTCAGTGGCATGAAGATTAAATTGAAGCAATATTCCTGAGTTTTCCTTTGTAATGGAACATTTGAAAAGCCTTTACATACGACCAGAATTTCTCTGTATTTTGTGAAAGGTCTTTCGACAACATTCTCCTACATAAGTCACTGAAGGCTTCACACATTGCTCTCGTGACTGCCAAACGTGGTTCATTCAGCATCTCTCTATTTATAGCCTTGTGCACTGTTTTATATCTATTACGGAGTAGCCTCTTTCCCGTTAGAAGTTTCTTTACAGTGACTGTATACCATGGGGATCTCTCCAATCATGAACTGTTCTACTGTGTACATATCTATCCAGTACATGGTCACCTATTCTTTTAAACTTGGCCGGCCGCGGTGGCAGAGCGGTTCTAGGCGCTTCAGTCCGGAACCGCGTGACTGCTAAGGTCGCAGGTTCGAATCCTGCCTCGGGCATGGATGTGTATGATGTCCTTAGGTTAGTTAGGTTTAAGTAGTTCTAAGTTCTAGGGGACTGATGACCTCAGATGTTAAGTCCCATAGTGCTCAGAGCCATTTGAACCATTTTTTTTAAAGTTGAGTCGTAATTGGACCACATGCTCCTGTCCTGTGCTACAAGATTTGAATTGCTCACTGAGATACAACACTACTGCTTCTTTGTCTAGTTTACTGAACACATTCATAAAAATCTTTCCACCTGTTTTGGTTGTTCTTTGTACTTTGGTATTCATTGTCGCTATAATTGTCTCATGCTCACTGATACCAGTTTCGATGGGGGCATCCTCAAAGATTTCAGGTCTGTCTGTTGGCGTTATGTGTAATACACAAGATGTATCAAAAAGAATCATCCGAGTTTTAAAAAATCATAACTATTATGTTATTTGAGATATGTGCTTGCGCAACGTACTGTTGGAAAGAATAAACTCTCGAGTTCTACTTGTTTCCCGCTATTTATAAGAATGTGCACCCGCTTCAGTTCTAGTAAAAATGGTGTCGGGACAACAGAAGGCGTTGTGTTCTACGTTTTGCTCAGTGCGGGCCAGTAACAACTGTTAGCGCGACTTTCGTACTAGGTATGGTGTGGATCCTCATACAGCACAGAGCATTAGACGATGGCATGAACAATTCCGAAAAACAGGTTGCCTGTGTAAAGGCAAATCGCCGGACCGTCCCCGAGTGTCTGACACTGTCACCGAAATCATCTGCCAGTTTCACAAGAAGTCCGCAGAAACCCGTTCGCCGTGCAGTTCGACAGCTCAATATGCGCCCGATGTCCGTCTGGTGTGTACTGCGTCAACGTTTACACATGAAACTATATAAAATTCAGCTACTGCAAGCTCTTCGTGAAGGTGACAACCAACAACGTGTGGATTTCCGTAATTTCGTTCTTGGCAACATGGAGGATGACAGTTTCTTTCACGCTTAGCGTTTAGTGACGAGGAAACATTCCATTTAAATGGAAAGGTGAACCTTCATAATGTGAGAACATGGGGCACAGAATAACCACATGAAGTTATACAACATGAGAGGGACACTCCAAAATTTAATGTCTTTTGTGTAGTTTCACAGGAAAAGGTGTATGGTCCATTTTTCTTTGCCAACAACACTGTTACAGGACCACATATCTCGATATGCTTGATAACGGTTGGAGACTGATACGAACGCCTTCATTTACCAAGCGGATTGGACACCGCCACACTGGCATCTGGAAGTGCGGGAATTTTTAAATCAAAGGATTACTGAACGATGGCTCGGTCAAAATGGGCCAAATGAGTCAGCCTTACATTGCTGGCCTCCAAGGTCACAGGACCTGACTGTATGTTATTATTTCTTGTATGGCTTTACAAAAGACTCTGTTTATGTGCCTCCATTACCAACAACAATGAATGAACTGAGACATCGCATAACGGCAGCTGTGGAAGCTGTAACTCAAGACATGCTCGCTGCAGTGTGGGAATAATTTGAATACCACTTTGACATACACCATGCATCTCAGTGGGGGCATATTGAACACATATGAAAATGTATGAAAAAACCTTTTTGAGTTTCCAGTTCAACAAAAAGGAAATTCATTGTATGTGTTTATTAGTTTCAGAAATATAGACGTGCCAAATCGGATGATTCTTTTTGATACCCCATGTATTTCCAACATGGGTGAGGTTCTGAACTATCTGTTCTAGGTAGTTTTCAGAGAATGCATTTAATAATTTTTCACAGGATGTCTTGTCACACCTCTCAATAAGGTTTTCTCTAAAATTTTCGGTTCCATCAGGCAGTGAGCCTGGTGCTTGATAGAAGGATCCTGTTATAATTTTAAGCCCATCCTTCATACTGAGTCTTTCCCAAACAATATCACATGCAACTTCAGTTTATATCTTGGTGGATTTGAATTTATTGTCTACCATGTCACATACATCATCTCTGTATCCCATTTCCCTAAAAACTTAAATTTTCCCCAAAGACCTCACTACTGTCAGCTTCAAGTTTTAACCAGCTTTCTGTGCGTAGCATTATGTGAGCTTCAGTGCTTTTTGGGGGTAATCAAAAAACGGGCAGTTTTTTACCAATGCTTTAGCAGTTAACCAATAGGATTTCAATACTCTCACCTATGAGGGGCTTTTCTTTGGATCTCACATTGATATTTATTGGTTTCTTACAGGTTTCGTTATCTGGATTGGATGGAGAGCTTGCCTAATCTAAAAAATCTTTATGTGCACTCCACACACAACAGCTACCTAGTTAGCTGCCTCTGATGTGTAGTGCACAGCTGGTCAATTTAGTGGGACCCCACAACAATCAATCCTACTCGCAAGTCTAGGAAATCACAGCCTAGCTTGTCATAGAACCTTTGCAGCCCCTCGTTCAAGCCTTCTGTTCGGCTTAGCATCATGGAGCCACGATCCATTCTCAGGATAATGCTACAGACCATGAGCTTTGTTGAAACTCTGTGAGCAAGAATGGTATTCTCATTCTCCTCTACTAGTCGCTGGAATGATCTAAGTAAGACCTCGGAGTCCAGATGACAGGCGTCAGTTATTCCAACGTGCACTACAATCTGCAGTTGGTTAAATCCTGTTCCTCAAGGGCTGCTAGAATAGCCATTCAACATTCTGAATGAGGCCCTCATGGTTACACATTAAGTGTACCTGGTGTTGCTTCCGATCCCGTGCTATCATTTCCCTTAGAGGTATCATTTTTCGCCACACGTTTAAACTGCCGACAATTAATATATCCCTGCCCCTTTGCGTTCGCTGCCGCCTGTCACAGGTCACAGAAGGTTTCCCAAAATGTGAAGTTGTTCTCATTGGCCCAGTTTCTGTTTCAGTGGAATATAGCATATCGAAGTTGTTGGTTAGTTGGATGGATGCAACATCGTGAGTTCTTCCTGATCTCCATCTCCCCTGTATAGGACCAAGACCTATCATTATCAGTCAAGCACATAAGTAAGGCGGGTCCTGTATTTCCTGCAGGAGAGACAGTATCCACAAGAGAACTCTTGGTCGCCATTCCAACATACCTTTTGCAGCAGCCTCTAATCGCTTGACAGTAGTCAGGGCGATTTTCAGCTTATTACGAATGGCAACCAACACGTCCTCTACCTGCGAACAGTAAACACAGTGGGGCTGCATTATGCTCGGTGCAATATTATAATGAACAGTAAACAAATAACTTATGTCTGGTGCAATGTTTTAAAGAGTAGCAGACATATATGAGTCTGATTGCTACAAGTATTTCCAGTAGCTTTTCGACACTAAAGCAATTTATAGCCAAATGCGAGATATTTACTACGCCATCAAGAGACTTGGTACAAGTTTTACTGTACTGATTCTCTAAAGCGTTTTTAACATTGTGGTCCCTAAGAAAATTCGGAGTAGTGTTAATTTATGGAATGTACAGACAATATACAGTCCTGTGAAAAGTGAGAACTAATATAATACGATATGTTACTTATTTACAGTAACTGTATATTCAACCACCGATTTATTACGAAATAGGTCATACAAAATACTAGCGATTTACGTAAAATCATTGCAAACGTCCAAAACTTCTCAAAAATAATCCTTCTCACGTAAATATATAATGGAGTTTGGGAACTGTTAGTTGTGAATAAGGATACTCTGACCAAAGTTTCTGAAAATGGCAATGGAAGGCCTGTCTCCACATGCGACATGTATGACCCCACTTGGCCGCCACTCGAATGGCATTGCCGAAGTTACCTGTGGAAAAACCCGAATTCCATTGGCATCACTCGAATGATGTAACGTTCAGCCATGCCTCAAAAGGTAAAAACGCTGTAACTTTGTGACGCCACTTTTCTTCTATCACCACCGATTAGCATTAGAAAGGGCCATGTTTGAAGCTGCAGGTTCTAGTAAAAACATTTATTTCGGATCACACAAAGGAAACTACCGAGAATGTGCACAGAATACATCGTTTTTAATAACAGTTGCAATGGAAACGATAAACAGATAAACAAAAGACTAATTACTTCAATATGTATCTATAATTTTTACAGAGTTTGCATTTCACCGTGTCCCTTACAGCAACATATTTCTCCCGCGCCAGTGACAATGCCGAGGTATTTCTTTGGGAAGTGCATTGTATGTCCAGAACATGAAGCTCATTGAGTTTGCTGATGACACACTGGAATTTTGGTGACTGGAGGTGGTTGTTTACATGGCTCTGACGTAGGCTTCTGGAACCCATATTCTTCAGCAGGAAGGCTGGCTTGAGTAGTTAATGGAGATGGTCTTCTGACCATGATGTGTTTCAATAACGGAGTGTACACTCCTGGAAATGGAAAAAAGAACACATTGACACCGGTGTGTCAGACCCACCATACTTGCTCCGGACACTGCGAGAGGGCCGTACAAGCAATGATCACACGCACGGCACAGCGGACACACCAGGAACCGCGGTGTTGGCCGTCGAATGGCGCTAGCTGCGCAGCATTTCTGCACCGCCGCCGTCAGTGTCAGCCAGTTTGCCGTGGCATACGGAGCTCCATCGCAGTCTTTAACACTGGTAGCATGCCGCGACAGCGTGGACGTGAACCGTATGTGCAGTTGACGGA
Source organism: Schistocerca serialis cubense (assembly GCF_023864345.2). Taxonomy (NCBI): domain Eukaryota; kingdom Metazoa; phylum Arthropoda; class Insecta; order Orthoptera; family Acrididae; genus Schistocerca; species Schistocerca serialis. Next base: position 575,266,493 of record NC_064641.1, on the reverse strand, counting down.
CTTTGGGCGAGGGCGAATAGTGGGCATGCGGGAGGCCGGGTGGACGTACCGTCGAATTACTCAACACGTTGGGCGTGAGGTCTCCACAGTACATCGATGTTGTCGCCAGTGGTCGGCGGAAGGTGCACGTGCCCGTCGACCTGGGACCGGACCGCAGCGACGCACGGATGCACGCCAAGACCGTAGGATCCTACGCAGTGACGTAGGGGACCGCACCGCCACTTCCCAGCAAATTAGGGACACTGTTGCTCCTGGGGTATCGGCGAGGACCATTCGCAACCGTCTCCATGAAGCTGGGCTACGGTCCCGCACACCGTTAGGCCGTCTTCCGCTCACGCCCCAACATCGTGCAGCCCGCCTCCAGTGGTGTCGCGACAGGCGTGAATGGAGGGACGAATGGAGACGTGTCGTCTTCAGCGATGAGAGTCGCTTCTGCCTTGGTGCCAATGATGGTCGTATGCGTGTTTGGCGCCGTGCAGGTGAGCGCCACAATCAGGACTGCATACGACCGAGGCACACAGGGCCAACACCCGGCATCATGGTGTGGGGAGCGATCTCCTACACCGGCCGTACACCACTGGTGATCGTCGAGGGGACACTGAATAGTGCACGGTACATCCAAACCGTCATCGAACCCATCGTTCTACCATTCCTAGACCGGCAAGGGAACTTGCTGTTCCAACAGGACAATGCACGTCCGCATGTATCCCGTGCCACCCAACGTGCTCTAGAAGGTGTAAGTCAACTACCCTGGCCAGCAAGATCTCCGGATCTGTCCCCCATTGAGCATGTTTGGGACTGGATGAAGCGTCGTCTCACGCGGTCTGCACGTCCAGCACGAACGCTGGTCCAACTGAGGCGCCAGGTGGAAATGGCATGGCAAGCCGTTCCACAGGACTACATCCAGCATCTCTACGATCGTCTCCATGGGAGAATAGCAGCCTGCATTGCTGCGAAAGGTGGATATACACTGTACTAGTGCCGACATTGTGCATGCTCTGTTGCCTGTGTCTATGTGCCTGTGGTTCTGTCAGTGTGATCATGTGATGTATCTGACCCCAGGAATGTGTCAATAAAGTTTCCCCTTCCTGGGACAATGAATTCACGGTGTTCTTATTTCAATTTCCAGGAGTGTATTTCGGAGTGTGAATGTACCAGATATGGGTCATCATAGGTAGGTTGCAGAGGTTTTCCTTGTGCGTCGTACCTGATGAATAGACATGAAGAGGCTATGCGTACAGGATGGATGAAGCCAGGTATTGTAGCATGATGTCGAGCATTAATTGCCTTAAGTGATGCCATGCGCTGTCTCAAGCTCAAAATGGAAGTTGGAACGTCATGTACACCTGGTATAGGAACAAAGTAATGGGCTAGAAGTCTAGTTGTCATGAAGTAAGTCATTTCTGCGCCAGGGGTGTTATATTCTGGAATCACACAGGCATCTGAAAGCCATGATCTTAATGCTGTCTTGATGTTGTGACACCACTGCTCAGCTTTGCCATTCTACTCTGGTTGATAAACATTGGTTTTAATGTGATGTATATCCAGGGTCTTTGTGAGGTGACTGAACGACTGAACAACTGAGACTCAAATTGCCGTCCTCTGTCAGTGGTACTAAGAGAATGCTGCGAACACTATCTGCAGAGAATTCCTTCAGTGGAACTGCCTCTGGCCAACACGTAAAACTATCTATCAATGCTAAGAGATAGGTGAAGCCTTGAGAATAAGATAATGGTCCCAGTAGATCAACATGTTTATGTGAGAAGCGACTGTTAACTTCACTGAAAGCTCCAAAAGCACTGGTTGTATGTTCTGAAATTTTTACTCATTGAGAGCGAACACATGTTTTTGTCCGTAGCTTTGCATCTTGTTTCAGTGAATGCCAAATGAGGCAAGTCTACTACGTCTTAGATACCAGAGTGAACCAAGTCATGTAATGCATGGAAGACTTGTCAGAAGGATGGAGGAACATAAGGTCAGAGTTTACTTGTAGAATTATCAAAAAGTAGCTGTTCTTCATCAAGTAACAACATTGTTACAAATACTAAGGAATAGGAACTCTTCACTTTTGCCAATTCTGGGTAATTGCTGTGTGCATTTGAAATGCTTCTTATGAAATGCTGGGTGGTAACATGATAACGGCAACTCTGGAACATGGATCAACAGGTATGTTCTCTCCTCCAGGAAGGTTTAGAATAATTATAGTGAATTGACTGAGCAATGCCAGATGGGGCAGTTGGCTGGGTGTTGCTTTTATCTATTTTTTTAAGGCAAATCTTAAATGTCTTGTGGTCTGTCGGTATTGTAAATATTCTGCTTTCCAAAAGATAACGAAAATACTTGACTGCCAAATATGCTGCCAATAATCCGCAATCGTACGCATTAGAATGACATTGTGTGTTTATGAGAGACTTTCACAAAAATGCAAGTGGTTCAGGTGTATCTTAACACAATTGGTGTAAAGAATCACCCGTAGCATAGTCTGAAGCATCAACCATCAAAATTATGGCAAGACCTATTGAGGTATGAGCAAGCTGATTTGCATTAGCCAATTCTTCTTTCAACTTCTTGAACAGGCGACAGGAAGGGCATCCAGCCACCCCTTAAAATTAACACGCGAATTCCGGTTAACCGTAACAGCAGACCCCGCCAGTCGGGATAAATGCTTTGAAAGAGAGAGAGAGAGAGAGAGAGAGAGAGAGAGAGAGACGGTTTCCTCGTTTCCAAAAAGAGATTGCAAAAGTGCTACAATATTTCGATCGACATATGTGCTTGAAAGACCTTCCTTCGATTATGAAACTAAATAAGTCACGATTACATAGCAATCTCAGTGCAAAAATCTGTCCATGTGTCGATAGTTTGTATCATATAAAAATTTTAATATGTCTTCGGCGCGCCAAAAATAATTACATATTATGAAAATTTGTTTTGATTGTGTTCATCTGCTGAAACTCACGTTTTGCTTGCGCTAATTTTCCTGGTGCAAGTGTCTGGTTCGTGCATGCAGTAGAGGTCCTATTTTTGTGGTTGTGTTTTGCACTTTAATTTCAGGAAGATCGTTATTAAGTTTCTAGTACATTTATTTAGCAAGTCTCTACATTTATGCTGTGGGTTGATCAAAAACAATGTCAGTACGTACGTCTACAGACTCTATACTAGCGATTATTTTATTTCTCGATCGGGTAACTTTTTCGACTTACCTTACGAGTAATAGACCACAATGGCTCAAGAAATCGTCATCTATGAGGGTAAGTCAATTATTATCAGCAATTTAGTTCTATTTTTGTTTATATTGGTAGTACTGTCGTTTTACGTTGTTGACGCAAGCTTTGTTTATTTGTTGTTGCATCATTGCAATTTTCAAGCTGCCTGGTTAGTTTCGTTATCGCTGCCGTGCTGGTAATTAAGGCTGCTCCGCTGTCTATTTGCACCAAAGAAGAGCAACATTCAGTGATACGTTTTTTGTGGTCGGAAGGCGTATCAGGGGCCGAAATTAATCGAAGACTTCCCATACACTGCATGAACAGTGTTTTGCCACAACGGAGTGTCTATGAATGGATTGAAAAATTCCGAAATGGTCGCACAAGTGCTACATGCGATGGAGGAGCCGGACGACCGTTTACCGCCACAAATGAAGAAACCATTGAGCGTTCACGTGAAATGATTCTCTTAGACAGACGATTAACTGTTGACGAAGTGGCACATCGTCTGCAAATTAGTCACGGTTCTGCCTTCGAAATCATCCACAACAGCTTGGGTTTCATAAAGTTTGTGCAAGATGGGTCCCAAAACAACTCACACAGTTGCATAAACAAACGCGCTTGGACATCTGCAGAAAACATTTCGATCGCTATGGTAACGAAGGGGACAACTTCTTAGAGAGGATCATTAATGGTGACGAAACATGGATCAATCATTACGAGCCGGAGGGTAAACGGCAGAGTATGGAATGGAAACATCCAAATTCGCCGAGCAAGAAAAAGTACAAGACCCAGCCGTCCGCAGGAAAACTGATGCTTGCGGTTTTTTTTGGGATGCACAAGGTCCAGTACTGGAAGATTGTGGGGAAAGGGGCACAACAATAAACAGTGTACGTTACAGTGAGATGCTTACTGCCAGGGTAAGGCCTGCAATTCGAAGCAAACGCCGAGGATTGCTGTCAGGAGTTGTGTTGTTGCATGACAATGCCCGTCCGGGATAAATTATAGTGTCCGATACCATCCGTCGGCTTTGACCAATGATGTCATACGTAAGGCAAAGATGCTGCAATGGACAATTTATGAACGAAACCGATTATACTTGTAAACAAACGAATGTAGCATGCCATAAAATAATACGTTTAACGCGACTATTATTTACGCGCGAATTTCATTTAATCGAGTTGCAGATGACTGAAATAAATCAGAACACGAGAGCAATTACGAGTGCATATATTATATTACGTTTTCCACACGTACTGCAAAACCGATGTAAGTAATGAACCGTCGAATAGTTGGAATCGGTAACTAGAAGCGACCTATGTAGGAGGTCATTTCTAGTTATCGATTCCAATATTACTGTTTCTTCCGCAAAAATCTTATAACATATCAGAAACGTGCTTAAAAAATGATCTTGTTAGTGAACTACAGAATACGACTAGACTTTCAAAAAATGAAAACCTTTACACGCATTAGTGTACACGCAAAGAAATAAAACGCAAAAAAGAGCAAACCTTGCAACCGATAATTATACTACCCGAAAGTCACACTATCTACAGTAGCTGGAAATAACACTCACTAAAATCGATATACCAGGAGTGACAGTAAAAATAAGACAAGTGTAGCAGAAACATCGAAAACGAAAACATAAAAGTGGCTAGATAAGAAGAAACTTAACGCATATGAACTTCCAAAGGAGTCAAAGATCGAGACTGACAAGAGCGAAATAAGGGCATACCAAGAAATAATAATGCTTGAACGTCAAACTGTAACGAAAGAGGCAAAATCCAGAATAACTATTGAAAAAAATAATAAGAATCACAAACTGCCAGGTACGAATGAGGTACCATTCAAATCAGTTCTTCCCTACCACCCGCCCTCAATCGGAAGCAAAATTTTAAAATAATAAAAAAAATGAAACCATGACTCAATCACATAAACCCTCCAGCAAAAACACAGCAATACCCCTTGGCCCACCATTGTAACCAGAAAATATTAAAATGACAGAGAAACCTATCTCCAGAGAAACCACTTGTGCACTCGCACAATACAGTAACATAAAAAAAACGCAACGTAAAACAAGAAAAAAGTTTCAGACCCACCAACACCTAGCTAACAAAACGAGGCTTGTACATTTTGCTGACTACTTTCATAAATGCAAGAAATAAACAATAACCTTTAGGAATACTCTTTCTCCAACAGTATTCATCTAAATGGCATTAAAAAACTGAAATCCTTCTCTTTCCCCGCCCGACAGATTTTGCATCCCCCCCCCCCCCCCCCCCCCAATACCCCACCATAGTATTAGTTCATGCCCCCATCTTATAATCTTTAAACTGAATATTGTGAATCACGACCATATGATGATAACCCCTTTCACCCAACCCCTTGTACGAAGCAAACCCATCCGACATGACTACAGAACCTTCTTCCAAATAATCTTCTATTAAAGATGTCAAGACTTCCTTTGTCCGATTTGGTACAACCCTAAATACAACATCAGCACAATCTCCTCCAGAAACTACTACTCCACCAAAGTCCAACAACCTCGTGCCCCCTTTCGTACTTTCTCTATGTGACTCATCTACTTCAACTATAACCCCTGCCCCCTTCCCTCCCCCAATGACCCACTATACTTATAAATTCCCCGCAGACACCTCTAAAAAACGATATCCAGTCGACTACAGTGCCACACGAAACTCCAGCTTCATGCATGACAGATTTGCAAGAATAATCATAGCAAAAATAGTAGGTTAGCACGACAATTACTTCTAAATTCAACCCCGATCTTTGGAACCACGTCCCCCTGCGTATGGATCTCAATATGTTATTTTTTCTGCACCTCCACATGTATTCGTCGGAAGTTCGTGATAACGTAACCTTCGTCAAAACCATATAATTTCTTTCCACAGACACTGCACTTGCAAAATTCAGCAATAACGCCCAATGATTGCAAAAATTTTGTAGTTGATTTACTGTCACTCATTTTCTGAAGCAAAATTTTCGCAGTAAAAACAACTGACTCATCCATAACAAACAGCGTGAGAAATCAAGACCTTATAAATCACGACTACTTATAAATCACGACTACTTCCATTAACAAAAGATGCCGAAAACAAATTACGAGGTGAAAACAAAACAATCTACATCGAATTTTTAGTATACGCGCGTAACGAGGAAATTCAGAGAAATCATTTAACGTTCATCGACAGCAATCTGCGGCACAAGCAAAATAACGTCACACATTACGTCATTGTCAAAGCCGACGGGTGGTATCGGACACTAGAATTGACCCCCCGTCCGAATACTGCTGGAATTGTTTGCAGCGCTGATATGCCGTTTCCGAAAATTTTTGCGATCTAGTTCTGTTGCTGGCAATGTGGAAACATCTGCTCCGGAATCGACTAAAAATCGAATATGTCAGTTGCGATCCGTTATGAACAGGCAGCAAGATGACTCAGCCTCCTGCCGGCGGTTGCGGCCGAGCGGTTCTAGGCGCTTCGGTCGCAGGTTCGAATCCTGCCTCGGGCATGTGTGATGTCCTTAGGTCAGTTAGGTTTAAGTAGTTCTAAGTCTAAGGGACTGATGAAAATTCAAATGGCTCTGAGCACTATGGGACTTAACTGCTGTGGTCATCAGTCCCCTAGAACTTAGAACTACTTAAACCTAACTAACCTAAGGACATCACACACAGCCATGCCTGAGGCAGGATTCAAACCTGCGACCGTAGCGGTCACGCGGTTCCAGACTGTAGCGCCTAGAACCGCTCGGCCACTCCGGCCGGTGGGACTGATGACTTCACATGTTAAGTCCCATAGTGCTCAGAGCCATTTGATCGATTTGAACTCAGCCTCTTCACTCTGTGCCGTGTCAAGTGAGTAGCGCACTAGTTTTTGGTCTGAGTGTTCGCGGACTGTTGAGAAATTAATGAAAAAACGCTGTGCATTTCAGCTCTATTATGTTTTAATTCATAGTGATACCAGCATACGAAATGTTCCTACGCACACCGCAGTGATCTCAATCTGCTTCCCTATCTGCTTATCGATCTTCTCCCAGTTCATAGTTTCTGAATATGTGCCGTTAGTTCCGAAAGCTGGCTTTCAGATCGAAACGTCTGTCATCTTGAGATGAAGCTGGAATAGTTTCTGTACTATATACAGAGTGACTGGGCGTCATAATCCCTACGATTTTGTCGGCCGTATAACCCTTTGCTACGACATTTAAATCTTGACTTGCTCCTAGTTCAGAACGTGCAATGGTCGGTAGTCTTTGAACAAATACAGTTCTTAAAAACAGTGGTTTCTTGCGTTCCGGCAAGAGGTTGAATCTCTCGGAGTAAAGAAGGTGGCTTTTTGTCTCCTAGTTCAAACTGTTGCGATGGTTTGGACATGAAATCTGAAATCAGATCAGCAACTTCACTATCAGGCGATCCCAATAATCAATGATACTTTGTCATCTCGTTGCTAATATTTGCAGTAATAAATAAGCGCTCCACAAGCAAAAACCATATCTTTAGATTTTTCCGCCAGAAAGGTGGTATTTTCGCTGCCCATGCGGTATTTACATACCAGTACCGTTCAATGAGTTTACCATAAAAAACGCATTAAATTGCTGCAGTAAAAATTGAAATAATGGTTGCAGTGATTCTTGTGTACTATCACACTGGGGTCACCAGTTGTGGCTTCTAGTAAAATTAGTTATTTATTTCTCACTGAACAGAGGAAACTGCCAAGAATGCACACATAATATATCTTTCTTAATAATAGTTCAGTGAAAACTAAACGCAAAAGACTATTTACTCCCATGGAAAAGTGAAATGTACTATTTACTCCCATATGCACCTACAATTTTTACAGATCTGACATTTCACTGTGTCCCTTACGGCGGCCATACAAGTAACTGTATGCTTGACAAGCACGCTTGCGCAAACTTACTTGAGCAAGCTTCCACAAATTCCTGGCGCCTATACATGGTTCACGTACACTCTTGTACAAACATTAGTTTGTTTATCAGAAAATGTCGTGTTCAGACGACGGTGCGCTGGCATTGGTAACCTTTATGGTTGTGTTAAAAAAAAGACAGATTGTGATATGTCGAGAAAAGATTGTTAAACGAATTAAAACATTATTCCCATATTAACGATACGTGGTAGACACGCTATGGAAACTGTCTCACAGTACTATTGACTTTCTTCTCTGTACCTACGTGGAATATGTGTTGTGTTCTTTGACTTGACCTACAGTACAGTACATTGTTTCTACAGAATGTAATTTGACAGTTGTTGTTGTTGTGGTCTTCAGTCCTGAGACTGGTTTAATGCAGCTCTCCGTGCTACTCTATCCTGTGCAAGCTTCATCAACTCCCAGTACCTACTGCAACCTACATCCTTCTGTATCTGTTTAGTGTATTCATCTCTTGGTCTCCCTCTACGGTTTTTACCCTCCACGCTGCCCTCCAATACTAAATTGGTGATCCCTTGATGCCTCAGAACATGTCCTAGCAACCGATTCCTTCTTCTAGTCAAGTTGTGCCACAAAATTCTCTTGTCCCCAATCCTATTCAATACCTCCTCATTAGTTATATGATCTACCCATCTAATCTTCCGCATTCTTCTGTAGCACCACATTTCGATAGCTTCTATTCTCTTCTTGTCCAAACTAGTTATCGTCCATGTTTCACTTCCATACAAGGCTACACTCCATACAAATACTTTCAGAAACGACTTCTTGACACTTAAATCTATACTCGATGTTAACAAATTTCTCTTCTTCAGAAACGCTTTCCTTGCCATTGCCAGTCTACATTTTATATCCTCTCTACTTCGACCATCATCAGTTATTTTGCTCCCCAAATAGCAAAACTCCTTTACTACTTTAAGTGTCTCATTTTCTAATCTAATTCCCTCAGCATCACCTGACTTAATTCGACTACATTCCATTATCCTCGTTTTGCTTATGTTGATGTTCATCTTATATCCTCCTTTCAAGACACTAACCATTCCGTTCAACTGCTCTTGCAAGTCCTTTGCTGTCTCTGACAGAATTACAATGTCATCGGCGAACCTCAAAGTTTTTATTTCTTCCCCATGGATTTTAATACCTACTCCGAATTTTTCCTTTGTTTCCTTCACTGCTTGCTCAATATACAGATCGAATAACATTGGGGAGAGGCTACAACCCTGTCTCACTCCCTTCCCAACCACTGCTTCCCTTTCATGCCCCTCGACTCTCATAACTGCCATCTGGTTTCTGTACAAATTGTAAATAGCCTTTTGCTCCCTGTGTTTTACCCCTGCCACCTTCAGAATTTGAAAGAGAGTATTCCAGTCAACATTGTCAAAAGCGTTCTCTAAGTCTACAAATGCTAGTAACGTAGGTTTGCCTTTCCTTAATCTAGCTTCTAAGATAAGTCGTAGGGTCAGTATTGCCTCACGTGTTCCAATATTTCTACGGAATCCAAACTGATCTTCCCCGAGGTTGGCTTCTACCAGTTTTTCCATTCGTCTGTAAAGAATTCGCGTTAGTATTTTGCAGCTGTGACTTATTAAACTAATAGTTCGGTAATTTTCACCTCCGTCAACACCTGCTTTCTTTGGGATTGAAATTATTATATTCTTCTTGAAGTCTGAGGGTATATCGCCTGTCTCATACATCTTGCTCACCAGATGGTAGAGTTTTGTCGGGACTGGCTCTCCCAAGGCCGTCAGTAGTTCTAATGGAATGTTGTCTACTCCCGTGGCCTTGTTTCGACTCAGGTCTTTCAGTGCTCTGTCAAACTCTTCACGCAGTATCGTATCTCCCATTTCATCTTCATCTACATCCTTTTCCATTTCCATAACATTGTCCTCAAGTACATCGCCCTTGTATAGACCCTCTATATACTCCTTCCATCTTTCTGCTTTCCGTTCTTTGCTTAGAACCGGGTTTCCATCTGAGCTCTTGATATTCATACACGTGGTTCTCTATTCTCCAAAGGTCTCTTTAATTTTCCTGTAGGCAGTATCTATCTTACCCCTAGTGAGATAAGCCTCTACATCCTTACATTTGTCCTCTAGCCATCCCTGCTTAACCATTTTGCACTTCCTGTCGATCTCATTTTTGAGACGTTTGTATTCCTTTTTGCCTGCTTCATTTATTGCATTTTTATATTTTCTCCATTCATCAATTAAATTCAATATTTCTTCTGTTACCCAAGGATTTCTACTAGCCCTCGTCTTTTTACCTACTTGATCCTCTGCTGCCTTCACTACTTCATCTCTCAAAGCTACCCATTCTTCTTCTATTGTATTTCTTTCCCCCATTCCTGTCCATTGTTCCTATTGCTCCTTTATGCTCTCCCTGAAACTCTGTACAACCTCTGGTTTAGTCAGTTTATCTGGGTCCCATCTCCTTAAATTCCCACCTTTTTGCAGTTTCTTCAGTTTTAATCTACTGTTCATAACCAATAGATTGTGGTCAGAGTCCACATCTGCCCCTGGAAACGTCTTACAATTTTAAGCCTGGTTCCTAAATCTCTGTCTTACCATTATATAATCTATCTGAAACCTGTCGGTATCTCCAGGCTTCTTCCATGTATACAACCTTCTTTTATGATTCTTGAACCAAGTGTTAGCTATGATTAAGTTGTGCTATGTGCAAAATTCTACCAGGCGGCTTCCTCTTTCATTTCTTAGCCCCAATCCATAATCACCTACTATGTTTCCTTCTCTCCCTTTTCCTGCTACCGAATTCCAGTCACCCATGATTATTAAATTTTCGTCTCCCTTCACTATCTGAATAATTTCTTTTATTTCCTCATACATTTCTTCAGTTTCTTCGTCATCTGCAGAGCTAGTTGGCATATAAACTTGTACTACTGTAGTAGGCGTGGGCTTTGTGTCTATCTTGGTCACAATAAGGCGTTCACTATGCTGTTTGTAGTAGCCTACCCGCACTACTATTTTTTTATTCATTATTAAACCGACTCCTGCATTACCCCTATTTGATTTTGTATTTATAACCCTGTATTCGCCTGACCAAAAGTCTTGTTCCTCCTGCCACCGAACTTCACTAATTCCTGCTATATCTAACTTTAACCTATCCATTTCCCTTTTTAAATTTTCTAACCTACCTGCCCGATTAAGGGATCTGACATTCCACACTCCGATCCGTAGAACGCCAGTTTTCTTTCTGCTGATAACGACGTCCTCCTTAGTCCCCGCCCGGAGATCCGAATGGGGGACTATTTTACCTCCGGAATATTTTACCCAAGAGGACGCCATCGTCATTTAGCCATACAGTAAAGCTGCATGCCCTCGGGAAAAATTTGACAGAACCAAATGAGAGTAAATTCAAGTGAAATCACTGACAAATGCTTGCACAAGCCTCCCTATTCTTGGTACACTCGCTCAAGCATACGCACGCTTGAACGCTTGCACAAGCAATCATAATCGAAATTCGATCAAGCATCCAGCTGCTTGTACAGTCCTGCCGCTTGCACACATTTATCCTACGCAGTCTCAAGCATGCATGGGCGATCACGCTTGCGCAAGCCTGCTTTTCAAGAATGCAATTACGGGTGGGGCCCCCTTTACAGCCACAAAGCTAACATGCCATATTTGATCGTTTTCATATTTATGCTTGTGTTTTACGAAAATATGTAGTTTCGTGATGCACTGGATTAAAGATCTCTCCTAAGTGCATTGTTTTGAATATGGCTTATAATGATACCATGATAATATGTGTGATTTTGGTGTATTAAGGTTTTGACATATCACAAATGATTGATTTATGTGGCGAAAGTATATGACCTTCTATTATTTGACGTATGAATAAAATTTGTGTGTGTGTAAGCAAGTATTGTTAAATTATTGAAAGGCGTTCTGTGGTTTCACAGCAGTTCACAGTATTCTAAAAAAAATACTGTCTGTATAATCAGATAACCAGATTCTAGTACTGGTAACCTCAATGCTGATTAAACACTTGCCCAGCAGATTTGAAAAACGAAATAATAAGGTTTCTGGTGGCAGTATTATTTCAAACTGACTGCAACTTTTAAAAAAGGCAATCAACTATATTACAGTGTCTTTTATAGTCTGATCAGAATTACTTGGTGGTTGACACTTCAAGCATTGGGGCTGGTTTCTTCCAATCAGAGAGCTAAACGTCATGCCCGAACTGTTCATTGTTGCCAAACTGCTACAAAAATTGGTCATTTTATTTCAAATTCCTTGCCCGGCATTTTTTCTTGATGTGTCTGAATCCCGAATCATGGCTCTGGCACTTTTATTTCGTATATCATCACACATGATAACCGCATCAAAAACAACTTACACACATAAGGATGTTAATGAAACACACACGTTTCATAACAGCACTAACTAAACACTACTCGACACTTCCACACAAGATGCGATTCAGAGTCACATATGCGGGTATCATAATCACACATATCGGCTTACATTAGATAAAAATTCGTACGACATTGCGTGAAACCGTCTTTTTGACTGGATGATCGTAGGGAAAAATCTAACAACTTGACTGGTTGTAGTACCTTAGCGCAATGGTTAACGTAGTTAACGTCCCATGTTGAAGGTTGTAGGTTCGAATAAGTTTCGAATGAGTTTGATTATCATTTTTATTCAATTAAGTGGTTTAAATGCAATTTTTTATTTCCAGTTCTTTTGCGAAGTTATTTTCATCATCGTATTGACTTTTTTATTCTTTTTTCGTCTGGAATCTGCCTGTGTCGTTTATCATCTGCATCCAAGTGCCAACGAGGACTGCTCATCAGCTAGTAACGCGGCAGCTCATGTAGCCGGTGAGAGGATGGTTTCAGGTAACCAACGATAGCAAGAAATTACGGTTTGTTTTAACGCTGAATTTAACTTGTTCTGTCTTGAGTTTGCTCATAGAGATTAACTTTAATAACTGTGAACAAAATGATTGTGATTTTAGTTCTGATGCAGATTGTTGATCACGGCTTTCTCAGGTACATTACACATCACGAAGTTATCGTTAGTTTAGGACATGTATTTGAATTCAGGGCTACAAAACGCGTCTCCCGCCGCAGTTTATTCACTTGTTACTTAAAATTAGCTGTGAACAGAGCATCTCGCATTTCTGACATACCTTGCGACGGGCACTTCCAACATTTGCTGCACGTTACACATTAAAAGCATTTGTGAAGTGAGTTGCCCCGTTTGTGTGTTATCTATAACCGAGTGGTAGCCTGTGGCGCACGGGACTGCTCAGCCTGTGGCTCGGGTTCGATCCTCACTACCGACCCATTTCCAATTCTTGTATCGCTCCCTTGTTCGGTTTTAGGAAACCAAACGAAGAATACGTTCAGGGACATCGTCTGTGGCAGGCCGCTTGTCTTTGCACACGCAACGGGCTAATTTGCTAACTTCAATGTTATTAACTTGGAAACAACGCAACGTATCGATTTTTTTTTCTTAACAGTTATTTCTCAGCAGAACCCGCACCACCCTTACAAGTTTCTCAAGCTGTTCCTCACCATCCTGTACAATGGTCTGTAATACTTTTTCGGGCATTACAGAAGCTACTTTTACGTCTGAAGATTTCTCTCCTTTTAGAGCGACATGCTGTGTTCTACTTGATAACTCTACAATCCAGTCACAGAGCTGATCTGATAGTCCCTAAGATGGTATTTTGTTCGTTAGGCGCCAGTGTGGAACTATATCAAATGCCTTCCGAAAGTCAAGGAACATTGCATCAACTTGGGAGCCGATATCCGCTGCCTTCTATGTTTATGGACGAATATAGCGAGCTGAGTTTCACAGCAACTTTGTCGATGGACTTCATATTGATTTCTTCAGGGAGATTCTTTTTGTCACCAGAAAGATCATAATATGTCAGCAAAAAAGGTGCAACATACTTACGTTAGCGATATAGGTCTATAGCTGTGTGCATCTGATCAACGAGTCTTCTGGAAAACAGGAATGACCTGTGCATTTTTCCAATCACTTGGAATGCATCATTGCTCCGACGATCTCCGATAGAGTGCTGCTTGAAGAGGAGTAAATTATTTCTGATATGCTATTTACAATAGAGTAGTATAGAGTAGTAAAGCTATCTCACCAAGTCCAGTCGCCTCTTCTTTGTTGAACGATTGTAGTCGATTTTTTGTCTCACCTTTTTTGTCTTACCTCGATATAAGATATTTCAGTATTCGTGCAAGCTAGATTTTCTCCAGTGACACAATTTCTGAAAACGCAAATTAGTATTTCGGGCTCCTCTCTGTCAACCTAGTTTCCGGTGTCAATATGGTCACTGAGTGACTGTGCATATGTCTTTGAACCGTTTACTGACGTCATGTAGGACCAAATTTCTTAGATTTTCAGTCAGATGAACGGACATAATTTTACTTCAGAATTCGTTGAATGCTTCACACATGTACACTGCTGGCCATTATAATTGCTACACCAAGAAGAAATGCAGATGATAAACGGGTATTCATTGGACAAATATATTATACTAGAACTGACATGTGATTACATTTTCACGCAATTTGGGTGCACAGATCCTGAGAAATCAGAACCCAGAACAACCACCTCTGGCCGTAATAACGGCCTTGATACGCCTGACCATTGAGTCAAACAGAGCTTGGATAGCGTGTACAGGTACAGCTGCCCATGCAGCTTCAACACGATACCACAGTTCATCAAGAGTAGTGACTGGCGTATTGTGAGGAGCCAGTTGCTGGGCCACCACTGACCAGACGTCTTCAATTGGTGAGAGATCTGGAGAATGTGCTGGCCAGGGCAGCAGTCGAACATCTTCTGTATTCAGAAAGGGCCGTACAGGACCTGCAACATGCGGTCGTGCATTATCCTGCTGAAATGTAGGGTTTCACAGGGATCGAATGAAGGTTAGAGCCACGGGTCGTAACACATCTGAAATGTAACGTCCACTTTTCAAAGTGCCGTCAATGCGAACAAGAGGTGACCGAGACGTGTAACCAATGGCACCCCATACCATCACGCCGGGTGATACACCAGTATGGCAATGACGAATACACGCTTCCAATGTGTGTTCACCGCGATGTCGCCAAACACGGATGCGACCAATATGATGCTGTAAACAGAACCTGGATCCATCCGAAAAAATGACGTTTTGCCATTCGTGTACCCAGGTTCGTCGTTGAGTACACCATCGCAGGCGCTCCTGTCTGTGATGCAGCGTCAAGGGTAACCGCAGCCATGGTCTCCGAGCTGTTAGTCCATGCTGCTGCAAACGTCGTCGAACTATTCGTGCAGATGGTTGTTGTCTTGCAAACGTCCCCATCTGTTGACTCAGGGATCGAGACGTGGCTGCACGATCCGTTACAGTCATGCGGATAAGATGCCTGTCATCTCGACTGCTAGTGATACGAGGCCATTGGGATCCAGCACGGCGTTCCGTATTACCATCCTGAACCCACCGAATCTATATTCTGCTAACAGTCATTGGATCTCGACCAACGCGAGCAGCAATGTCGCGATACGATAAACCGCAATCGCGATAGGCTACAATCCGACCTTTATCAAAGTCGGGAACGTGATGGTACGCATTTCTCCTCCTTACACGAAGCATCACAACAACGTTTCACCAGTCAACGCCGGCCAACTCCTGTTTGTGTATGAGAAACCGGTTGGAAACTTTCCTCATGTCAGCACGTTGTAGGTGTCGCCTCCGGCGCCAACCTTGTGTGAAAACTCTGGAAAGCTAATCATTTGCGTATCGTAGCGTCTTCTTCCTGTAGGTTAAATTTCGCGTCTGTAGCACGTCATTTTCGTGGTGTAGCAATTTTAATGGCCAGTAGTGTATATCCCTCGGCTCTTTGTGGCTTCGTTTTGTTTTGTTTGTCAACTAGGCTTTGACTACGTTTAAAGTTTTAGCCCTATGCTTCCGGAGTGCTCTATAACGTGACAGCGGAACCACGAGGCGTCTTTTCCGTCCAGCACAACTTTGTTCAGGATGTACCTTGTAAAGCAGTTTGTGTGATACTCCTGAATTTTGTTCGTTTACTTTCCAAATCTTCGGTCTCTATGAATGTTTGATGTTGACTGCTCATTTAATCTGAGATCTATTTCTTGTTGTGTTCACTAAGCAGAAATAGCCTCCCATCTTTTTTTACGTGCCTACTGGCAGCCTTAGTCAGTGATGCTATAATGGTCGGATGCTCAGTGATTCGAAGTTCTGCGTAAACTGAATGGAAAAGCGCGAGCCTGTTTGTGACCAGGAGATTTAAGACGTTACCCTATCGAGAACATTTTGTGACTGTTTAAGGTAATTTTCGGATAAGGCATTTAGACCAATTCATCTCATGAATCCAGTTCCATACCACTCTCCCAGATCACTTGAATCTCCCAGACTGCAGCTGGTAAGCTGAAATCTCTCTTATTACCGTAACTTGACCAGGAAATTTACGCGTATCTTTCTCCAAGTTTTCTACGAAATTTTTTGCCGCTATAAGAAATTGGATCTGTAGAAGCACCCACATTTCGAGGGCTTCCTCAAAGTTACATCACCATATCACGAAAGTGGGGTGACCACGACACTGAGGAAGATGTTCTCGCGCTATTCGGTCTACCTGTGCAGTCAGTTCCAAATGGTTCAAATGGCTCTGAGCACTATGGGACTTAACTTCTGTGGTCATCAGTCCCCTAGAACTTAGAACCACTTAACCCTAACTAACCTAAAGTCATCACACACATCCATGCCCGAGGCAGGATTCGAACCTGCGACCGTAGCAGTCCCGTGGTTCCGGACTGCGCGCCTAGAACCACTAGACCACCGCGGCCGGCAGTCAGTTCCAGCCCCGTATGTTGTATGACCCATTTTCATCAGTGTTTGTGACAGTCTTGTAATATCACTCTTTTCCTCTGAGTAATGTATCATGCCCGTATCTGTGTTTTAGGGGATGAATGTCTGTGCAGTGTAGTGTTATGTTTGTGTTGTTTTTGATAATCATGTAAATAAAAGAAGGGGGCAAGGTGGAACTCAGTTCTTGCACAAAGCATACGCATGTTGCGTAACACCAACACTTCAAAGTCCCAATCCGTGGGTGGATCGTTATGTATAGAGTCACGTTGTTGACACCATGGGACGAGCTTTGTGATGTAATCGAGAGTACAGAATTTTGGTCATGGTCGTCTGTTAAATGTAAATGTAAATGTCGTGTGACTAGGTGCATGTCTTTCGATTTGACGCTACTCCGGCGACTTGCGCGTCGAGGTCGTCTGTTGTGGACATTATACTCTGATCATAATAATAAACATGAAGTAAACATTACGTCAAGCATCCTTCTGCGTTTGCTTGAATCTCATTGGATTTCGTCTCACGTGGAGCGGAAACCTAGCTGTGATCAGTACAGTTAAGTACGATCATAAGGATACGTTATATGCTGTACTGCATGCACATTGCGCGATAATGCGGGACAACAGCTTTACCGGAGCATTAAACTTGGACGGTACTGGCCAGCCGGCGATCCAACTAACATGCAATGATGTAAGCAGTTGCAGTTCCGACGTAAAACGAGACGAGCAAAGAAACAATATAGCTTCGAATGTCATTTAATTCTTAAAGAGAATGAAATAATATTCAGCAAAACTCCAGACTACCGCGCGCTTCTTAAATGACCAGATTGAAAGCATAAAACGCTCTCGTTCTCACCTGACGTAGTATTCTAATTACAAACAAGAGTCATGAAAATTCCTCAGTTAAACACAGAGTAATTTTTCAGAGTGAACTACGTGCAATGAAAAAGCATACTGCAGGGATTGAAATCTCTGTACTGTTTAATACTGAAGGTATTGATTACAGTCAAATGTTTGATAATCTCTTAGCTCCTTATTATCCGAATCCGAGGAATAGGCCCTACATTTCAGTTGTGGAATTGTCATCTGGTACGTTGATAACGAGTCTGTCAACAACGGAGTCCACGAAGCCAACCAGGCGCCGCATTTTCTTCTCTTCTTTTATGACGTGCCTATCTATATCCCTCCAGCGTTCGGCAGTGACGTGTGAAAAAGCTGTGTGCGTTCGTTCCCGTACCTCTGGCACTGAAACAAACAGTCTTGTTATTTCTCGAGCCAAATCCCTCATCTTGGCTCCAGATCAGTTTCGTTTGGCTCATATCATAATGGTACAGTGGCAAACGTAAAAATGCAGCGTATGCTGTATTCGAGGCTGTCAAAATGATTGTTTTTCATATTTTTACGACACCTATCTACATTTGTATTTCCTTCAGAAACTAAATTGTTGTTTTATTAATTTAAGCAATCTTTATTAACAGTCTTTTATAAAATATCGATAAGTAAGGATTTATATTTGAAATGAAAACATGTATTTTGCGTGCTATATATAATAAGAAAAAAAGAAGACTTGCATTATTTGTGAGAAATAATGATGAATTTTACAAATACAAGATGTAGATATTTCAGATTGAATGAGAAAAAAAAATGACTCAGGCAACACTTTTTTATAACAATACGTAAACTTTTTTATTTCATTATTTATAAAATAAGTACAAGGTACGTTTTTGAATTCCATTACATTTCGTTTTCAATTTCCCTTTTACACAGTTTTTGTTTCAAAGTCATCATTGTGTATAGAGTTAGTTTGTTTCATTTCTAGGACGTTGTCCTCTTTTCATTTAACTTTTAATAGAAGTAGTCTTTGTTTTTATGCATTTGCCATGATGGTTGACTTGACCATTTTTACTTTTAAATGAGCTTTTTCTGGGCAATGATAAATGTGAACAAAGTTTCTACTACACACATCAAAAAAAGCTTGCATCATCTCAGTTCCCAGAACTTCTGAAGATAGATGTTGACTGTGGATATTGTATCACAGACGTAGTCCCTTTGACTGTTCAGAGATGTCGCTAAACCCGCCCAAAGATGTAAACAACCATGCATGAGCAGCCCCAATTAGACGGAGGGAGTCCGACAGCCGATGAGTTCCAGTCATTCCACCAGGAAGGAGGTTCAAATGGTTCAAATGGCTCTGAGCACTATGGGACTCAACTGCTGAGGTCATTAGTCCCCTAGAACTTAGAACTAGTTAAACCTAACTAACCTAAGGACATCACAAACATCCATGCCCGAGGCAGCATTCGAACCTGCGACCGGAGCGGTCTGGCGGTTCCAGACTGCAGCGCCTTTAACCTCACGGCCACTTCGGCCGGCCAGGAAGGAGGTACACGGCTCGTGTTGTCTGTAGTTCAACCATGCCTAGACTGTCAATACCGCGGTTCGATCGCGTCCGCCTTGTTATTTTGTGCCAGGAAGGGCTCTCAACACGGGAAGTGTCCAGGCGTCTCGGAGTGAACAAAAGCGATGTTATTCGGGCATGGAGGAGATACAAAGAGACAGGAACTGTCGATGACATTCCTCGCTCAGGCCGCCCAAGGGTTACTACTGCAGTGGATGACCGCTACCTACGGATTATGGCTTGGTGGAACCCTGACAGCAATGCCACCATGTTGAATAATGCTTTTCGTGCAGCCGCAGGACGTCGTGTTACAACTAAAACTGTGCCTAATAGACTGCATGATGCGCTACTTCATTCCCGACGTCCATGGTGAGGTCTGTCTTTGCAACCACGACACCATGTAGGTGTAGATGGGCCCAACAACATGCTGATTGGACCGTTCAGAATTGGCATCACATTCTCTTCACCACTGAGTGCAGCATACGCCTTCAACCAGACAATCGTTGGAGACGTCTTTGGAGGCAACTCGGTCAGGCTGAACGGCTCAGACACACTTTCCAGCGAGTGCAGCAAGGTGGAGGTTCCCTGTTGTGTTGGGGTGGCATTATGTGGGGCCGATGTACGCCACTGATGGTCATGGAAGGCGCCATAATGACTGTACATGAATGTCACCCTCCGACCGATAGTGCAACCATATCGGCAGCTTATTGCCGAGGCATGTGTCTTCATGGACGACAATTCGCGCCCCCATCGTGCACATCTTGTGAATGACTTCCTTCAGGATAATGACATCGCTCGACTAGAGTGGCCAGCATGTTCTCCAGACACGAACCCTATCGATCGTGCCTTGAATAGATTGAAAAGGGCTGTTTATGGACGATGTGGCCCACCAAACACTCTGAGGGATCTACGCCGAATCGCTGTTGAGGAGTGGGACAATCTGGACCAACTGTGCCTTGATGAACTTGTGAATAGTATGCTATGACGAATACAGCCATGCATCAGTGCAAGAGGACGTCCTGCTGCGTATTAGAGATACCGGTGTGTACAGTAATCTCGACCACCACCTCTGAAGGTCTCGCTGTATGGTAGTACAACACGCAATGTGTGGTTGTCATGACCGATAAAAAGGTCGAAAATGATGTTTGTTGATCTCTATTCTAATTTTCTGTACAGATTCCGGAACTCTCGGAACAGAGGTGATGCAAAACTTTTTTTGATGTGTGTGTATTAGAAAACGCAGATTTGATTATGGACTTGTAATTGACTTTTTTTTTCAAGTTAAAAAAGGGTAGTATTTGTGTTGTTTGTGTGCATCTGGTGAACGAGCTCGTATTTTTCGGCGGAATGGGGGAAATGTTTGCTCTTTGATTTCACTTGTTATTAACTAATCCAGTGGCGAGGGCATTGATAAAACACTGAACACAAACAACACGGCACTCAACACTGAAGGAAAACTTCACTGATGCACTTTGTCAGTTTTGCTGGGACGGCTGGTGGGCGGGGGGGGGGGGGGGGGGCGGTGCTGCAGCTTTGTGGGGGGGGGGCCTTGCCTTGGGCCGCCGTCCTCCCTCAAGCTGGGCTCCGTCCATGGTGGTCGGGCAGGCGGTGACGTCAGGGCTCTCTGAAACGCTGCATAGGGCGATTACGAAAATTCTGTTTTGTGCTTTTTGGATCTCATGGCTTTATTGTTTGCCTCCCATAAGTGCGAAAGGTATCCGATAACGTCTTTTTGGTTCTGTTCTATTACTGCATACACTGTTTGGCCCAAATCCATGTGGTGGTTTGTTTCTTTGATCTGGGGAATGATTTTATGTCTGAGACGGTTAATAATTCGATGTTTATCGGTTCTGGTGTACTTCTGTTTTTCTGTGCCAACATAGTTTTGCACACCTCTAATATTTGTTTACTTTTTCCACATTGGAAACCATGTTCCCAGGTGTCGTTTGGATTACAAATGTGACATTTTCGTGATAGTATGAGGTGAATTGCTGTTAAACTTTCATTTGTAGGTACAGTGTTGTTGAAAGCCTTGTAAGATGTTGATCTGGCATTCGTACTGAGTGCACCTTAGTGTAGATTGAGCCATACTTGTCTCCAATAGTGCTCGGGTTTCTTTAATTCTATCTTGTCCCGTTGCTCCTCTCCTCTCAATTCTGCATACAGCTTCTTGGTCGTTCTCGTTCTTGGATCTTCTGCTGTGTCTAATACTCAACCTTTTTGTACAAAGTATTCTCTCAGGTGTTTTAGTTTGTAGGGTATGGTTTTTATGTTCACTGGTGCTTTTTCTGAGCTGGCCGGTACGTATTTATCAGAGCGGCTGTCAGGCTGTTTTGGTTGTTCCCTGCTATGGTGTTCAAGCGGTGTATCAGCAGTGCGGCGCATTTTCTCTCGACGTCGTGGTTGCGTACCGTGCACGTGGAGCGCTGCACTTTGAATATTTTCCGACGCCAGAGGAGGTAATGTATTGCTACTTCAGTGGATCTTGCTATTTCCTTTGAGGGGTGGGGCACCTGCGAGAGGACCCATACTTTAGACAGAAGTTGCTCGTTAATGAGAATCGCCTTCTGGAATAGGTCCAGCTCTCTGTGGTCATTCGTTCTGGCGAGACCTCTAATTGTTTGCAACACTTCCCTCCAATTTTGTGCCATCATTTTCGTCAGGCACGAGTGTAGTTTCAGTCCTAGGCCCTTATGCATTTCGACAACTTTGTACCAGGTACTTCTCTCGTGTAGCTTTTCGCTGCCAATCGGTAATAGGGCAGTCTCGTTTTTAAATGATATTGCTGGCTTTCTCAGCGTGGTCCATTGATGGACTCTTCTCAGGTGATCAGCCGAGTGGTGGTGTCGTCTTGTCGCAACGTTTCGGTGAGTTTCGCACCCATCATTCTCAAGCGAGAATGATGGTTACAAAACTCACCGAAATGTTGCGACATGGCAACGCCACCACTCGGCTAATCATCGGAGAAGAGTTAATCAAATTTTTGTTCTTCTTTATTTTGGCTCCTGCTGATTGTCCGAATGGCTGAAGGAAGTAGTTTGTTTTGTTGAGGTCATCTTTGTCTCCCACAAGGAAACCGTCGTCGTCGGTGTACACATTCCATTTTAGCATAGTGCGACGTGATTCCTGGTGTGGTGTCGTCCATTTTTCTTAGCACAAGGCCCAGTGCGATGGTGGACAAACTCATCGAGAGGGCGGCATCCTTGCCTTACGATCTCTGTATTGGTTGGGTTTGAACCAGCGAACCCTGAACTGCAGTAAGTTGTCAATCTACTACGCTACCAATTGCGCTATACATCCAATGTGTATTTGTGTCTCAAGTGTAGCTATACAGTCCCTCGGAAAAACTTCAAAACTGATTATCTCCGGAAATTCGTGAAAAAAGTTATGAACAAACTATTTATCGGCACGTTTTAACCGTGTTTTACTACGGTACAGGAAGGAGCCTCAGCTATTTTCATACTGCGTGTTAACAGCGGGACAATCAAATCACAAAAGTGCAGAGGCCATGAATGAAAATAATTTTTGAAATAAAAACTATGTAGCTAAAGTGTGATTAAGAAAAATGTTGATGGCTGTTAATACATTTGAATATCTTAAAGTTTTATTTAACGTAACTTAGTAATAAAACACTTGTGGAAAATGAAAAAAGAACACTTTGACGCAAGTGACTAAAGAATGTCATACTTGCACAGGACACTACGAAAGGGCAGTTAACGCGATGATCAAATGCACAACGCTGCTTACAAACCAAGAGCCGCGTTATCAGTTGTGGAATAATCAAGCTTCGCAGCAGTTGTTCATCTCCAAAGCCAGTAGCAGCCAGTTGTCTCTGACTGTAACACTGTTAGCATCCCGCGACGGCGTGGACGTGAACCATTTGTGCAATTGACGGAGCTGGAACTGGTGCGGTCTGAGGGATGCTGGGTGGTTATACCACAGAATTGCGCTACACGTGCGGCGAGAGGTCGTTCTAGACGGCTGCAGGTCATCAGTGGTGGCTGTTCTTTCGGACATGTCCGAAAGGACATACACCATATCCATATAAGTATATAGATCTGGCAACACCGACCATGACCTTCTTCTTCTGTGCGGATGCACACATATTCCCCGAACACTTACGGGATTTGGTAAGAATGTCTTCCACGAGTAATGAGTGTGCTGGGGTGAGACACTACGAATGTAGTTTGTGGACATACAAGGTGAGAATGTGGGTCTCGCGGAAGGCGTGAGCGAGATAGTCCCTGCAGTCGCTCTATCCTCTGTGCCCTCGGTGGCTCAGATGGATAGAGCATCTGCCGTGTAAGCAGGAGATCCCGGGTTTGAGTCCCGGTCAGGGCGCATATTTTCACCTGTCCCCGTTGATATATATCAACGTCCATTTGCAGCTGAAGGTATTAATGTAATTCTAATTTCGTATTAGACACACCGTCGCTCCGGGTGTATCACCGAGGACCATTCACAACCATCTCCGTGAAGTAGGGCTACGATCCTGCATGCCTTAAGGCGTCTTCCACTCACAACCCAACATCGTGCAGCCCGTCTCCAGTTGTGTCGCGATAGGCGCTTATGGAAGGGCGAAAAAAGACTTATCTTCAAATGGGAGTCACTTCTGCCTTGGTGTCAATGATGATCATTTGCATGTGTGACATCATGCAGGTGAGTTCCAACCTCTGTAGTGTATATGAGAGTGGCATACAGGGACAACACATAATGTGCAGAGCCATATCATACAATGGCCATTCTATTGTGATAATTGTAGAGGAAACACTGTTCAGTGTACAATTCATCCAAAACAGTATTCAACGGATGTGCTACCGTTCATGCACCAACAAGGTGTTGTGGTTTTCCAACATGACAATTCACAGCCACATGTAACCTGTGCCACCCAACTTGCTCTCCGAGGTGTAGGTCAAGTACCCTAGCCAGCACGATCCCCATATCTGTTCCCCACAGAGCATGTTTGAGTGTGGATGACATGTCATCTTGCACAGTCTGCAATATCGCCGGGTATCTGGCCTAATTGAGACACCAGATGGAAACTGTAATGCAGGCCATTCCGCAAGACTACTTTCGTCACGTGCACGATCGTCTCCATGGGAGAACTACAGCTTGCATTGCTGCAAAATGAGGATCTAGAGGCTACCAGCGCCGAAATTTTACACGCCCTGTCCAATGCGCTCAGACGTTTATGGGGCTGTCGTTGTGATTGTTTGTTGTATATGTCCTCAAGAGTGTGTCAACAAAATTTCCATCTGCTGAGTCGACGAATTCATGGTGTTCTTCTTCCACTTTCCAGTAGTGTATATCTAATACACAAGTAGGATCTACTTCCAAGAGCGTAACAATACCACTGTGTGTGTGCTACATCTTCTGACCAATCATTGCATTTGTGTTTGTTTACATAAGGTTTATCCTTATGATGATCAGAGTATAGTACCTCTTCCCCCATTGATAACCGCAGCCTGCAGTTCGAGCGAGATTGTGGCTCCACATTGTAGCGTCTTTTACGATGGTGGTTGCTGAACTCAGCATTAGGAGGAAGGAATTTATAGAATAATCGTCTGGCAGCACTGAAGGCAGAGAGAAAGAGAGCCGTTTTACTCTTGTTCATTACCAAGGATGACAGTGAGAAGGAACACTAATGCCGGATACAGTGGCGAGATTGCCAAAGCTTAAATTAGGACGTGCGAAAACTTCAGGCAGAGGCGTAATAATAATGTGAAGAAACGTGAAGCTAGAAGCTGCATTCAGTTGGAGGGATTTGGGGGCGGGGCTCACCCAACTATTAGTCAAACGACATGTCATTGTAAAGCTTTACATATTTGTTAATAATTACCATTTTAGTCAGGAAAGGATAGGTATTGTACGGTTGAAGAACTGCTTTTTTTTCTTTAGCGGAACAATATTTATCGATTCGGAGACAACTGAATGCCAGCTTGAATGCCAGCAGTTTTCCTTCACCATATTAGGCATAGTAATGTGTTGTGTTTTTGGTGTTTCCGTATTTTTGTCCACTCTCTGTATATAACTATCCACTCAGCATTAACAGATATCGGGCGAGTCAAAGACATTGCACAGTAATGTAGAAAAACTGTAAAATGAAAACACTGTGAAATTTTATCACATGCTTAAATGGGCAGACGACGACAGAAGCTGAAAATCCGGGTTTTATTATTGTTCTGAAAATACGTTGTTAAAAATCAACCATTGGTGTGGATTTTTTTCAAGAAAATGGACGATAATAGCCATTTTGTGAAATGTGCCTTGGGCAACAAAGAATATAAAAATTCAGGGAATACGACTTATTTAAGGGACTACTGAAAAAGAAAGCCTGGGGAAAAACTAGAGAAGCTGTTTTTCATTTGAAACACCTGCTCAAAACAGCCGATGGTTTATCGATATATCAATCGTTTTAAGAAATAGTATCGATATAATCGGATCTTAATAATTACCGATGTTGAAGGAAGACGTAGTAGTAGTAGTAGTAGTAGTAGTAGTAGTGTAGTACACTGTTGTTAACAGACTAAATCCCAGCCGTTGACGTGAAGTGCTATTGTGCAAACATTCTCACAGACCAACGATGTCACAGCCGCAGGGAAGTGAGCTGCTTTTTTTGAAAGTTGGTAAAGGTATCACTAATGGCACTGTTATAACATGCAGAGTTCTCAGGAATAAATGAATTAATTACTGAGTACAGAGACATGATTACACAGTGCATTTCATACCATATCATGCCAAGTCTTAGTTCAAAGCTGAATATACAACCCTCCGCAAATGTGTCCAAAGACAAAATCCACAAGCACTGCCAGAGTCATTCTAAATAAAATGTCGGTGGGTGTGAAGTAAGACAACTTTTGATGACACAAGTACCCATATTTAAAGCTGGGTTTCGGGCAGTGTTTGGTAGGCAGAATCTCAACGACCATATGAAGTCAATGTGTAGGCCGCCTGTGTCGGGGTAGCGAGCTGCCCACCTTGTCTCTCTGCCGTGCGGCAGCCTCCTCATGTGGTGCATTTCACAGGCTCCACATCTGAATTCAGGCAGGGTGGGACATTGAACATGCTGGCCTCGCACTCCATATCAATGCCACTGTCTTATATACGCTTATTGGTCTGTTGACTGTGCTGCGGGATTTCGAAGTCAAGACCAAATTTATATCTTTGACAACCTCCCGTCCCTCCTCCCCGTGAAGTCATTGTTGTGGTGATGACAGACTGATCTGTAGTGCCACTGGAGATCTAGGTTATGTTGGAAGGTGATAATTCTGTTAAGAGCTGGCGAAGCCAACTGATTTGAAAGCAGAAACTGATTGTGGTAACAAACTGACCGATAGCGCAGCCTGATGTTCACGTCGGCATCATATTGAAAAATATGAGGTTGGTCCAGTACATTACTATAAACCGAATTCACTGCGCCAAATGCTGTGATATTCAGGTATTACTTACTGTTGTTCAGTCTTTGACTCCACCTCACAGTTTCAAGTGCCTCTTCCAACCTGAAATCCTAGGAATGACAAGTAGCAGATTTTCTCGTATATTTTTTGAGGGTATGAGCTTCATGCTGAGTTTTTGAATGAGGTCATACCACTTTAGGTTGTTAAATGTTATTTACTGTCATTGCTGTTTCGACACATCGTCACTGTCAAGCACAATATTTAACAGACTATGGCAGTACGACATAATTCAAAAATTACCAAGTCTGAGCACTTTGCATCTACATCTGTTACAGGGACATGAGCCATGAGGTACAGGGTTGGGAGCAGGGGTTGTGTAGGAATGGACAAGTGTGTGTATATATTTTGTGTAGGTTCGGTGGGCAACAGAATACCACAGTGTACAGGGTGGGAAGGATAGTGGGTTGGACATTTCTGGGCACAATGAGAGGCAGGCAGAACCCTAGCAGAGAATGCAATTCATTTGCTTCAGTTCTGGGTGGTACTGAGTCACAAGGGGATGCACTTCTGTGGGCAGATGGCAGGTCTCTGGGAGGTGAGTGGTGACTGGAGAGATAGGGTGCAGGACATCTTTTTCTGTACAAGGTCGGGAGGGTAATTATGGTCTCTAGAGGCCTCAGTGAGACCCTTCGTGTATTTCAAGAGGGAATGCTCATCACTACAGGTGCAATGATCATGGGTGGCTGTATGGAAGGGTCTTCTTGATATGGAATGGGTGGCAGCTGTCAAAGTGGAGGTTGGTAGGTTTGATATGGACAGATATAACGACGTAGCCATCTTCTGGGCTGAGGTCAACATAGAGGAATACAGCTTGTTAGGTTGGGGAGGACCGGGTGAAGTGAATGGAGGTCAAGGCCTTGAGGTTCTGGAGGAACATGGATAGGGTTTCCTCACCCTCAATTCAGATCATGAAGATGTCATCAATGAATCTGAACCAGGTGAGGAGTTTGGTATACTGGATGACTAAAAGGTTTCTTCTAAATGGCCCATGAATAGATTGGCATGAGATGGTGCCGTGCGGATGCCCATTGCTGTACCCCAGATTTGTTTGTAGGTGATGCCTTCAAAAGAGAAATAATTGTGGGTGAGGATGGAACTGGTCATGGGAACTAGGAAGGAGGTTGTAGGTTTGGGATCTGTTGGATATTGGCAAAGATACCGTTAAATAGTGGGAAGGCCATGGGCACTGGGGATGTTAGTGTAAAAGGAAGTGGCGTCAATAGAGATGAGCAGGGCATTGTGTCGTAAAGGAACAGGAACTGTGAAGAATCAGTGGAGGAAATGGTTGGTACTTATATACATTCCAATGAAGGTCTTTTTGGCCAAAAGCTTACTTCTTTGACAGTCGTTTTATTGTGCCTATCTGCATGTCAATATCTCTGCTACCTGGTAAGTAGCAATATACCCTTTTCGTAATATGGTCATTATTCCATCCTGGATTTTCCATTTTCAGATGGTATTCCAAAGCTCTTAAATTCTGATTCTAATACTTGAGCTCCTATCTCTTCTATACCGACTCCTGCTTCTTCTTCTTCTTCTTCCATCACATCATCAAACTAGTCTTCTCCCTCATATAGGCCATCGATATACTATTTCCACCTATTCACTCTCTCCTCTACATTTAAGAGAGGATTTCCCTTTGCACTCTGTTTTGACTTTTCTATATGTTGAGTCAGTTCTTTCGACAATCACATCTTCACATTTTTTATGCAGCCATTTAATCTGAGCTACCTTGCACTTCCTATTTATTTCATTTGTAAGCGACTTACTTATTTCTGTGTTCATGAACGTTTTTGTATTTCCTTCTTTCATTGATCAACTGTGTATTTGTTCTGTTACCCAGTTTCTTCCCTATTTGTATCTACTTTTTCTTTCCAAATTCTGTGACTACCCATTTTGGATGTGACCCTTCAACTGAACTGCCAACTGGGCTATTCATTATCACAGTATCTAAGCCCCAGAGAACTTCAGCCATATCTCTCCATTCCTTAGTACTTCCACATCCCACTTCTTTGGGCATTGATTCTTCCTGCCTAGTCTCTTTGAGTTCAGTGTTCTTTTCATCATTACTACATTGTGATCCAATTCTACATCTGCTCCTGGGTAGAGTTACAATCCAATATCTGATTTTGGAATCTCTGTGTAACCATTATGTAATCAAACTGGAACATTCCTGTACTTCCTGGCCTTATCAAGTATATCTCCTCCTCTTATGGTTCTTGCACAGAGTATTCACTATTACTAGCTGAAATGTATCATAGAACTCAGTCTTTCTCCTATCTCATTCCTTTTGCCTAGCCCATAGTCTGCCATAACCGTATCTTCTACGAGCCGGCCGCGGTGGCCGTGCAGTTCTAGGCGCTGCAGTCCGGAATCGCGAGACTGCTACGGTCGCAGGTTCGAATCCTGCCTCGGGCATGGATGTGTGTGATGTCCTTAGGTTAGTTAGGTTTAAGTAGTTCTAAGTTCTAGGGGACTGATGACCACAGATGTTAAGTCCCATAGTGCTCAGAGCCATTTGAACCAACCCTATCTTCTACTCCTTCCCCTACAACTGCATTCCATTCCTCCATGACTATTAGATTTTCTTCTCCTTTACATACTGAATTACTCATTCAGTATCCTCATGGTACTTTATCTGTCGATCTTCAACTTGCAACGTAGGCATGTATACCTGAACTATCATTGTCGGTGTTTGTTGTCGATTCTGATGAGGCTAACCTTATCACCGAACTGTTCACAGTAACCAACTCTCTGCCTTAACTTCCAATTCATAATGAATCCTACTCCAGCTACACAGTTTTCTCCTGCTGTTGATATTACCCTATACTCACCTGACCAGAAATCCATGTCTTCTTCCCATTTTACTCCAGGTTTATGCCAATGATATTGAAGAACAGGTAAACTCAGAACTAAGATGGCTCTTGGTGACAAACTAATTTAAAAGAAAGTAAACAACTTTGAAGACAGATTCTGGAGAAAGATCTATAAGCCATATGAACCTGGGTCCAGAGAAATGGGTTGTTGGCAAATGTGGGGATGAATCCTCTCATTAGATTCTGATATAGCAAGAGTGGTATAAGATACAAGTACAAGCCAATATCTGACATCATCTCAGTAGGCCAATAATGCCAATACCTGTCAGTCTGAGAAATTATGTTGGTGACTACAAAAGGAGAGACAGTAAATGAGGCACATAAATCTCTGTATAAGTGTATGAGGATTGTGAAGGGAGCAAGCTAGAGTCCAAAGCAGGAGGAGAGCCAACATGTCTCTTAAGAACCCAGTTGGAGTATGCTGCAAGGATATGTAATTCCCGGCAAAGATACCTATAAAATCAGATAAAAGGAGTGTAATGTAGGTCAGCCAGATACAAACAATAGAACAAGTAGTATTAATTGAAATGGGCAGGTATCACACGAAGAAGATCAAGACTTAGGCTTGTGGGAATTTAACAACCATATGTGGGTGAAGGGGCATGGGAAGATACAGAACAAAGATTGTTCACTAGTGAAGCATGTAACACAAGGAAAGACCATCAGTACAAAATAAATGTGCCATCATGGAACAACAAAGCACATAAATGCTCTTATGTTGGCAGAGTAGAACAAATTACCAGGGGATATCCTCAAACCCATTCCTAGTACACATCACTAAATTTAAATACCTGGTACAACAGTGTCAAAACATGAAAGATTTGGGCTATTTATTGCAATACTTTTATCATCTGCAAATAAAACAAAATCTCCATCTGGCGATGCAACTCATCAGAAATCACCAAAGCATGCAAGAGAAAGCAATGGCATTAAGATAGACAACTGTGGGACACTACATGTAATTACCTCCTAAACTGATGACACACAGCTTAATTCACTACTTTTTAGACATGATTGACTATTTTGCATCATAGCCAGTGAAATCTTAGTTTTCTAATTTATGCTAAAGGATGGTATTTGCAGTCAGTTGCCTTTAGAAAATCACAGAAACTACCTGCAGCTTGTAATTTATTATCTAACTAAGTACAGTCTCACTATATGTGCAAATAATGCTTTAATATCAGAACCCTTCAGAAATCAGAACTATCTGACAATGTTATTTGTGTTCAGGTGCCACTTGAACATTATCGATTCTTTGTTGTCCACAGTCCAACAAGCCTCCGACTTCGATTCTGAACAATACAATATTTTGACAACTTTTTTTGTTATGTTCATTTACATGTAGATTGAAATCAGGAAATATTTTCATTGCCTACCACAAGTTTTTGCAGCAGAAAGCAAATATCTTGGATTATGACCAAACATATCTGTAATTATACCCATCTATCCATTTATCTCTCTCTTCCAATATGAATCATGCAGGGGATTGGCAGGCTAATGTTGGAGTATAGCCATGAGGCTTGCTTAGATAAAGACTGTACAAAAACAGACATAATGTCTTATGGGATAACAGCAATCAGTGATTTTTATAATGTTACTTAATATCCGTCTTGATTGCAAATTTTTTTTTTATTATTCATATGACCGGTTTCGGTTCATTCAGAACCATCTTCAGATCTGATATTTCAGTTACAGGAGTAACCCGTCCAAATCCAGCAACTTTCACATGCTACGTCACATAATTTTTTTTTTTTTTTTATGTGACGTAGCATGTGAAAGTTGCTGGATTTGGACGGGTTATTCCTGTAACTGAAATATCAGATCTGAAGATGGTTCTGAATGAACCGAAACCGGTCATATGAATAAAAAAAATTTGCAATCAAGACGGATTTTAAGTAACAAAGACTAGCCTGTAAAATGCAGATTTTGACCCTAGTCCAGAAAAGTTTTAAGATCAGGTGGCTGGACAAATACTAGGTCATGATAAGTTATATTGGTGCATCTGAATTTTCTGAGTAATGTGACTAGTACTACATTTATTATTGTGACAACTGAGTCCACAGCTCCTTTTATGTGGGCCATAACAGCTCCCCCCTGTCCTCACTATAGGTGGGTAATGTGCCCCTCCCCAACTGGTGGGTCAGGTGCCCTGCCCTTCCTTCCTTCCTTTCTTTCTGAACTCAACCAATCCTCTCCTTGAGGAAGGAACTCAATTCTGAAAGGTAGGTAGCACATCACTTATGTGTCCGACAGCTGCTGCCTCATGCTGTCTCAGTTTATTGGTTTATCTTTAACATTCCACAATGTCACGGTAATGACTTTTAATGGATGCAGTGTTTCCCAACTACTGATCTGCATATCTGTGATAGCTGTTATTTATGAATAAGAAATCATAAATAGTTTTATCTTTTATTGTCAGAATTTCACATTCACATACACTTTAGTTTCTTAAGGGAGTGTACAAAGGAACACTGAGGTGTTATAAATATTGCCACTACAAATAATAAACATTTATCAACTTCTTACATTCAGTTATACACTTCTCACTGATGACATTCAAGATAGTATATTAATCTGCTCACTTTACAACAGAAAACTAGTTGTACAGGAATGAACACCATATTGCAACAAAATGTTCGAACATCTGACTTTGGAAATGTCAACAGAAAATGTTTTACATTCCCCTACAGATCTGAATTCTCACTCTAAACATACTGTTCAGTTAACAGTTTTCCCCATACAACTATTGCTAACACCTCAAGTTTTAGTGATTCAATAAATAGGGCAGTACATTTCCTGAAAGCCAACACATCAAATTGCTCGAACAGGCATAAGGAAACCTTTAGACAGGATTGCGAAAATTCTTGCCGGCATACTTTGCAGCAGATCCCAGCTCTTCTTCAATGCGCAGCAACTGATTGTATTTGGCCAACCGCTCCGAACGACATGGAGCACCTGTTTTAATCTGTAACGAAACAGAAATGTATAGCTCTCTGATATTTTTAATTATATCACAAATGTGCTCTCAGACTGTACACATACCTGTCCTGTGCAGAGACCTACAACAAGGTCAGCTATGAATGTATCTTCTGTCTCTCCAGATCTATGAGAGACCATTGTGCCCCAACCATTGGACTTTGCCAAAAGGTGTGCTTGTATACTTTCTGTCACAGTACCAATTTGGTTTACTTTCAGTAACAAGCAGTTGCAAGCTTTCTTTTCTGCAGCCAGGGCAATACGTTTTGGGTTAGTAACTGTTAGATCATCTCCAACAATTTGAATCTTGACTTGTGATGTAAAATGGGTCCAAGCTTCAAAATGATCCTGATCAAATGGATCCTCAATAGATACAATGGGGTATTCCTTGATAAATTCAGTATACAATGCTGCAAGCTTTTCCATGCTCAGCCACTGGCTTTTATCAGAGTTAGGGTTCTTGAAATCCAGGTCATAAGAGCCATCCCTGTAAAACAAAATTCATACAGACATCATAAAATGGTACTGCCTTGTAAAATCAGGCATGAAACAGCAGTATTTGTTATTACAGAATATCATTCCTGGACGTTCTTTTTACTTTGCGAAGGATATTAAATTATAAAGTTACGAGAAAATAAATTTACTTTGCACTCTTGCCACTTTTAAGTACTCTGTGTTTAATTTATTTAACAGGAAATTAATGTAATACAAGAGACCAGCTCTGTTGCTGAGGGATTGCACTGTTCCTCTACATAGTCAACATTTAGGACTGTTGATGTTTAGGAAATGGAGAGTTACAGAAAGTCACTCAGAACCCTTGAGCAGGGGAGACTTACCAGATGTGATGAGAAGGAAAGACCGACTGTTGCGGGCAGTACCAGTACTGCATGATATTTGAAAACCTGATAGCTTAAAGGTGGAAGATCCGGTAATAAACGAGAGAGAGAGAGGGAGAGAGAGATGACTGACAAAACAACATGCAGGAGTTGATAAAAGTGGAAAGCTATGTGCATTATACATGGTATATAGATGAGTTGTGGGGGAGGAGGGGGAGGGAAGAGAAAAAGACAAGTCAGAAAATAAGACATAGAAACTAAGATGAAAAGTTATGGGGGAAAAAAAAAATTGCGAGACTGATGAAATCAATGTAAATTAGGCTAGGTACATGATGAGAACCATGGACATTTTGTAATACCAGTTCCCACCTGCAGTTCTTAGAAACTGCTGTCAGGAGGGAGAATCCAGATGGTACGTGTGGTGAAACAGGCACCAAGGTTCATGACTGTCATATTGTAGAGGATGCTCTGCAACAGGATATTGTGTGTTGCTAGTATACACCCTCTGTCTATGCCCATTGGGCACAATGTTTTATTTACCAGGTGGCTCTCCCTTTTATAGTATGTGCTTTGCCAGTTACATAGTTGGTATAGGTGGTGGTAGGAGGATGCATAGGGCAAGTCTTACAGTGGGGCACACAGGGGTAGGAGTCACAGGGTAGGAAATGTGTGCAGAAGGGATCTGGCATTACAACATGTTCTTGGTTCCACCACCCACCTATTCTTAATTTACATTAATTTCCTTGGCTACAGCATTTCTTTTCAGTAATTATACCTTTTCTTCACTCCCTTTTAGTTTTCTATATCTTTTCATTATCTGATTTTTTCCCCACACCCTAGCTCACTGATCTACCATGAGTAATGTACTTAGTTTTCTATTCTGATTAACTCTTGCATGATGTTTTGCTAGTAATCTCCATCTTGGTTAATACCCATTTTCCACCTTTAAGCTCTCAGGTTTTCATCTCCCCTCCAGTGCTGTCCATAGCCATTAGTCTTTTTGTCTCATCCCATCCAGTAAGTCTCTCCCTCCTCTATGTTCTGGGTGACTATTCTGCAACACTACCCATTTCTCAAACCTCACTAGTTTTTTCCCTTCATCCCTTTTACATCCTCTTCAACCCTTCCACGAGAAGGAACCACTGGTTTCAAAAGCTTGCACAATTCCATAACTATTCAATGTTCTCTCCTACTGCCTGGTGGGCAGACAGTTTACCTATCCAATTATATCTTCAAAAATTGATTATATTGCTCATATATTTTCTAGTAAATATTATTTAAAAGAAAGAGTCAGCTAATTTGGATATTGTTAAAATGTTTACAATTTGAAAAAGATACTAAATAAAAGCTAAGTCTCCAATGAATAAATTTTACATGATTATTTGAACAAAATAACTTTTCTCTCATGATGAAGTCATTGAAATGGGGGAGGGGGGGAGGAGGAGGAAAAAGAAGTTAAAAACTAGAAGAAACATCATAAACCACATGCTTTTTGAAAGTAGGAAATTTAGTGTCCATGCCAACTCAAATAGTTCTAATGAAAATAAGTGAAAAGGAAAAAGGAGACTGAGAATCTACACACACTACTAAATTGAAGTCTCCCCTGACTTGTTTTTCTGTATGCATGTTTGTAAAGGCTAATCTCTGGAACTGTTTGTAGGGATTTTGATACTTTTTCACTAACAGACAACCTGACATATGAGGAAGGTTATGTATATAAATTTATTATCCTATTGCCAGACCAGTTGTCTGACAGTAGATATCTTGTGCAACCCATATGAAGCTGGAGCCAGCCCCATTTTTTTAGTTATTAACACTTTGCAGTCGACACCTGCAAAAATACAAGGATGGTTAGCATGCCCGATAGACGGCCACCATAATTCAATGAGTGCACTTTATCACTGTTCTGCTGTCTGCATATTCTTATTACCTGTCTGATGGGGCTCTTCAGTAGGTACTGTAGATCAAGAATTGATTGCTGGATGATGAGAGCACACTGAAGAAGCAAGTTACACTATCAAAGTGGAAGGGAGTTGCTCTCAATGAAATGATTAGTGTGCTCTTAAGAGTAGCAATATGGTGACTGGGAAAGTCAATACCAAGCAAGCAGTATAGTGAGTGGAAAGTTCGACTATGTTACTTACACTGCTTGAAAGTTTATCATACAAAGCAGGAAAAAGTTTCACAGGTCCTCAAATATGACTACAATACACAAGACAAGCTTTATGATCCATTATTAAATATTAGCTTTAAAAGAAGCATGTTGGTTCCTGAAAAGATTGTGTTAATGTACAGTTTATCAATTCTCTTCTTTTCAAAAAACAAAATTACAGAAAAATAACATTAAGGAAGTAAATGTTGATTCAAAAGTATAACACACCACTTTAAATTAGAAAGTCTGAATTTTTTTATTAATGTAAATATTAATGTATTATAGACTTTCTAAGAGAGATTTTCCAATTTAAGTTTCAGTGTTACAGATCAGGGCTCAGTGTTCAAGCAAAAAATCTTACTTGTAAAATTCTGATGCTGCAACATCCATCCCAATCTCTACAAGACCAGTATAGCCTGCTTTCTCAATAGCTTCTGAAATAAGAGCAAGGGCATCCTTATTGTTCAGAATATTAGGTGCAAAACCACCTTCATCTCCTACAGCTGTAGCATCGAGACCAAAACGGCTCTTGATGACACTCTTCAGGTTGTGATACACTTCAGTACCAATTTTCATGGCCTCTGTGAAACTCTTTGCACCTGTTGGTAATATCATAAATTCTTGCATAGCTAACTTGTTGCCAGCATGGCTCCCACCATTAATGACATTGAAAGCTGGCACAGGCAGCAAGACATCAGGGTAGCCTGCAAGGTCCGCAATGTGCCTAAAATAGTAAGACAAAAATTAGTATCTCAGTTTACAGATTTTTTTCTAGAAAAAGCAAACTGTAATTTTCATCACATCTCATTAAAAAAAATTGAAAGTTTACATAACAGATGAATTTAGTTACAGGTTCCATAGAGCATATGCAAAATACACAGATAGGCCACATAACTAAAAAGTGACTCATTAATATGACTTCTAGAGTCAACTGATACTGCAAGCATGACTCATGAGACAGAGCAGGCAGTAAGTGGTATATTTACTTTGTTTTGTTTTCTGCAAATAGCATATGTTATGTTATTTGCACTAATACAATAAGCATATTTGGGAGCCAACATGCAGTCTCTAATCATTTTGCTCAATACCGGCACACGTACATTAAACAATACAGGTAAGTTGCAAAATGGGATAATCGGCGTTACAAGTTTTAAGTTGCAATATTTCTGAAGCGTACATTTGTGAGCTTGTGCTCTATGGTTCTGTAGTGAAACTTTACAAGTAAATCATAAGTGGATTAACAGGACCATTACGGAAACAGCTGAGATGACCATTATGGAAACAGCTGAGATCCACGTGCCATGTATGTCCTGGGTCTATGTCGTTTTGGTGACACATGAACCCTCCTAACTTGCTACACCATAATGGCTCACCATGAGGGAGCTAACTTTTTCCTGATACTGCAAGCATGACTCATTATGAGACAGAGCAGGCAGTAAGTGGTATATTTACTTTGTTTTGTTTTCTACAAGTAGCATATCATTTAAACTAAGAAGGAAATAGATAACAACTCTATGCAATGTTTTAACTCTCAATAAATGCAGAGCACCCAATAAAATGTAATATTGCAGTTGAGAAGTCAAAGTTTCCTAATGTGTATGTAAATACAAACTTCTGGTGTAAAAATCATACTGTAAGCAGTCTTTAACCCTGAAATTCGGCAACTGTTTCTTATTCATGAGGTTTTTTTTAAAATTATTGTTGGCGGAAAAGTCAGACCATTACCTACACATTAATTAGCACAAGGTCTAGAATATGAAACTGAAGAACTCATATAGAGTCAGTAAACCTACTGAGATAATTTAAAAGTTGTTCAAGTTTTGCACACAACTTTGAAACTAGAGGTTTTAGACCAAACTTACCAAGAGGTTATTTAAGCACCATTGAGGTAAGGTTTGAATGGATAAATTACCTTTTACAAATTCAACATTGAAAGTTTATAATAAGCTTATTGGTTTGGGGGAGACAGCAAGAACTTGGCACCTGGATAGCTCACGTGGCGACCAAAGCATGAATAATTCCAGCTAGTCCGTTTCTGTACCACAGTATTCATGGGTTGTCATGTGACCGTGCATACCAATGTAATTTATCAAGGCAGTATGGTTATGTACCCAGCAATACAGAAAGCTGTTAATGTGCTTTCAGGTTGAAATTCCTTAATGGCACATGATCATTAGATTAACAAAACTCTTTTCTTTGCCTTTTGCAATGGAGTTAAAGGCACATTGATATTCCCAATGTAAAACTTTTAACAGTTACTTTACAATGACACAGATTGCTGATGTCATTGAACAATATTTTGGTTAAATTCTGCAAAAAAATATTCCTCATATAACTGAATGCAATAAGAACACGTAGTACACATCCTTGAACAATTAATAAGCAACTATAAGCTAGTAAACAATAATACCAAGAATTTCATAATTCCCTTGCTCTCTTATTAAGTTAACTACCGTATTTACTCGAATCTAAGCCGCACTTTTTTTCCGGTTTTTGTAACCCAAAAAACCGCCTGCGGCTTAGAATCGAGTGCAAAGCAGAAGTTGTGAAAAATGTTGGTAGGTGCCGCCACAACTAACTTGTATCGTCGAATATATGTAGTGTTTTGCAGACACAAAGATAAATACTAGCACCAAAACCTCTGCATCAGTAAAAAAAAAAAAAAAAAAAAAAAAAAAAAAAAAAAAAAAAAAAAAAAAAAAAAAAAAAAAAAAAAGGGTGGAAGACGAGCTTTTTTTCCTCCGCCCTGAGTTTCGACCACTGCATTTTCATACATTATCCAACAAAGTAAATACAAATTCCGTATTGTTCATCTTCGAATGTAGCAGCATTTCAATGCACTACGAAAATCCGACTGACAAGACTGTTTCGGATGTTTGACAATATGGCCAACTCTGCGTTCTGAATTTTTTCCTACCTGTGAGAAGAGATTGTTGCTAATAGGAACTTTTATGAATTGTGAATCACATACAGTATTCTCTCCACCATAATAATACGAATATAAACATTTTGCCACGTATTATTTCATGTTTGCTGCTATCTCATTTAAATCCTGTCTGCCTAATAAACTATGAAACTAGAGTGAGACAACAGCAAACACTGAAGAATATACATGTCATGTCATATTTATATTCGCATTATTCTTATGCCGAATAGTGACAGTCAGAAATGAAGCACGGCAATTGACTAGATTTTTAAATCTAAGATGACTAATTTCAGTGCAGAATGTAATGTACTGAAGAGGCGTCTGCAAAGATTTTCAACTGGAGAAAATTTTTCGCTAAACTCTCGTTCCGAACACCTTTTATCATACGCAGTCTTATTTGGTTCTTGTTGATCATTATCAAAGAAAGCAGCAATGTAAGTAACAACAAAGCAGTCTCTTGCCATTGTTTTGCAAGTGAGATGATTCCTCTCTTTCTTTTTAAATTTTAAGCGGCGGTAGCGTGCACAAAAGTAAGCTATGCCGCGAGTGGCGACAGACCATAAACACTCATTATCAGAATGCAACAAACAATGCATGACACAGTACAGCAATTCATTTTCAGCTTTGAGTGGCGTAAACACCTTTAACAAAGAGAACGGCACTTATCAGATCAAAGAAAAATAAGCAATCAATTCAAACCAGATGAAGCACGTGAAAAAGGAAGGGTACCCGTATAGATACGGACAGAGCGCCTGACGCATAGCAATGGCTACCTGGTAAAGCTTAACTGCTAAGCTTACGACTCGAACCAAACTACTAAAGCTGTATCGTCATTCATTCGACCTAAATTGTGTCTCGTATTACAATGGACCTTGTTTCGATTTGGAGGTGCGGCCTAAAACTTTTCTCTTCCCTTGAATTTCAAGTCTCAGATTTCAGGTGCAGCTTAAGATTCGGGAAAATTTTTTTGCCTTGATTTCGAGTCATTTTTCAGGTGCGGCTTAAATTTGAGTAAATACGGTATTCTCAATATGAAAGCAATGGTAGCAATTATACTAGTAATAAAAATATCCTTCATTATTCACAGCTTCACCTTACCTCATTTCAGTAAGGGAGAAAGTATACAGCCATAACAAAATTTAGCAGTGTCCCAAGTCAGTTGTTGGTAGTAACAATAAAGAAAAGGAAACTGAAATCAATTTACTCTTCCACCACAGAAGTGTTTCACATATTTGCACATAGAGTTGCAAAAAAGGGGAGAGGGATTAAATTACCAGTTTAAGTATGGGACCGAGTTGAAGGTAAATATAATAAGAAACTTCATATTTGGCTAATTGCACAGGGTACTTCACCTCAAATTATATCAAAATAGTTAATGCAATGTTTTAAGAGTAAAACTTATTTTAGAAAAACTATGGGTGAAATCCACTGAAAAATTAATAAAACAAAAATAGCTTCATAATTTCACATAGAAACATAGCACAAAAGTATTACTGCCGAATATAGCTCTGAAATGTAAATACTTTTATCCAATAAGTTTGAAAATGAACCACAGTCCGGCCATCCTTCCGCCTCAAAAACGAATGAAAATGTTATGAAAGTTCGCGACTTAGTGTGATCTGATCGTAGACTTACAATTGGGGAGATGGATGATGAACTTAATTTACATTTCTATGCAGTTTAGTCAATTTTAACTGAAGACCTGAACATGCGTCTAGTGTCCGCAAAATTCATTCCAAAAGTGTTGTCAAGTGACCAGATACAATACCAACTTGAAGTGTGCCAAGAACTGATTAATCAGACTAAAAATGACCCAGATTTGTTAAATACGGTAATTACAGGTGACAAATTGTGGGTATATAGATATGATCCTGAAACCAAATAACAATCTGCAATGGAAGACTGGTTCACCATGACTGAAAAAAAAAGCACGGCAAAGTCGGTTGAAGGCGAAGACAATTTTGGTAATTTTTTTCACTTCTGCTGGTATTGTGCATTATGAATTTACCCCTGGAGGACAGACAATTAACCAGGAATACTACAAATGCACCCTTGAGCATTTGAGCGAAAGGTGCGGAAGAAAACGCCTGCACTGTGGCAATTGAATCTCAATGTAGACAAGTGTAATGCGCTCCGAATACATAGAAAGAAAGATCCTTTATCATTTAGCTACAATATAGCAGGTCAGCAACTGGAAGCACTTAATTCCATAAATTATCTGGGAGTACGCGTTAGGAGTGATTTAAAATGGAATGACCATATAAAGTTGATCGTCGGTAAAGCACATGCCAGACAGATTCATTGGAAGAATCCTAAGGAAATGCAACCTGAAAACAAAGGAAGTACGTTACCGTACACTTGTTCACCCACTGCTTGAATATTGATCAACAGTGTGGGATCCGTACCAGATAGGGTTGATAGTGTAGAGAGAGAGAGAGAGAGAGAGAGAGAGAGAGAGAAGATCCAACGGAGAGCAGCGTTCTTCGATACAGGATCATTTAGAAATCGCGAAAGCGTTAGAGAGATGATAGATAAACTCCAGTGGAAGACTTTGCAGGAGAGACGCTCAGTAGCTCGGTACGGGCTTTTGTTGAAGTTTCGAGAACATACCTTCACCGAGGAGTCAAGCAGTATATTGCTCCCTCCTATGTATATCTCGCGAAGAGACCATGAGGATAGAATCAGAGAGATTAGAGCCCACACAGAGGCATACCGACAATCTTTCTTTCCATGAACAATACGAGACTGGAATAGAAGGGAGAACCGATAGAGGTACTCAATGTACCCTCTGCTACACACCGTGAGGTGGCTTGCGGAGTATGGATGTAGAAGACAGGAGTTGAGCGCTACACCATGACAATGCTGCGGCTTATCATGCCTCCTCCAGCATTGAATTTTTGACGAAATTAAAAATTCCTGTGCTTCCACAACTGCCATATTCCCCTGATTTGGCCCCTGCAGACTTCTACTTGTTTCCTAGACTGACATTTTCACTTAAAAGGGAAGCGATTTGACTATTGAGGACATCCAGGCAAATACGGAGTGT
Source organism: Schistocerca serialis cubense (assembly GCF_023864345.2). Lineage (NCBI taxonomy): Eukaryota > Metazoa > Arthropoda > Insecta > Orthoptera > Acrididae > Schistocerca > Schistocerca serialis. The sequence goes on along the minus strand of NC_064641.1, from coordinate 575,224,828 downwards.
ATCCTTAACACACTTCACGAAAAAAATTTCCAGGAATGTTACCAAGAGTGAAAACACCATTGCAGTTGTTGTGTTCAGTCAAAAGGGGACTATTTTGAAGGAGATGCATCGCAGTAGCATGTAAGTGCCACAACTGTACAATTACAAGCCCATTCTTAAAACTTTCCAATCACATCTCGTATATTACCAAAAATAAATACAATATAATAATTTGATTATTAAATTTAAGTATTTTGGAAGGCACTTCCACCTGGTAGAAGAGACAGCAACTTGGTTCCCAGGGCAAGTTATTTGCTATGCAGATGTTTCATAAATATAAGTGGGGAAAAAAAAGAAAAAGTTAGACATAAAATCTTTAAGGCAATGTCCATCATGTTAACGGCACCTGTGAGCTCTAACATATTTTTGTAAAATTTTTGAACCAGTTGTTAGTTGATGCACAAACTATAGGTCGTGCAGGATACGGTGGCTGATGCACAGTGACCAGTTTTCGTCCAAACAGCTGGGCGAGTTCATTTGTTTGCTCAGAAAGGAAGGCCGCCAAACATTTGCCACCTTTCGGCGATGACAGAATCAAAGTGCATGACTTGAGATCTTTCTCAAACGATTTTACAGAAACTATTCAGTAAAAATAAATTCATTTTTGCTTTACTTGTAGCTTTATATGTCAGGTTCATTATGAGGTGCCCATCATTCCGTTAGTGGTCATAGTTATTGGGATATTTACATTGAAATAAGACACTGCGAGAAATTTGAGAAAGTTCCCAATGAAAAATAGGGGTCATTATGATTTTGTATTTGGTGCATATTACATAATACGTTCCTGCATATGAAATTTAGTTGTATCTATCACCATTCTCAGGAATATTGATTGGACATAGCACACTAATTTGCCATCACATCGTGCCAGTGATAAAGCCAGAGTGAAATGACTATAACATTAAATGTTTTTCTCATATTTCATAAATGGTTTTCTCATATTTCATAAATGGTTTGAGATATCAAAATGAGATCTGGCAAATGAAAGCACACAAAGAGGAGAGTTTTGTCGCATGGTTATTATGCAAAACTTAATTATCCACTGTGTTATTCCACTAGCTACAGACTTTCCAATTGAAGAATGTAATTTTTCAGGGCCATCAATAACTGGTCAAATGAGAATTGGAAAAACATAATTGAAGTCCTTGCACATTTACTGTCTGGTCCCTTCAACCCCCACAAACCAACCAACCAACACATTTATTTGTACCAAGGATGTGCTTTTTCCGAATTATTTCACAACTGCCTTTGTATAACATGTTAGTGAAGTGAGACTGTGTAAACTCCACTATGATTTGGCAAAAGAAGCAAATTTTAATATGGCAATTCCTCACTTGTGACTCTTCTCTGAAAGTTACAAATATTTAACAAAACGGGTGAAAATAAATCGCTTCATTTTTGGTGGAATTCTTTTTAGATACTAACCAAAGAAAAGCTGACAGATGTTTCTGAATGGCCACCATGCAAGTGTGGGCATGGAGGGGCCCCATTTAATATTTACCAAAACGTGAATGCATGCTTCAGTTTAGAACGGCACTTGTTCTCCAGTGCTCTGCACTTGCCCTACAGCACTCTGAGCAACCCTTCACCACTGCAGCTCTCCCCATGTTTCCCCAGCCGACTGCATATATAGTGGCCACGACATTTTGCATGCACTATACGTATGGTCTTTAATACTGGCTCGCAGGCTTTAAGTTTTTTTGTCAGTGAACTTTTTAAAAATATTTACCTTTTTCATTTTTTGGAGCTTAATGGTGTACTGGTCTAAGGAACACCTGTCACTCTTTATGTTTATTTCATCGTATTTCCAAATATCTGATGATGGTAGCAGTGAAAACATTGTAATAAATAAATAAATAAATTTTACTTAGTGATCTAGAAGGTTTTATTCATAAAATAATCTTCATGATCTGACTCTTAATGGAAATTTGTTTCACTGCCTAATATATTAACAACTGGTTTCATATGCCAAGCATATTTTCAAACAGTCGTGAAATTTTAAAATGGATGCTTGATGTTTGATTAACATATTAAATTTTAATGTGGAAGTAGGACAGCATGCTACATACAATATTCCAACTATCTGCTATTGTTCCATGACAAACAACCAAGAAGATTAATCACCTTTTTTTTTAATGTGGCTAATTGCCACAGTCATCTTACTATGGGTGTAACAACATGTGATAATGCAAGTAGTTATGTAGAGGAATTGAAAACCAAATGAAATATCAAAATGTGTGACAATGTCTCAAAAACACAAATTGAGCACTATCACCATCAGATTCCCCTATTATTTAATTGGACAGATAAAAAGTCTACTCACCAAGTGGCAGCTGAACACACATAAAAGACAGTAGTGATTGGCAAGCTTTTGCAGCCAGTGGTTCCTTCAGGTAGAAGGGTTGAAGGGGAAGGAAGAAGGGTGGAGGGAAAGGACTGGAGAGGTCTGAGAGAAAGACATATATATTGAGAAAGTTACCCAGAACCGCATTTTTTTTTTTTTTTTTTTTTTTTTTTTTTTTTTTTTTTTTTTTTTTTTTTTGTTGGGTTTAAGGGTGCTCAACTGCTGAGGTCATTAGCGCCCAGTCACTGTTGTTAGAGCACATGGAATCTGTTAAAACTCAAGGGGATGGGGGACACCAGAAGGACCTGACAAAGATGCAGATAAAATAAGTAAAAAGGTTAAATGTCTTTGGACAAGCCAGTTAAAGTTATAAAACGCAGAATACGAGCAGCTGCTCGAGCGTCATCAGCTAAAACATCCGGTAAAGTAGATGGCAGGGACAGGACAACACGAAATTGACTAAAACGGGGACACGACAATAAAACATGGCGCACTGTTAATTCCTGACCACAAGGGCACTGCGGGGCCGGGTCACCGGAGAGCAGGTAGCGGTGGCTAAACCGGCAATGCCCAATCCGCAACCTGGTCAAAAGGACCTCCTCGCGCCGAGATGGTCGGGAGGATGTTGTCCAAGCAGTTGGGAGCGGTTTGACTGCCCCGAGCTTGTTTCCTCGGAGGGATGACCAAGCATCCCACCACAACGACACAAGCCTCTTACATACATCCCCACGAACGTCAGATGACGGGACACAGTGGGAGGCTGGCCGAGGCAGGAGGACTGCAGCCTTGGCTGCAGCATCCGCAGCCTCATTCCCAGGCACTCCTACATGTCCGGGAACCCACAGAAAGCTGACAGAACCACCATTATCAGCGAAAGAATGGAGGGACTGCTGTATCCGTTGAATCAAGGGATGGACCGGATAGGGAGCTCCAAGGCTCTGAAGAGCACTGAGTGAGTCAGAGCAGAGTACGTACAATGAATGGCGGTGGCGGCGGGCATACTGAACGGCCTGATGGAGAGCAAAAAGCTCGGCCGTAAAGCTTTAACATTGGTCGAGGAGCCGGTATTTAAAGGTGGCGGCCCCGACGACAAAGGCACAGCCGACACCATCGTCAGTTTTGGAGCCATCGTGTAAATAAAGGTGTGACCGGCAAGGCGAGCACGAAGTTTGACAAACCGTGAGCAATACACTGCAGCCGGAGTACCCTCCTTCGGGAGTGAGCTGAGGTCGAGATAAATATAACCCGGAGCCTGGAGCCAAGGTGGTGTCTGGCTCTCACCCTCTCTGAAGGTGGTAGGGAGGGCAAAATCCAATTGTCGAAGCAGGCGACGGAAGCGGACTCCGGGGGGCAGCAGGGCAGACACATACAACCCGTACTGACGGTCGAGAGAATCGGCGAAGAAGGACTTGTAAGAGGGGTGGTCGGGCATAGACAACAGCCGGCAGGCATACCGACACAGCAGTACGTCGCGCCGGTAGGTCAACGGTAATTCGGCAGCTTCAGCATAAAGACTCTCGACAGGACTAGTGTAGAAGGCTCCGGTCGCAAGGCGTATCCCCCGATGGTGGATGGAGTTGAGCCGGCGTAAGAGGGATGGCCGAGCGGACGAGTAGACGAAGCTCCCATAATCCAGCTTCGACCGGACTATGGACCGATACAAGCGAAGCAGGACAGTGCGATCCACTCCCCAAGATGAACCGCTAAGAACTCTGAGGACATTAAGGGAACGTGTACAACGGGCCACCAAATAAGAGACATGTGGAGACCAACACAGTTTCCTGTCCAACGTGAGCCCTAGAAACTTAGTTGTGTCCACGAATGGGAGAACAACGGGACCGAGATGTAAGGATGGCGGAAGGAACGCTTTATATCGCCAAAAGTTGATACAAACCGTCTTCTCTGCAGAGAACCGGAAGCCATTTGCCACGCTCCATGAGTAGAAGCTGTCTAGACAACGCTGAAGGCAGCGCTCCAGGAGGCATGTTCTCTGGGCACTGCAGTAGATCACGAAGTCATCGACAAAGAGAGAGCCGGAGACATTAGGTGGAATACAATCCATAATTGGATTGATCGCGATGGCAAAAAGGGCTACGCTCAAGACGGAGCCCTGAGGCACTCCGTTCTCCTGGAGGAAGACGTCGGACAATACGGAACCCACACGTACCCTAAACTTTCGATCCATTAAAAAGTAATCAATAAAAAGGGGCAGGCGACCACGTAGGCCCCACCTGTGCATAGTGCGGAGGATACCTCCTCTCCAACAGGTATCATAAGCCTTCTCCAAGTCGAAGAACATGGCTACCATTTGGCGCCTTCGCAAAAAGTTGTTCATGATGAATGTCGACAAGGTCACAAGGTGGTCAACAGCGGAGCGGCGGCGACGAAAACCGCATTGGACATTAGTAAGTAGTCGTCGAGATTCAAGAATCCAGACTAACCAAGCATTAACCATGCGCTCCATCACCTTACAGACACAGCTTTTAAGAGAAATGGGGCGGTAACTAGAAGGAAGGTGTCTATCCTTCCCGGGTTTGGGTATAGGAACAACAACAGCGTCACGCCAACGCCTGGGGACTTGACCGTCGGTCCAGACGCGATTGTAGGTACGAAGAAGGAAGCTTTTGCCCGCCGGAGAAAGGTGTGCCAGCATCTGAACGTGAATGGCATCTGGCCCCGGAGCAGAGGATCGGGACAGTGCAAGCGCACGTTCGAGTTCCCGCATAGTAAAGGGGGCATTATAAGTTTCTAGATTCAGCGAGTGGAAGGAAGGTCGCCGAGCCTCTTCTGCCTCTTTCCTGGGAAGGAAGGCAGGGTGGTAATGGGCGGAGCTTGAAACCTCCGCGAAAAAGCGGCCAAAGGCGTTGGAGACAGCCACAGGATCAACAAGGACCTCATTACCTGGGGTCAGGCCAGGTACCGAGGAGTGGGCCTTAATGCCCGACAGCCGGCGCAGGCTACCCCAAACGACGGAAGAGGGAGTAAAACTGTTAAAGGAGCTGGTGAAAGAGGCCCAACAAGCTTTTTTGCTGTCTTTGATGATTCTACGGCATTGCGCTCGGAGTCGTTTGTATTCAATACAATTCGCCAATGTAGGATGGCGGCGAAAGGTGCGTAAAGCACGTTGTCGAGCACGGATAGCGTCCCTACAAGCCTCGTTCCACCAGGGGACGGAAACGCGATGTGAAGAAGAAGTAGTACGAGGAATGGAACGTTCGGCAGCATTGATAATAACAGCCGTGAGGTATTCGACCTGACTGTCACAACTGGGAAAATCGTGGTCCGGAAAGGTCGCCAGGGAGGAGTAAAGTCCCCAGTCAGCTTTCAGTATGTTCCAGCTCGAAGGACATGGGGATGGGGTGTGGTGCAGGGGACGAACGACACAGGGGAAGTGGTCGCTCGAATAGGTGTCAGAAAGGACATTCCACTCGAACCAACGGGCAAGAGTGGTAGAACAGATCGAGAGGTCCAAGTGGGAGTAGGTATGAGTAGAGTCCGAGAGGAAAGTTGGGGCGCCGGTATTGAGGCAGACAAGATTGAGATGGTTGAAGACATCCGCCAAGAGTGAGCCTCTTTGACAGGATGCAGGAGAGCCCCAAAGGGGATGATGGGCATTGAAGTCGCCAAACAATAAGAACGATCAGGTGCATCATGTCAGCCCGACTAACAGCAGATGACGGTGGAGTGTAGATGGTACAAACTGAAAAAGTAAAAGCAGAAAGAGTAATGCGGACAGCTATTGCTTGGAGTGGGGTGGTCAATGGGATGGGATGGTAATAGACATCGTCCCGAACGAGCAACATGACCCCACCATGAGCTGGGATACCGTCCACAGGGGTGAGGTCATACCGCTCCGAGGTATAGTGGGTAAAGGCAATACGGTCAGTCGGGCGCAACTTGGTTTCCTGGAGACCAAGGACGAGCGGACAGTGCAGGCGGAGGAGCAGTTGTAATTCCTCCCGATTAGATCGAATACCTCTTATGTTCCAATGAAACAACGCCATCGCTAGTCAAAAAGTTGGGGGAACGAGACGGGGGAAGAGCTGGTCACCTCGACGGCCGCGGAGGGCCAGGTTGCGAGGGAACAACGCTACAACCGACGGGAGGCGGATCCGGTTCCATCGACTCATCGCCAGCTGCGGCCGCTGTCCCTGATTGTGTAGGAGGGGCCGCATCATTTGCCGACGAAAGGCCGGCGGAGCGCCTGGCAGCAGAGCGTCCCGGCGAAACTGAGGACGGCCGGGAGCAGCGACTCACGTATGAAGCGTCAGACGAAACGCGCCGGGGTGGAAAGGGGGATAGATACTACTTCTTTGAGGCCTTCTTGGAAGGCCGAGGAGGCACAGGGATGGTGGGCTGGACCCGAAGAAGGTCCTCATGCGCGGGGTCGGTTTTGGAACGCCGGACCTCGGAAGCTGGGGTCCGGAACGTTTCCCCGATGGACGCCTGAGAAGAGGATCGCTTCTCAGGTGGCGTGGGGGGAGGAGGTGGAGGAAGGGTGGCCCCTGGGGCAGAGGGGGTGGGGGCCACGGGGGAGGAGGATTTGGAAGGGAGGGATTTGGGAGGCGGAGGCAGAGCCCCCTGATGGGCGGAGGAGGTGGAGGGGGGACAGGATAGGGGTGAGGATACCGCGGAAGGAGTGGACACAACTGAGGCAAACGAAGTGGTCAATGGCACGGGATGAAGGCGGTCATATTTCTTCCTGGCCTCGGAATAAGAGAGCCGATCCAAAGTTTTAATTTCTTGTATCTTTTTCTCCTTCTGATAGGCGGGGCAGTCTGAGGATCTAGGCGAGTGGACGCCAGGACAATTAATGCACCGAGGTGGTGGGGTGCATGTATGTTCCTCACGAAGAGGACGTCCACAATCGCCACAAAGGGGCTCAGCCTCACACCGTGATGACATGTGCCCAAAGCGCAAACACCTAAAACAGCGCATAGGAGGCGGGACGTAAGGTCGCACGTCGCACCGGTAGCACATCACCTTGACCTTCTCCGGGAGAACGTCCCCCTCGAAGGCGAGGATAAAGGCCCCGGTGTCGATGCAACGGTCTTTGGGGCTGCGCTGGACTCGCCGGACGAAATACACGCCGCGGCGCTCCAGGTTGGCCCTGAGCTCCTCATCAGATTGTAGCAGGAGGTCACGATGAAAAATAACCCCCTGCGTCCTATTTAGTGCCAGATGTGGGACAATGGATACTGGGATGTCCCCTAGGCGGTCGCACACCTGGAGCGCCGCCGACTGTGTGGCGGAGGTGGTCTTGATAAGGACGGACCCGGATCGCATCTTGCTGAGAGCCTCGATTTCCCCGAAGACGTCCTCAATGTGCTGAACAAAGAACATGGGCTTGGAGGTGGCGAACGTCCCCCCATCGGTTCGAGAACAGACCAAATAGCGGGGGAAGTTCTTTGCCCCAAGCCGGCGGGCCTGTCCCTCCTCCCATGGAGTGGCCAAGGGGGAAAGGGCAGGGGAACCAGAACTAGAACTAGAAACGGTACCTTTTCTTTTGAAAGACTCGGCCGCAGAGCGACCTGATGTGTGTTGACATTTCATCTGCGAAACGTCCGCCCCGATACCACCCACTCCGACCAAGGGCTCTCCCCACGGGCGCCACCCAGCCGCAGCAAGGACCACCTGGCAGGATGACCATTGCCGGGAGTCCTGATGCCCCAAGGAGACGGGCATCTACTCCTTGGCCGACGTGGGGAGGGTGCAGCTCAGGTATCGGCAGTACGATCCCTGTGTTGTCAGGGGGCTACAACCTAGAGGGTACATGACGACCCCACCACAACGGGCTGGCTACCGTGCTGGATTTCTGGTGCCATGGAAAGTCCATCATGATCGCTGGTGCAGATGGAGATGCATTATGGGCGTAACTTGGACAACCCATCAGGCGTTTAGGCCCAATTTGAGGAATAGTGGGTATGGTTACAACGCCGGTGCAAGGCTGAGTGCCAAGGTCTTAGTGCACTTAGGACCAGTGGTACACCATGTAAGGTGTCCTTCCCCAAAAGGCTCGTACTTCTGTAGACTTTTGAAAAATGGAGGTCAAACCCCAAGGGGGACCATTACATGGAAGGCCGAAACGGTTGAAACTCCTTTTAGTCGCCTCTTACGACAGGCAGGAATACCTCGGGCCTATTCTTACCCCGGACACGCAGGGGGGGCCCCAGAACCGCATGTCACGGGAGACTTACCATATGGAATGAGAAGGAAGTATCCCCTGATTGCGGTTCTGGACAACTTTCCCGATATCTATCCCTTTTCCTAGACCTCTCCAGTTCTTTCCCTTCACCGTTCTTCCTTCCCCTTCAACACTTCTGCCTGAAGGGGCCACTTGCTCCGAAAGCTTGCCAATCACAACAGTCTTATGTGTGTTCTGCCGTCACTTGGTGCGTAGATTTCTTATCTATACAATTAAACAATTTTATCAATAACTGATAGATTCCCCTGTTAATACCTTATGTACAAATCAAAAATGTTTCTCCTTACCACAATAATAACAATAATTGTTTTTCTTTACAAACAATTTTCCCTACAGCAAATACTGGTTTGCTCTCAGGTTTAAAAAAGGTGGAAAAAGTAATGAAGAAAGATATTACATACAAATTTTACTACTCACTGATTCACTGTGCTTTTTTAGTACAATAGTAGGCTGCATCCCAAAGAAGTTCCCTACCCTAACTGCCATATCTACAAGTACACTGGACCGATATATTACATAGCACCAACAGAATGTTAAAGAACTGAGAAACAGTGGAAATGGTAAGACCAAGGCAATATAATTCTCTCACCAATGAGTAGAATGAATAAGTAAAGGTGTTTGACAATTTTTATCAAATAGTGTCAAAATTCACCTGTGGAAAGATTTTTGGTGGAAAAAAGTTAGGAGAACCTGAACAATTTGTACCTGTAGAGAGGAACGCCCTTCTTCGCTGCTCCTGCTTTGCATACTGCAAGTGAAACACCCAGGATAGCATTAGCTCCCAATTTATCCTTTTTATCTGTTCCATCTAACTTCAGCATAAATTCATCAATTTCTTTCTGCTGGGTTGCTTCAAAATTCTGAGAAAAAACAATTTACAAATTAATACATGCATAAAAAAGATGGTATCACTATGATTTTTGGCATTAGCAAGTATCTATCTCGTCACAAACCACCTAAATCAACATTTCCTTTCCCGCCAACATTTGTAATATCAACTTCAGGAAAACTAACAGTTTAGCTGGGGATTTTCAGAGATGAAAAATTTTGTAGTAAAGAATAATATATCCAGTTTACTGAATTACTGTGTTAAACAAAAAATTATTTACAGCTTCTACTGTAATTAAAATCAGAATTCGATTTTTAATGGAATTATGTCCAATAGTTTAAGCACACTGTCACTACTAAGTAGCATTACATACAATTAAAAATTAATGGTAAGTTACAAGCCCTTTTCCACAGTAAATTTATTTCTTCTGAAACTATTTTATCACAGTTACAATGGAAAACATTACAGTGTGTTAAATATGTTCATTTTAATTAAACTGATGCTGTTTTTTAGTATGCTCTCTAGCACACAAAGTACAGATTTTATTTTGCATTACCTGTTTTGAAAGCTCTGGCCATATGATCTTATTGATGTTATCAACAGCTTTTTTCACTCCCTTGCCCATGTAGTTATTTTTTTCACCATCTCTAAGTTCCAGTGCTTCATGGACACCAGTGCTAGCTCCTGACGGGACAGCAGCACGGAAAAGTCCCTGATCTGTTACCAAGTCTACCTGTGAAGAAGAACCAAATTCAATAAGTATCAACATCACATCCTGAACAGGAGCTCATGGCAGGTAAGTAACTGGGAAAGAACGTGCTGGTGACCACACATGAATGTATATGCCCAAAATTAACACTTGAAATAACAACTGAGCAACACAACCACAGAGTAAGTTGGAACTATTGTATTTTGAAAATTTCTCTTCAAATGTAATTTTAGCAAAACTAATGAAATATTTTGGCCCGATTTTTCTTAATTATACGAAGACAAATCAAGGTAAATAAGTGCATTCAAAGCCATGTATTAACTAACAAAAAATGGACAACACTGGATTCTGAGTACCGTAAGCCACACTTGAATCTAAGCCGCACCTGAAAAATGATACTCTAAATTCAAGGGGAGAGAAAAGTTTTAGGCCACACCTCCAAATCGAAACAAAGTTGGTCCATTGTAATAAGAGACACAATTCAGGTCAAATGAATGACAATGCAGCTACAGTAGTTTGGTTCGAGTCGTAAGCTCAGCAGTTAAGCTTTACCAGGTAGCCATTGCTATGCGTCAGGCACTCTGTTCGTATCTATACGGGTATATGGGTACCCTTCCTTTTTCACGTGCTTCGTCTGGTTTCAATTGATTGCTTATTTTTCTTTGATCTGATAAGTGCCGTTATCTGTGTTATAGGTGTTTACATCACTTTAAGCTGAAAATGTATTATTGCACTGTGTCATGCATTGTTTGTCACATTCTGTTGAGTGTTTACGGCCTGTTACCGCTCGCGGCATGGCTAGCTGTTGTGAGCTTTACTGCGGCTTTTTTTTTTTTTTTAAAAAAAAAAGAGGAATTGTCTCATTAGCGAAACAATGGCAAGAGACTGCTATTTGTTGTTACTTACACTGCTGCTTTCTTTGATAATGATCAACAAGAACCAAATAATAGACTGCGTATGATAAAAGATGTTCGGAACGAGAATTTAGCGAAAATTTTTCTCCGTTTGAAAATCTTTGCAGACGCCTCTTTAGTACATTACATTCGGCACAGAAATTAGACTCATCATAGATTTAAAAATCTAGTGAATTGCTGTGCTTCATTTCTGACTATCACTATTAGGCATAAGAATAATACGAATATAAACATGACATGATATGTATATTCTTCCGTGCTTGCTGCTGTCTCACTCTAGTTTCGTAGTTTATTAGGCAGACAGGATTTAAATGAGATAGCTGCAAACACGAAAGAATACATGGCTAAATGTTTATATTCGTATTATTCTTATGGTGAAGAGAATACTGCATGTGATTCACAATTCATAAAATTCCTATTAGCAACCATCTCTTCTCACAGGTAGGAAAAAATTCAGAACGTAGAGTTGGCCGTATTGATGAACATCCCAAACAGTCTTTCCAGTCAGATTTTCGTAGTACATTGAAATGCTTCTACATTCAAAGATGAACAATACGTAATTTGTATTTACTTTGTTGGATAATGTATGAAAAATGCAGTGGTCAAAACTCAGGGCAGAGAAAACGCTCGTCTTCCACTTTTATTTTTTTTATTTATTTATTAACTGATGCAGAGGTTTTGGCGCCAGTATTTATCTTTGTGCCTGCAAAGCATGCCTGTATATCGCTACATATATTCGACGGCAGATGTTAGTTGTGGCGGCACCTACAAACATTTTTCATAACTTCCACCTACTTTGCAATTGATTCTAAGCTGCAGGTGGTTTTCTGGATTACAGAAACCGGAAAAAAGTGCAGCTTAGATTCGAGTAAATACGGTAGTTGCATCTTTATATATCAAAAGTAACCTGTGGTCTCCAGACATGTTCTGATTAGTGCAGGATAAAAAAACCATACATAAATTTACAAATATGGTCACAGACTGATATATTTTATAATTGGGCTTGTTTTGCTATTATTATTTCTGCAATGTCCCTGAATTTATCACCATTATAAACCAGCCTGATTTGTCACGTTTTCATTACATTCTGCTCCAAGTTTGTCAACCTACATTTAGAAGCTCCTGACATTTTCTGTTTGTAATATAATGTAGAAAATTGTTTCAGTGCTAAATTTGTAGAACACAATACTGGTACAATCTAAAGAGATTAGCATATTTCCATTGTTTCAAAGCTTGAAAAAAAATTCACATAAATACTTAAAAACCAAATAAGAAACTTTTTAAATACCTCCACAGTAGGGTTTCCTCTGGAGTCAAAGATCTGGCGTGCATGGCAGCTCTTAAGTGTCATTTTGAGAGAAAAATTCTGATGGCAACTGAAAGGAAATCAAAAGATCATATTCTAGATCACAATCAAAGGGATATTTTATACTAATGTATGACCCATATACACTTATATCACGTGTTATATTAGCAAATGTAAAATGGCTTTTCTATCCCAACATCAGCTTTAGAACCAATTAATTGATATATTGGTAAAAACTGATGGAGTGATTTAACTACATCTACATATATAATCCACTACCCACCAAGCAGTGTTGAAGGACTGCATCGCTTCAGGAGTCTACCAATAAACTGCAATCTAGAGTTTGCCTTACCTGTTACTTGTGTAATTTGATAGTCCCATATTAGATCATTTCGAATATTCACACCCAGATACTTGACAGATGTTACAGCTTCCAAAGACTGGGCATTTATTTTGTACTCTTACATTAGTGGGGATTTTCACTTTGTTATATGCAGTAGATTACATTTACTAATATTGAGAGGGAACTGCCACTCATTACACCACACATTTATTTTCTGCAAATCCTCATTGATTTGTTCAAAACTTTCGTGACACTACTTTCCTGTAAACTACAGCATCATCGGCAAACAGTCCAATGCCACTATCAATACCATCAATCGGATCATTTATGTAAATCTTAGAAAGCAGTGGACCTATTACGCTGCCCTGGGGCACACCTGATGTTCTGCTTGTTTCTGTTGAAGTCTCCCCATTTAGGCCAACATACTCCTCTCTGTCTCTCAGAAAACTTTCTATCCAACTGCATATGTCATCAGATAGACTGTAAGCGTGCACTTTTTGGAGCAAGCGACAGTGCAGAACTAAGTCAAATGCCTTTCGAAAGTCGAGGAATATGGCATCAACCTGGGAGCGGTATCTAGAGCCTGTTGTTTATCATGCACAAAGAGGGCCAGCTGTGTCTCGCATGACAGCTGTTTCTTAAAACTGTGCTGGTGTCTGCAGATGAACTTCTCAGAGTTTAGAAATGCTATTATGTCCGAACACAAAATATGTTCCACGATTCTACAACAAATTGATGTCAGTGAAACTGGCCGATAATGAGGAACATCTAATTTCCTACTCTTTTTATAGATTGCTATGACCTGGGCCTTCTTTCAGTCCTGTGGAACTTTGCGCTGTACCAATGATCGATAGATGACGGATAAGAATGGTGCTATATTCGTAGCTTAGTCGACATAAAATCTTACAGGGATACCGTCTGGGCCAGATGTCTTTCTGGCGTCTGAGGATCTTAACTGTTTTACAATCCCTGATACACTAAACACTATGCCAGCCATCCTTGCATTTGTTTGATAATTGAAAAGGTGAATGGTGCTGCAGTCCTCTACCGTAAACGAGTTTTTGAACACTAGGTTTAGAATTTTGGCCTTCTGTTTATCATCATCTGTTGCATTACCCATACTGTCAGCAACAGAAGGTATTAAATTATTTGTAGCCTTCATAGATTTTACACATGACCAAAATTTCTTGGGGCTATTTTTAGAATCTGTAGGTAAAATATTGCTGTCAAATTCGTTAAAAGAATCTCTCATTGACCTTTTGACAGCTGCTTTCATTTCGCATTATTTCTGTTTGTCAGCAGGGCAGTGACTACGTTTAAAACGACTCAGCAACTTCCTAATATGCTTGTTGAACCAAAGTGGATCCTTTCCCTTCCCTATATTTTTTGCTAGGCACGTATTTCTCTAGCACATGGTGGACAATACCTTTAAATTCCGACCAAAGATGCTCAATATCTTTGTATCCCACGGTGAATGCTTGGAGCTGACAATGAAGACATTCATTAATGACACTTATTTGCTTTCTCAAACAATGTGTTATGTTAACTGGTATCAGCATGAATCTTTCATCCTGAAGTGAGGAATATGGTGTCACAAAATTTCATGGCAGTTTAAAACTCAACCTTGTATTTAGCAAGCAATGTTGCAAATACTGAGTTACCACACAATTTATACTCTACTTAAGAATGACCAATGCCAGTAAACTGATGAGTTACTAATTCACAATTTTTTTTCTCATTTCAAGTGACTGCACTATTTTTATACAGTTCAAACAGAAAAAATTAAAAGTAAACTGTTCTGGTTTGTAGAATTCTCAGGTGTCCCAGTAGGTCATATCATAATTACTCCATGATATTTCAGCAAAGAACATGTAGCCACCTTTGGTGGTCCCTGATGAATGTTGCTCCCTTTCTGTCGGTGCCCTATATATGCTGGCTATTACCCCCTCCACACTCCAATCTATTGCTATCCATGCTGCTGCTATGGTGGACAGTGGAAGTTGTGAGGGTAGTGGCACCCAGCTCCAAACTCTGGTCTCCAGTGGCACGTGCTATCACAGTCTGAACCCGACCTCACCGAACAGGAACAGTCAGCATATATAGGATGCAGAGAGGAGGGGAGCACCTTTCATCAGCAACCACCTGAAGATGGCAACAAGTCAGTGTGCTGATATAATGTGGAGTAATTGTGATGTTATCCAGACAGACACCCGATAATTCTACAAGCTAGAAATCTGCTGTGAAAACACCAGATCACATATACTGTTTTGGAATTACTTTTCATGGTAGTTATGTTAAGCTATAATGAATTTCACTATAGCCCAAATGCCCTATGCTGTGAAAGCACAAATATTTTTGAAATATAAACAGCATACCAATTACATCAGTTGTATGGAATATGATTTGAAGTTCAAATTATAAACTGTTATAAAGAAAAGTCCAACTCTCTTTATAGAGTGAGTAAACTTCTGTTTGTTTATACATTATTTTATTACCAAATACAAAATGAAAATCATATAGTGTTAATATACAAAATCTACTTGTGAAATTTGTGCTTACCACCTTACTGAGAATTTCATTAATGTTCTCAGAACACATTTGTTCATTTTAATACTTCTACACAACATCTTTTTGTATTCTTAAAGATTAAATCCTGTTCCAAAAGAACTGATTCATTATTTGGTTTGTGACAACCTTCCCCATAACTTCCTGTAATTACATTTTCCATCTTTATTAACTGCCACATAACATTACAACATATAAATCAGTAGTCATAATTCAAAACTGCTACGAGCTGAGTACACTCAAGAATGTACTTAGTTCATTTGCCAGCACAGTAATAAAGACTGCTTGCTACACAGTATCTAAAAGACAAAATGGCATGTCATTTGACACAATACTGAATTTTTTTAAATTGTAACACAGTAAAAGAGAAACAGAAATACCATTTAATAAGAGTAATCACCCCATCTACTGACCAACATATTTTATCTAAATGCTGGTATTATATCCACAAACTCAAATAAATGCTGGTACCACATCAATAAACTCAAACATGGGGGAGGGGGGGGGGGGGGGAGGAGAGGAGAGGGAGATATATATATGTGTGTGTGTGTGTGTGTGTGTGTGTGTGTGTGTGTGTGTGTGTGTGTGTGTAAGGAATGTGTGTCTAACAGCAAAGCAATTGCAGTGTTGTAAAGGGGAGATAAGATTAAGATCAGGAGGTAAAATTATGTCAACATTGAGGTCATTAGTGACAGTACACATTTGGGTTGGGAAAGGAAATTCCTGACATCTGCCTTGCATCATTTACAGAGGCCACTGAAAACCTTACTCTGGATGTCCACACTGGGATTAGTAACTTGGTCATGTTGACAGCATGTTCAATGTCAACAAAATGGGATAAAGGAGGTGGTTTAACTGAGAAAGGGTAATATACAATCAAGTGTTGTCAAATGAAAGCTCACTGTTGAAGTTATGTTGCCGAAGATTTAAGTGGGGGTCCACATCCATTAATTAATGCAACCAGTAACCAAGGATACAGACATGATTGTTAACATTGCCTATTTGTACCATAAATTTGGCCTGTGTTAATATCGGTTGTATGGGTGAGGGAAGGAACAAGAGGGGAAATAGTTAAAACAAGTAAGAAATATAAAACAGCTAAGACACCCTGAGAGAAACTAAGTAATAAGAGTTATTTGGAAACTGATGGGAGCAATGTTAAGGTACTTTTTTATTATGGTATGAGGAACTCTCACCTGAATCTAAGAGCGTTATCATGAAAACTGTGGCTCTTTTACAGTAGCTATAGCTATAGTACAGACTAACATACAATGACTATGTAAGCATAGTTTTCCAACAGATTGAACAGGCATTTGTCAAGAAATGGTTGCAGAGGGAGCAGACACTTTCAAAGTGAACTATAGGTAAACATCATTTAAGAGAAAACTGTAAACAGTTTTGAAAGTTTCTCTGGGGCCTTTGTATATATTAAAGATAAAATGTAGGGAAAGAATCTACAAAGAAATTTTGAGATATGTTTAAAATCAGCACAAACTGTCACTACACTAGTATGATGCAGTGGTGTAGCTCAGCTGTTAAAATTAACAAAACCAATCACTACAGCAGTATGGTGTACTGGTGTGGCTCAGAGGGCAACAGACTACAAATCCAAAGGTCCGGAGTTCTATTTGCACTTAGTCATAGGGCTTTTTCTGTTACCTATCCTCCTTTCAGCTGATTTGACAACGTGAAAAATGACAAATTGCACTGTTGTTTGAGGTCCACACAAACTGTAGTTCCTCCTATAATTGGCTAGGTAATCAAGTTCAAACATCAGAGATAGACAAAGCCTTTAACAGGATCATATCTAGTAAAACACTGCAATAGTAAAACCATTGTATTGTGAACAGTTTTACTTATTGCACACCCAGTTTAAAATCAAAACAACAAAATTAGCAAGCAACATCACTGTTTTGAAAGGATCCTACAAACTCCTCAGTTATAGTTTTTTAAATTATTATCTACTACCTAGTTCATATTTACTACACTGACATTTATAAAAATAACAGTTAATTAGGCACTGCAATAAAAGAAGCCACCTAATTACAATGAATATTTCAACTAGTCATGCAGCTAACAGGGCTCTTCAAACTGCAAACAGATACTCAAATTTTAGAAATAGTGGTTACAGAAGCTGGACTTTTAATTCTCCTTTTAAGTTGGAGATATTGCAGAACAAACTCTCACCCTACACAACAAAAATGTCTACATGGAAATTATTTTTGGCTTCAGCTGTGGCAGTATAACTCAAAGATCATTGAATTATTATCATTATTTTCAATAAATATCACTAATGAACAGGCGCAATGAGAAATGAATGTATGAATATCAAGATGCTTTAAGAACAAAGGATGATTAGGGTTTAACATACCAAAGGTAACAAAGTAATTGGAGACAGAGCACACACTGATTGCTTAGGGAAGTCATTCCTGCCCTTTCAAAGGAATTATCCTGTTATTCACTTTAAGAAATTTAGGTGAAATCACAGGAAACAAACTACGATACAATTTGAACTGCTAACTGTCTTACCATTGTGCCGTATAACTTCATAAGATTTGTGAGAGGGCTGTAATCAAATGATACACAGTTTTCACTTTGTAAATTGCTATTACTTGGGAATACATTTTTCTAGTATGTTTAATTTAGTTTCATTTTCATATATTATAAAGCCAAAAGTGAAAAGACACTGGGAGTATGCAAAATAAATTGCTGCTTTTGTTAAAGGCAGCACGAGAGAGAGACTTCAGTGCAACACACGCTAAATTAAGGATCTTTATTAATGGTCTCAATGGCATTTTACATGGTGTTTCATTTAACGTGACTATATTTCTGCCACCGTCATGTCGTTACTTGCTTGAAATTGCAAGTTGTGAATCTATGGGATTAGGAATTAAAGTACTTGATACAGACCTGTTGCAGTTTGACAGGTCATCATATTAAGTGTTCAGCAGGCTACAGATGAGTTGTGCCATTTAACTAGTAAGTTTGTTATTGGCAAACATTACAGATTTTTTAAAGATTCTGTAAAGTCATTGGAAATTAATTTAACTAGATCAAGAACAGTATTGGACACAGTACAATGTCCTGTTGGATTCCGTAATTTGCAGTCTTCCATTCTGAGTCCCTATCTATTCACCGAAGTCCGTCAATATAATACTCTGGTTCTGTAGATGAATGTGGTTTTTACCACAATACTTCAGTTTCCTCGATAGATATGGTTCAACTAACAAAGCCCTTGACAAGGTCAACACAATCGGAAGGGTCTAGTGAATATGAGCCAGCAGTGTTTACCCTGAAGTGTGATTGCTGCATTGACTATATCCTCAGTGCTTTTTATCTGTAAATGCTGTTTGTCTAGTCGAGATGATGAGTATTTAAGACTGAGATACTGTCTACTTGCTTTGACCAGTCACATTTATACACGTGCTTTCTTTTGAAGTGGTAGTTGTGGTGACAGCCTTAACTGTAGCATAGCTCAAGGCTAGGTAAATTGCAAGGTGACTTAGTTGGCAAAGTCAATAAATGTGTTGCAACAATATAATTTCTCTGTCATACATACTTAATCATTTACATTCCTGATTAAAGGCTATTTTTGCACAGTGGTTCGAGATTTTCAAATTTTTAATATATTTGAAGCACCCAAATGGAAATTTACAAGCTATAGCTAGCAGACTTGCATACACTATAATAAGGTTACATGCATAGGGATCTAAAGTCTGTGCTAATCTAGAATTATTTCATCTGAACATAAATATGCCCAAATATTACAAAAAGAAAAATAAGAAAACAGAATGGAGATGTTTCTACGACTGCATCCATACAAAAAAGGTGCCATTAATGCCATAATATTCTAGTTTACTGACTAGAATTTGATGGTCCACGCAATTGAAGGTCTTGGCAAGGTCAACCCAACACCCCAACAGAACAATTTTTCTTTTTTAACCCAACCAACACTTAATTTGTGAGGTAACGTGGTTTTACTACTGGAAAGCCCTCTGCAAACACTAAAGTTATAAGCACTTAATTTTGGCTCAGAAAGGTGAGCCAACAGTGTTTTATGTCTAACCCTGAAATGGATCCATAATTAAGTGCTCTGCTTAACCTATATATATTGTTTCTCCTGTATAGGTTTGTCAGAAAATAGATCTTTCCGTAGGTAGATTACAAAAGTAGCTCAAGAGCAGTTCTACCAAACTTAAGTATTCTGCTAAAAACAAGGATATCTGGCCAAAACTGTTTGTTTGGAATATGATTTCTCTGACATCTTGGTTGTTAGTTTTTCAAACAAACAACAAAAAGTGGTGTGCTCAGTACTGCTGGGAGTAAATAACTCCTCTGTATTTGGCGGGTTGTTACTACACGCAAAATATGCAACAATTGTCACAAAACAAAATTTAATTCAGTGGCCAATGATACCACCATGTCACGTCAACAGCTACTGTCTGGCAACTCTGTTTCATTGACTTCATTGTTTTTGTATGATGAGTACCAAGAGTCAAAACTTAACCTAGGGAGAAGCTTTTTAGCCTCTGCATTACCACACACTACAACTGGCAACTGAACAAGGGAATTGAACACATTAAGTACATTCTGACTGCAGTGAGGGGATGTATTTCAGAAAATATTACAGAGGACCTGTAACACTGGAGGTTATTAAAGCAACATAAGATTTCATTTACACAAAATAAGAAAATGAAAAGCATAATGAAATCACAGCATACTGAGCCTGATAAGAACACTACTAAAGACCGTTATTAACAGCAGCCAACACAAAATAAATAAGATTCATAAGACAGGGAATAAACTTGAATAATGTCAATGGACTGCTTTACATACGAAGATGGAAAGCTAAGGGTAACTATGAGCATAGCTGCATCTTGTATCAAGTTTTAATAATGGAAAAGAAATAAGTTAGCTTTTGTATAACATTGGCATTTTTAACCGAAAGTGGAGTGTTTTTCTCAAGTGTCACATAGAACATCAAAGTAGTTCAGTCTGAGTTGCAATGTGGTATTGAAGGCCAAAAGCAGTGAGACCATGAGAAAAATCTAATGTTCAGAGAACAAGATTGAAGGGGTGTTGGAAAAAGTACTGGTAGTGGGAGGGTGGGAACGGGGAGAGAGGGAGAGAGAGAGAGAGAGAGAGAGAGAGAGAGAGAGTGGGAGGGGGGGGGGGGTTTACACGTAGTTTTCAAGCTTCGGCTATTGTCTGTAGTCTTCATTTACACTTCGTATCTTAAATAGGAAAACCACTGCTGAAGTGAGCACATAAGGTTTTCGTGCATTCGTGATCCGATTTACACGAGTTATATTCTGCAACCTGGTCTCGTTGCCAGCCAATCGGTCACGATTAGAGGTTGCCGTCAATTATTCTGTACGTACAATGCTCCCCGTAAGTGTATGTCGTATGATGTAAGCCTACGGTTTCATCTTTCATAGACACCATTTTATTACGTGTAAAGCCAGGAATATTACATTCCACAGCATTGAAAAAGTTTAATGACGAATCTACAATCAGTTTTATAACACAATTAGCCACAGGATAAAAAAAGAATAACGTTTTCGAATCACCGGACTTTTATATTAACTCTGGATTAGGGCGAATGGTGTCAATGCATGCTCTGTCGATGCTTAGTTATGACAGCTATGACATTAACTCTTTCCGACTACTTCCGCACAAAGACTAACTACGCCACATAAATTGACGTGACCGCGTTTAAATGACGAAACTGAACAAGTTATGTTTTAGTTAACCTTGTCATGTTACCGGTACGGCTTTCCCACCTGTTTCCGGAGCGTGACGTTCATTTTGAACTTGTTAGTTATATAATTGATATGTAATGGGTTTAAGATTATAAGAAAATAAATTTAGGATGGAAGGCCAAATTTACAACTTGTGTGCCACTCCTCTAATAGAAATCGAATACTATACGAAGACCGGCTTAAACTCAAGGGCATCGAAGGTGACTGTATTTGCCACTGAGAGGAACGAGAAAAAAAGGACTAAATTATTGACATAAGCACAAAAATATTCTGTAGTACATATATCCTGCAGGTAAAAAACGACTTTTAGCATGAAACTTGTCCACCTACACTTTCGAACCAAGCTCACCTTACAGCACAGCAGTATAGCGACTCTCCGACTCGAACTCCAATCTCCTACTGAATTGACCTTCAGGAAAGGGCGGAATACCACCTAGACTGAAACGTCAAAATGCAGCCCATTACTTACAAACTGCAATATACATTATAAATGTGAAACACTGAAATAATATTACAGATAGGAGTTTTTGATAGCATTTTCTCGTAGTATCGAAAGCTTTAGACGGAAACAGAAATTCTAAAATCAACTCGCAATATCCAACGCGGCTCAATTGAATTTCCGTTACCCGCGAAATTCAAAATAATGCAAGCTAACGGCTGGCTATTGCAATTATTACGTAGTACTAGAGCTATTAGTCAAAAATCTGACCCACTTTTGAAGCATTGATGGGTAGGGAAATAGGACAGATTATATGATGCCATGAGATTTATTCATTATAATCTTAAAAATTTAATACAATATCCCTCTGATTTGCCACAAGAAAAATGCCGAAAATTGTGTTTAACAAGTTTTTCAAAAATATATAAAGTCTTCACAAGATGTACATATATTCATCGTACTTCAGCAGAAAAATCTCTGATCTTTTATTTCTCCCATAAAATCCCAAGGCCAATGTCAACAGGCACACTGTCTTACATACCATATTACTTTGTACCAGTTGGTAGATACAACTATCATAGTATTTAAATCACAAAATGAAGTCATCAGTACCAGTTTATTCATTTCTAAAATAATGCATTAACCCTGAGCTGCTACTCTGTTCGTTTGTATCACCGTTGCTACGAGGGGTCTCTCAGACCCGACCTGCGTATCAGTCTGATTTGTTACAAATAGGGAGCACAAAAGGGCTTCGCATTCATGTACGTTGTCTAGATGAAGTAAACAAACACGTTTTTCTTTGGGTTTGAGTAAATTGTTGTCCTTTATTACTACGTAAGCAAATTTGACAGCGATTCTAACATTTACATAACGTATAGGACAAAAATGGTTGAACGATGTGACTGTCGTGTGTCATAGCACACAAAATAGAACAATGAAAGCTACAAAAACCAAACTCAGGTATGAACAGATAAGTAGAAAACAAGTACGAAGACGTTGTAAGCAGATGGAGAATCTCCACAATGTCTTTTGAACGTACTGTTTCCACATATAGTTTTACCGTACCATGCCACTACGTACAGTCTTTACAAATTAACCATAGAGCATTTGTAATAAATATATTGTGTTTTACTATCTTCATACCCATAGCACCGTCCTCTCTTAGGCACAGTACTCTGGTTCACACTCCCATTGTCTTGCTGTTCGGCCCCTGCCAGTCTATTGACAGATCTTATGAGAGGTCAGTTGATATGCTTACTGCCAGTCCTGTATAGTAATTGGCCTCTGACAAGAGCCTTCCCAACCGATTTCAGAAAGACTCTCCTCTTGGTCTCCCCTGGTTTTTAGCTCTGAAGATGACGAGACTATTTATGCCTGCTACATTCAGTATGCACTTCTACTTGTCCTTGCTACATCATAGGTGGCACACATCTGATCTACTAAATCTACCTCACCCTTAGGAGCATTATACAGAGTTATCATTTCCGGCTTCATTTCCTCTCCAGTTGTTGCATTTATTTTGTTGTCACAGTGCATAGTACTCATTAGAAGTAGGCACCTGTTTTCCTTTGGTACATAACTCAGTAATGTACACATTTTCTGAAAGCCAAAGATACTTGTCAAAGCATTTCTACCTCTTGTGTTCACGAATTCTGGGGGAATTTTGGTCTTGTTCTTCCTTACTGTTCCCAAAAGTGTTAATTTATGATCTTTCAAAAGTGTAGGGCCAGTTCATAGCTCGTAAACCAGTTATCCATCATTATGTTCCTTGATGTTTTGGAAATATGATTACACAACCTTTTGATGACATCAGCTGCACAATTACTCAACTTACACGGTCCATCTGGCTGCTCACCTAAATAAACTTCCAAATTTGATGTGTATGTTGTTCTTGCATTGGTTAGATTGAACACTTTTATTCCGTATTTGCCAGGTTTGGAAGGAATTTACATTCAAAAATTACATCGTCCTCGAAATTTGACAAGCATTTCATCTACAGTGGCATATTCTCCAAGAGAATAGTGTGCTATGCAGTTTTTGGTGAACAAAACAAATATATTTCATATAGGAGCCAATTTATACTCTTTTTGTCTGTCAAACCTTGCTGACTTATTGTCAAATCTCAGACACTGTGCCAGAAACATGAATCTCTGTATGGTCATTGCAGAGTAGAATAATTCCAATCCTATTCCATCTCTCTCCCAGAGTTCTTCTAAATTAACCTGTGGGTATTACGTGTTGTAGTACCATAATAACACATTTTTGGAGTAAGAATTAACATTTATTTCGGCACTGAACAGAGCGAATAAAGAAATGGATGTCGAACATGGCGCGAGTGAATAAAGATCAAAGACTAAACCAAAGAACATAATCAAAGAAATGTTGCTTCGCATCAGAGATGCCACAGACATCCCCCCCTCCCCCCCTCTGGCAGTGCGGAGCACGGCGAGGCGGAGCTAGCGTCCACAACAAAATCCTAATGCCAGCTTGGCAGGTGGGGGAGGCATCAGGCACGTGAAGTGTGCGCCTCAGCTCGTCGTAGTCAGGGTCCCGTGCATCGGACGGCTGCACAGGTGGCCCGGTGTTGGCGTCAGCGTGCGAGGTGTCAGTGGTCAGCAGAGGCAGGCAGCAGCAGGGAATGGCTCCGGGAGGAACCACACAGGCTTTACTCATTGAACAGAAACTGTACTCACTTGTAGCAATGTTGAAGCGTTAAGACGTTGAGCTTTGTGATGTACAGGCAGGCTATCTGTGGTGCAGATACGGTGACCAGTGCTATTGCTGACTGGCAAGACCCGCAAATGGGGGCACAAGTGGTGGTGGTTGACTGTCCTCGGCATGCCGGGATTGCGTGTACAGAGTGTCGGCACCAGGCGATGACTGAGGATGCGGCGCGGTAGCCACAAAATGTGAGGGATCCCACGAAGCGAGAACATAATCGTCTGTGCCAGGCCTGAGTGAAGTAGGTGGGGCATTGGCAACAGACGACGACAGAGGGTGTGGTGTGGTGACCATGTTATGCAAAGGGTCCTGTGAAGTGAGAACAGGAACAGCCTGCCAATCTAACTGCATCAGCTTGGAACCGGCATCAGAGAAAGTGCAGCTCGACAAAGGAGCGAAGCAGAGTGAAGACACAGTAGGAGAGGGAGGTGGCGTTGAAAGAAGCAGCTGTGCAGAGAGGCTGCATAAGGTACTCTGTGCTTGAGCCAATTCAACGGAGGCGGTAGCAATGCGGCAGTGTAACTCAACTTTATGTGTGCGGAGCCCATTGATCTGTTTGCAGATTTCCGGTAAATCAGAGAGACGTGCCGTAATACCTTTGAGCAGAGTTGCACATGTGGAAAGAATTGCCAAGGAGGTAGAGAGTATAGACGTGTCTAGTTCGTTCAAGCATGCAACGGTAGAACGAGACGCTTGGTGGAGCGTAGCAGTCTGCAGGTCTGGCGAAAGTTCATAATGGTGTAGAAAGTGTAACCCAAGCACAGGTTCATCCACATCGATGATGTGGAAGGTCCAAGGAAACATCGCGCTCGATGATACATGAAGCATCTTGATGGAGCCAAGGACCACGATAGGAGAGTGATTTGCAGCGATCAAATTGAGGTTAGCAGGAGAAAGCATATTGCCCATGTGCTTGGCCGGGATAACACTGACATCAGCGCTGGTGTTGATGAGAAAGTAAGTGCCCGATGACAAGTCAATGACGTAGAGGTGACGTGCCACTGGAGCAAGTGGTGCAGCATGGTAGGTGCCATGAAGAATCATGGCAGGAAGTGGTGCCTAAGCGTGCCCACCGGTCTTCATTGGGAAAGGCTCAAGGCATGCAACAGTTGCGGGTGGCATCCCCATAAGTAGCGTGGAACTAGCACATTGCAGCTGACTGCGTTGGGGCAGGAAGCCGATCAGGTTGCTGCTCGGGTGAGGTCGGCAGCTGTCGCGGGACCGCAGGCAGTACCTCCTGCAGGCTGCTAGGTGGCAGCTCCTGACAGGCAGATAGGGCACTGAGGTGAGCGTGCTGGTCTCTGTCAGCAGAGCGCACAACCAATGGTGCAAGCAAGCCAGCTGATGGTGACTGGGATGTCATCTGTGACAGTCAATGTTGGTGATGAATGATTGTGTTTGACCAATCGGCCATTTGTAAGTGAACCTCGAGAGGATCGGTGACCTGAGATAACAGGTGAAGTTGCAGGTCAAATGGTAGTTTGGCCAACTACAAAGTCCAAAACGTCACAGCTGGTAGTGTTTGATCATCAACTAATGCACGAATGTGCTGCCAAAGCTGTGAAGGTGTGGGGTCGTCGAGGTGCTCGCCATGGATGATATGTTGGATAACCTCTGCTGGAGAGAGAGAAAGGCATTTGATAAGTAATGTTTTTGTGGTTAAACACTTGGATGAGGCAGGTGGCGAGAGTAGCAGATCACTGATGAGTTCTGAAAGGGCGTGGAGGTGGCTCACTAGGCAGATGAAACGTGTGTCGTCGTCCAAAATTCCGTGGATATCCAGTAGACGGCTCACCAGTGTGAACCAAGTCCTGGGGTTGTCCTTTTGCAACACAGGCAGCTTAGGAAATCTGCCGGGTAACACATGTTGATGTAGCACTGATAGGCAAAGATCTGTGTCGGCAGTGGAGGGAGCCCTGACGCCAGGAGTGCAGTTGCGGTGAACAGCGCATCGCCCGAGGTCTGTGTGGGGGGCTGGCCTCAAGCAGCACATGATGTGGAGTGAGCCAGTGTAACTGACGGCACAATGGGTTCCAATTGCGGGCCCAGAGGTGGGTACAGCACGGGTGTAACAGCCGGTGCCATTGCAACAGCAGGTGAAAGGCAATTCCGGAGCAGCCAAGGGGGGGGGGGGGGGGTGATGTGGAAGCTGGCACAGAAGAAATGGCCGGTGCCTCTATGGGAGCGGGTGGAAGGCAATCGTGGTGTGGCCACGGAGCAATGGTAGCAAAGAGCAGCGTGGCAGAGACGACTGATGTCACCGAGACAGCATGCATGGTAGGGCGGGGCATATAAGAATGTGCAACTCCGTGCGTGTGATCATTCAAAGTACAGTTCTCAAACTGCGTCTGTACATCAAACCAACCAGAAGGCGACTGCTTAACCAGAGAGTGAAACACAATGTCCTTCATACGATATTATCATTCACAATGTTGGTGAACGGGGTGCACGTGCACTGTCTGAGCGGCGGGCCTTGCTGCGTAGTAGTATTTGATGGTGGCTGTGTTGGGCTGGCAATGATTAAGTGGCACTAGCACAAAATGGCGCTGGTAGATCCATTGTTCCAATGTGGACTGGCACACAAAGTTCATTAATGATGAAAATAAGCACAATATAATTCCTGCATGCACAACGTTGAAATAGGTTTCACCACTGTGGATATTACGTGGCATAGAACCATAACAACACACTTTTAGAGTAAGAATTAACATTTATTTCGGCACCGAACAGAGCAAATACAGAAATGGATGTCAAACATGACTCGAGCGAAGACCAAAGACTAAACCAAAGAACATAAACAAAGAAATGTCACTTCGCATCAGAGGTGCCACAAACCCTGAGAACCTTGTAGATTCCACCCAAATACAACAGACCAAAAAATGCTTCAATTTCACCTTTATCTGTCTCATGAATGAAGATCTGAGACGAAGAGTATCTCGACTTAGCAGATTTGATACGTTGGTTGGTACGTATCACTATTTCATCCATTATTCCATCCATGACAAACAGCTGCCACATTTCTACATGTGCCCTTTTATTCTTTGCCATTCCCCTCACACTAGGAATATGTGACACAATATTATGTGACCTCATTCTGATACATTCTGATACGAGGAGTAGGTATGTGTTTCATCCATTTAGTACGCTTGTCCTTACCAACAAAATATTTCTTATTGTTCTGATATCTATCACTGTCATCTGCACTTTTGTCACTTTCCGTATCATGTTCACTATATAGTTTGACATCTATGTCTACACCTTCGTCACCTGATTCATCACTAACGATTTCATTTCACAGTGCATTGTTACACAGATCTTCTGGTACATCCATTATAGCTCCTGTCTGAAATAAATAGACTGATTCAGCAATTTGAATGTGTGCTACAAACGTATTTGTGTTGGGACAAATGATACCATCATTGCTGCTCTGGGTCCTCTAGCCCCACCAAGTACTTGCCTAGTTGCTATGGTTGGTCTGGCAGACGCAAACAGACTACAAGCACTCCTAGACAGTGGACTTCCACCATCGCTTGATGAGTAAATGGCACAGCTGTGTAAGGTAGGAAGCTACAAGGAATGCTGCTCATGTGTGGTGTTGTGAACCTAACAACAATGAATCACTCAAACAAGTCAGGGTCTGGGAGACCCACCAGTAGCAATGCTGGGTTAATTCATCATGAGGGAAAAATTCAGGGATATGAAAATAGTCAAGATACATCAAATTCAAATCCTTTTATTTGCCTGAAGACAACATTGCTGTTGCATGAGACATTGTCAACTACAGGTTATGCCTTTACAGAACATAATGTTAGGTATTTAACTTACATAATATCAGTTTTCCTACCCCCATGAACCATGGACCTTGCCGTTGGTGGGGAGGCTTGCATGCCTCAGCGATACAGATGGCCGTACCGTAGGTGCAACCACAATGGAGGGGTATCTGTTGAGAGGCCAGACAAATATGTGGTTCCTGAAGAGGGGCAGCAGCCTTTTCAGTAGTTGCAGGGGCAACAGTCTGGATGATTGACTGATCTGGCCTTGTAACATTAACCAAAACAGCCTTGCTGTTGTGGTACTGCGAACGGCTGAAAGCAAGGGGAGACTACAGCCGTAATTTTTCCCAAGGGCATGCAGCTTTACTGTATGGTTAAATGATGATGGCGTCCTCTTGGGTAAAATATTCCGGAGGTAAAATAGTCCCCCATTCGGATCTCCGGGCGGGGACTACTCAGGAGGACGTCGTTATCAGGAGAAAGAAAACTGGCGTTCTACGGATCGGAGCGTGGAATGTCTGATCCCTTAATAGGGCAGGTAGGTTAGAAAATTTAAAAAGGGAAATGGATAGGTTGAAGTTAGATATAGTGGGAATTAGTGAAGTTCGGTGGCAGGAGGAACAAGACTTTTGGTCTGGTGAATACAGGGTTATAAATACAAAATCAAATAGGGGTAATGCAGGAGTAGGTTTAATAATGAATAAAAAAATAGGAGTGCGGGTTAGCTACTACAAACAGCATAGTGAACGCATTATTGTGGCCAAGATAGACACAAAGCCCATGCCTACTACAGTAGTACAAGTTTATATGCCAACTAGCTCTGTAGATGATGAAGAAATTGATGAAATGTATGATGAGATAAAAGAAATTATTCAGGTAGTGAAGGGAGACGAAAATTTAATAGTCATGGGTGATTGGAATTCGTCAGTAGGAAAAGGGAGAGAAGGAAACATAGTAGGTGGATATGGATTGGGGGGAAGAAATGAAAGAGGAAGGCGCCTTGTAGAATTTTGCACATAGCATAACTTAATCATAGCTAACACTTGGTTCAAGAATCATGAAAGAAGGTTGTATACCTGGAAGAATCCTGGAGATACTAAAAGGTATCAGATAGATCATATAATGGTAAGACAGAGATTTAGGAACCAGGTTTTAAATTGTAAGACATTTCCAGGGGCAGATGTGGACTCTGACCACAATCTGTTGGTTATGAACTGTAGATTAAAACTGAAGAAACTGCAAAAAGGTGGGAATTTACGGAGATGGGACCTGGATAAACTAACTAAACCAGAGGTTGTACAGAGTTTCAGGGAGAGCATAAGGAAACAATTGACAGGAATGGGAGAAAGAAATACGGTAGAAGAAGAATGGGTAGCTCTGAGGGATGAAGTAGTGAAGGCAGCAGAGGATCAAGTAGATAAAAAGACGAGGGCTAGTAGAAATCCTTGGGCAACAGAAGAAATATTGAATTTGATTGATGAAAGGAGAAAATATAAAAATGCAGTAAATGAAGCAGGCAAAAAGGAATACAAACGTCTCAAAAATGAGATCGACAGGAAGTGCAAAATGGCTAAGCAGGGATGGCTAGAGGACAAATGTAAGGATGTAGAGGCTTATCTCACTAGGGGTAAGATAGATACTGCCTACAGGAAAATTAAAGAGACCTTTGGAGAATAGAGAGCCACTTGTATGAATATCAAGAGCTCAGATGGAAACCCAGTTCTAAGCAAAGAAGGGAAAGCAGAAAGATGGAAGGAGTATATAGAGGGTCTATACAAGGGCGATGTACTTGAGGACAATATTATGGAAATGGAAGAGGATGTAGATGAAGATGAAATGGGAGACACAATACTGTGTGAAGAGTTTGACAGAGCACTGAAAGACCTGAGTTGAAACAAGGCCCCGGGAGTAGACAACATTCCATTGGAACTACTGACGGCCTTGGGAAAGCCAGTCCTGACAAAACTCTACCATCTGGTGAGCAAGATGTATGAGACAGGCGAAATACCCTCAGACTTCAAGAAGAATATAATAATTCCAATCCCAAAGAAAGCAGGTGTTGACAGATGTGAAAATTACTGAACTATCAGTTTAATGATTCACGGCTGCAAAATACTAACGCGAATTCTTTACAGATGAATGGAAAAACTGGTAGAAGCGGACCTCGAGGAAGATCAGTTTGGATTCCGCAGAAATGTTGGAACACGTGAGGCAATACTGACCCTACGACTTATCTTAGCAAATAGATTGAGGAAAGGCAAATCTACATTTCTAGCATTTGTAGACTTAGAGAAAGCTTTTGACAGTGTTGACTGGAAGACTCTCTTTCAAATTCTAAAGGTGGCAGGGGTAAAATACCGGGAGTGAAAGGTTATTTACAATTTGACAGAAACCAGATGGCAGTTATAAGAGTCGAGGGGCATGAAAGGGAAGCAGCGGTTGGGAAGGGAGTGAGACAGGGTTGTAGCCTGTCCCCGATGTTATTTAATCTGTATATTGAGCAAGCAGTAAAGGAAAAAAAAAGAAAAATTCGGTGTAGGTATTAAAGTCCATGGAAAAGAAATAAAAAGGTTGAGGTTCGCCGATGACATTGTAATTCTGTCAGAGACAGCAAAGGACTTGGAAGAGCAGTTGAACGGAATGGACAGAGTCTTGAAAGGAGGATATAAGATGAACATCAACAAAAACAAAACGAGGATAATGGAATGTAGTCGAATTAAGTCAGGTGATGCTGAGGGAATTATATTAGAAAATGAGACACTTAAAGTAGTAAAGGAGTTTTGCTATTTAGGGAGCAAAATAACTGATGATGGTCAAAGTAGAGAGGATATAAAATGTAGACTGGCAATGGCAAGGAAAGCATTTCTGAAGAAGAGAAATTTGTTAACATCGAGTATAGATTTTAGTGTCAGGAAGTCGTTTCTGAAAGTATTTGTATGGAGTGTAGCCATGTATGGAAGTGAAACATGGACAATAAATAGTTTGGAATAGAAGCTTTCGAAATGTGGTGCTACAGAAGAATGCTGAAGATTAGATGGGTAGATCACATAACTAATGAGGAGATACTGTATAGAATTGGGGAGAAGAGGAGTTTGTGGCACAGCTTGGCAAGAAGAAGGGAGCGGTTGGTAGGACATGTTCTGAGGCATCAAGGGATCACAAATTTAGCATTGCAGGGCAGTGTGGAGGGTAAAAATCGTAGAGGGAGACCAAGAGATGAATACACTAAGCAGATTCAGAAGGATGTAGGTTGCAGTAAGTACTGGGAGATGAAGAAGCTTGCACAGAATAGAGTAGCATGGAGAACTGCATCAAACCAGTCTCAGGACTGAAGACAACAACAACAATATCAATTTACACTTGAATATTACACAGCTTATGTTGTGAAGCATTTAGTCACATAATAATTGAATTATTAAATCATTTACAGCATTATGTATGAATTCTTCAACATTGTAGAAGGCGATTCTTTTTAACTGTTTAAATTAATTGTGTGACAGTTCCTTAACAATTTGTGGTACTTTGCAGAAACACCTTGCCAATGTGTGCAAAATTGTTTTTGATCTTGGATAGTCTAGTTCAGGGGAAATTCATCAAATTTCTGTTTTGGGTTTTGTAAGAATGGACACTAGCCCTAGTTTCATATATATTGGCATTCTGTTTGGTGTAGACAAGAACTTCAAATATGTAGAAGCTGAGAACAGTAAGTATTGTTTATTCACTAAAATACGGTATTTCTTGCAGGAATTCATGTTTTGTAGACGTAAAATATGCCTAATTACTTTCTTCTGTCAGAGGAAGACATTATTACCACCAGCAGAGTTTCCCCACTATAATAGTCCATAGTTCAAATGTGTATGGAAAAATGCACAGTACACCGTAATGAAAAGGTCTTGATTGACCCAACTTTCTAATTCTCTTATCAGGTACACTATTCTTGATAATTTATTGCAAACTTTTTCTGTCTGGGTATTCCAACATAACTTATCATTCACATGAATGTTTAACAATTTCACTGACTTTTCCTTAAAATTGTGCAGCTCGTTATCAAGATTCATGTGTGAGAAAAGTATGTATCCACTTTTATTAACATTTAGCTTTAATTTGTTGTTAGTGAACTAATGAGTTGCCCCTTTCATCAAGATGTCATCCATTTGAACCACAATTTTTTCATCTATGTGAAACGTGATGAAAATAGTGTCATCTGCACACATAACTGCTTTACTTGGCACAAGGCTTGGCAAGTCATTTGCATGTATAACAAACAGAGGAGGCAATGGCTCAAAACCTTATAGGGCTCAATGCCCTACATCTAGAAAATCAGATTTTTTGCTTGTATTTGTGATCACCAGTTTTTTCTGTTAGCTAAATATGATTTCAGACCTGAGAAAGTAATAACCATTGGCCTTTTTCTTAGCAACACAGAGATCTTCTCTGTACATCTGTTTTAGTTTGCTGTAAGCAGGTTTAGAGCGAATATCTCTGCAGAATTTTTCAAAATATACTCTTGGTAGGATCTTTAATTTATGGAGGTACATTACAAACCAGTTAATGGAGCCTTTCTTCTGCTTCTTAGTATGTAACAAATTTGATTTTATTTTGACTGGGAAGCACTCATTAAAGATGTTTATAATTGTATGTGGGAAATACTCAGATGCCCCAGTAAATGAGACAATTTGCATCACAGTGGTACACCAGTCTACAGCCATAATTCTACGTGTAATATTTATTATGTTTGCATCATTTAGTTCTCTCAGTGCCACAGATTCTTTTGTTTGCTCAAGGCCTTTACTGAAACCAGTTAGTTTAAGAAATGTGCCATCATGGTCAGACAGCATGGCTTTTATAACATCCAAGACAATATTCTTTCTGCAGACATCTGAGCTAACATTATGTAGACACGCTTCATGTCTTGTCGATTTCAAAGTGTACCAGGAGACTAGTTTTAGAATTATGCACACTCACATCCATATTAATATCACCAAAAATAATCAAATAATAGAAAATCCAGGGTGGAATGTAACAATATTATGAGAAGGAAAGTCGCTACTTACCGTATAGCAGAGATGTTGAGTCGCAGATAGCCACATCAAAAAGACTCTCACAACTATAACTTTCAGTCATTAAGGCCTATGTCAACAACAGACAGGCGTGCATGCATGTGCAGTGCTCCTGTTTTTTGCTTGATGTGATGGTCCTGAAAGCTTTTTTTGGAGTATTAGCACCTTGTTACAACCTGCAGAGTGCCCTACAACAGCAGACTATTGTTAATATGGCTATGAAAGAGTGCATAATAAACTGTTAATAGGTACTGGTCAGTTAATACACCTTCTATTTTTCTTAGCAGGTATATAACATGAGAGATCTTGGAACACACATACTCTGTGTACTTGTTCACTATCAGTTTGCTGTCTATCATGAAGCCAGTAAGACTTGAGTTTATCCTGGCATATACAATTTTCAAACAACTTCCCTTTCTTGACGTTTTGGTTAGGAGGAAGGATAATGGATCATTGGGACATGCAGTTTACAGGAAACATACTCACACCAACTTGTATTTACAGGCTAATAGTTGTCACCATCTGGATCAGCGTGAAGAGGTGCTTCATACCTTGATATACAGGGCACGTGTCGTTTCCGACGCAGAGACTTTGCCAGCTGAGCTGTCCCATCTTGACGTTACATTTCATCAAAATGGTTATAGTGATAGACAGACTGAACTGTGTTGCGCTATCAACTAACTGTGCACAGGGTGACTGATGATAATTCTGAGTCAACACCAAAGTCTACTGCCTTTTTGCATTATGTAGGAAGCACTTCCAACAAGATTGATTGTATTTTATGGAAATACAATGTGAAATGTGTTTTCCAACGTCCAACTAAAATTAAAGTGCTTTTGGGTTCTGTTAAGGATGATCTTGGTTTGCGTAAGACAGGTGTATATCACACTCCTTGTAGCTGTGACATGGCACATACTGGTAAGACTATCAGGACAGTGGGGGACCAATGTACTGAGCATAAATGGCACACACGCTTACAGGAGCCAAGTAGATCTGCTATTGCCGAACATTGCTTGGATAATGGTCACCCCATGCTATATAACAACATCGAGATATTGGTATGCACATCCAGCTATTGGGACAGTGTTACTAAGGAGGCGGTTGAGATTAAATTAGCGAGCAACCTTGTAAACAGGGATGGAGGTTTTTGTTTAAACTGTGTTTGGAATCCTGCTTTCTCTGTCAAAAAACAGAGGGATAGAATCAATGTGACCTCACCTGCTAGTTCATAGTCTCACTATCAGTATCTCTGACTTTGGCCATCTTTGGTGGCACTAGCATTCAGTGTGTGTTATCTTTCCTGCATCAGTCTAAGAACCAAAGTTTTAAATTTGCCTGTACATCGCCTATCCATTGCAGTTTGCCTTGGAAATGGTGGGGTGTAAGCCCACCAAACTATCGGTGGTCGCTGAAAATATTATGTGGCTGAATACCTGTAAGTTGGTTGAAAAATGAAGCCTAGTAGTTTGACAGCCTCCATGTTATTCTGGCAGCCAACGTTGCCGAGACTGCATATCATACGTAATGTTTTTTCTTGATTCATTTTCATTTTATTTTCAATGAACCACTCTTTAATGCTTTCAAAGAGTACATCTGCTGCCAAGGGAGAATGTTATAGATACAACCTATATTACAGACATAGATAAGGAACAGGAGAGGACCTATGATAGATCCCTGGGGTAAAATAGTCAAGATACATCAAATTCAAATCCTGTTATTTGCCTGAATACAACACTGCTGTTGCATGAGACATTGTCAACTACAGGTTATGCCTTTACAGAGTATAATGTTAGGTATTTAACTTACATACATATCAATTTACACTTGAATATTACACAGCTTATGTTGTGAAGCATTTAGTCACATAATAATTGAATTATTAAATCATTTACAGCATTATGTATGAATTCCTCAACATTGTAGAAGGCGATTCTTTTTAACCATTTAAATTAATTATGTGGAAGTTCCTTAACAATTTGTAGTACTTTTCAGAAACACCTTGCCAATGTGTGCAAAATTGTTTTTGATCTTGGATAGTCTAGTTCAGGGGAAATTCATCAAATTTCTGTTTTGGGTTTTGTAAGAATGGACACTAGCCCTAGTTTTATATATATATTGGCATTCTGTTTGGTGTAGACAAGAACTTCAAATATGTGGAAGCTGGGAACAGTAAGTATTGTTTATTCACAGAAATACAGTATTTCTTGTAGGAATTCGTGTTTTGTAGACCTACAATGCACCCAATTACTTTCTTCTGTCAGAGGAAGACATTCTTACCACTAGCAGAGTTTCCCCAGTATATTAGTCCATAGTTCAAATGTGTATGGAAAAATGCACAATACGCCATACGGAAAAGGTCTTGATTGACACAACTTTGTAATTTTCTTATCAGGTACACCATTCTTAATAATTTATTTCAAACTTTTTCTGTTTGGATACTCCAACATAACTTATCATTCACATGAATGCTTAACAATTTCACTGCCTTTTCCTTAAAATTGTGCAGCTCATTATCAAGATTCTTGTGTGAGAAAAGTATGTGTTCTCTTTTATTATCATTTAACTTTAATCTGTTATTAGTGAACTAATGAGTTGCCCCTTTCATCAAGATGTCATTCATTTGAACTGCAACTTTTTTATGTATATGGGATGTGATGAAAATAGTGTCATCTGCACTCACAACTGCTTTACTTGGCACAAGGCTTGGCAATCTCTTATATCTTCACACCCCTCCCTTATCTTCACGATTAAGTCCAATATTGCTGCAACTGTTGACTTTTCTTTGTGAAAACTATGCTGTGCATTCTGGAAGAGTTTATTGTTTTCAAAGTAATTTTGTATCTGAAGTTTGATTATAGACTCAGTAGCAGTTCTGCCTGCTTTATTTATTTTGTTTGCTGTCCTCGTTGTCGACATACCACATTGCTACACTGGCTAAAAAATGGGGTTTGTAATTTGGACACTGACTACTGTAAATAATGTAGCTGACAGGGCACAGTTGCGTTTCACTCTCTTTTACTTTCACTTTTCACAAACTCCCCATATACACATTTATATGGCCAGTGCACTATTGTTTAACTTTCCAACTGGAGGGCCACAGGAGCCACTACCAGAGGCTGTGAAGTCACAGGCTCATCAGGTGGAAGTGCTGGCACAGGCAGAAGAAGAGACTGAAACACTGGTGGATAGGTGGCACCCAGCAACTGGGGCATGGTGGAGGTGGTGATGTGGTTGGGATGGGGGCTGGTCGCTCACCTGGACCTGGAGTTGACTTTGATGGTGCTGGACCTCCCGGCCTCTAGTCTGGAGATGTAGACATGATGGCCATTCTGACACACGATGATTGCTGGCAAGTAGTGGAGGCACTCACCAAATCCACACATCCAGACTGCCATCCCTGGCAGGAAACTTGGTACAGTGGAACACAATGATGGGTGAGAAACCAGATGGAGGAGGCAGAGCAGCATCTGTGGCTGATGCCTGTGGAGAAGCTCAGCACGGTAATGGGAACCAATATGGGTCATCTGGTAGGCCACCATAAACATCTGCAATGTCTCCTTGGTGGGAAAGTCTTGCAGATATTTTTTTATACAGATCTTAAAAGAGCGAACCAAGTGCTTGACCTACCTGTTAAATTTGGAGTGAAAGGGAGGGGAGTGAAAATTGCGAATGCCTGACCACACACAGATATCAAGAAATGTCTGGGACAGGTACTGAGGTCGGTTGTCAGAGATGAGAGTGACTGGGAGACCTCCAACAGAAATTTTTTTTTGAGAAAGCCTGACTAGTGACTGATAGTGACCAAGGAGCACTGGACCATGTGTGGAAAATGTGAAAACATGTCAATGAGAATCAGCCAAAATACATTCAGAAATGGACCCACAAAATCCACATAGATGTGTTCCCAGGGCTGGGTTGCTGCAGGACATGGGATGAATGAAGCTGCTTGTTGACTACTGCACTGGAGACATGCAGCAACCAAATGCTCCACCTTCTTATCAATGCATACACTTGTCTGCTAGCAAAGGCCTTGGTGCACAAAACACCCCAGTGACCCTCATGTAACAGCTGTAAGACATCGTGCTGCAAATTCCTGGGAGTAACCACTGTGGGAGCTGCGTCATCTGTGGAGAGGAGGAAGACCCTGTCTAAGACTGAGAGACAATGGCACAAGACAAAGTAGTTATGAAGTGGATCAGAAGCAAGGCTTGGACAACAAGGTGTCCAAATGTGTTGGATAAGGTGGATGATCTGTTGAGGACATGGTCAGATGATGTGGCCTTGGCAAACCAGTTACTAGTGATTTGGAATCTGTCTACCACTTGGCAAGGGGTGATATCAAAATGAAAACACACAAACATCTCTTGATCAGACTCTGGGTCCGGGCCAATGGGAGTCAGGATAAGGTGTCTGCATTGGAATGGCACCCAGTGGGCTGAAAAAGGACTTTGTAGTAGTATTTGTAGAGGAACAAGGCCCTCTTCTACAGCCTGTGGGCTGCCTTATTGGGAACCTGGGCAGCAGACTAAATTATGAAACTAATGGCTTGTGGTCTTTAATGAATTGGAATTTGGTGCCATACAAGAGAACGTGAAATTTGAGGTAGAGAGGGTGAACAGTGATTGACAACCTGGGAATAAACCAGTGGTAATAGGCAGTTTTGCACAGGAAAGCTTGCAGTTTTTTGTCACAGCGAGGGACATGGCAGGTCTATAATGGCCCTAACAACACTCGTCAGGGGTTGGATGTCTTGCTGTGATATGGTGTAGCCCATATATTCAAGAGATGGATGGAAAAATTTCGGCTTCTGCTGATTGCAATGCAGACGCATGGCCCAGAGATTTTGAGACAAGGCCTGAAGATTGTGCAGGTCACTCACAGTATATCCAGTAATGACAATGTTATCCAGGTAGTTGAAACAATGAAAAATTGTGGATGTGAACTGTTCCAGATAGAGCTGAAAAATTGCAGGGCCACCTCTCACCCCAAACATCAACCATTGGTATTGATATAGCCCGAAATGTGTATTAAGAACCATTATACTCTTAGACTCCTTATCCAAGGGTAACTGGTTGTATGCTTCAGAAAGATCAAGTTTAGAGAAGAATTGGCCCCTGATTAGTGTGTGAACAGCTCATCTTGACGTGGCAATGGGTATCTAGTGACGTTAAAGTCACAATTTATCAGAGGATTTCCCCATGATGTCAAGGGGCATGGCCCATTTATTAGAGGAAACAGGAACCACAACCCTGAGAGAAGTAAGTTGATCAAGGTCCACCTTGGCTTGGAATAGTACGGCTACAGGAATCTGCCTAGCATGAAAAAATCTAGGACTAGCTGATTGCTTAAAGGTTATAAGGGCTCGAAAGTCTGTGGGGCACCCTAGGCCATCTGCAGAGATATCCTGAAATTCTGAGCAAAGAGAGTCCAGTGATTGATAGGGGACTTTGGCAGGTACAAACTTTATGCAGTGTGTGACTGAAAAACCAAATGCCTGAATGGCCTCAAACCTGAACAGGTTTGCTGAACTAGCATCATGGATGACTACCAAGGTAAAAGCCCAACTCACTGATCTATAGGTAACATCAGCAGAGAATTGGCCAAGCAAGGGGATTTGCTGTTTACCATATCTCCACAGGCATCTGTTTATTTGCAACAGTGGTGGAGACCCAAGGTCTGAATATGCTTGAGCATTAAGAGGGAAACTGCAATGCCAGTGTCTACCTGCAGGTATAGCTGTTGCAAGAGAACCAAAACATCAACAAAAAGTTTGTTGGAATCCTGATTGAGAACCATCCCTAATGATGACACTTCCTGGATATTCATATTCATGTTCTCTGATGCTGCATTATGTGCATTTCTATGGCAGACTACCGAATTGTGGCCTTCTTTTCTACACTGGCAACAGACAGCCCAAGACTGGGGACACACTGATCTGTCAATATGAGAATAACAAGATGCACACAGTGGCAACAGGGAGCAGCAGCTGGAATGCTGTTTAGATGCTGTGCAGAAGCCACTGGATTCACTGGCTTGTACAACCATGGCGTCATCCTCCCAGGATGCAGTGGGGACACCCTGTACCGCTGTGACACTACACCACACTTCCAGTGGCATGTGAGATCTCAAACGATTGGGCAATATATGAAACCTCAGTGAGGGAAAGGTTTTCTTATGAAGGGCCACTGCTGTCTTTCCTTATCTGGGGTGAAGCAGATGATACATTGTGAACATTGACATACATGTATGACTCCTTTGACCTGGCCATGACAAAATAGCACTTGTAATTAAGACTGCAGCCCATGCACAACAAGACTGATGGGGCTGGTTCTTGTATTGGCAGAATTCAACCCTAGCAGCCATGATGTGTGTGCAACAGTGACAATAGGGAGACAACAATGAGTATAAATTGTCAGACAGCAATGAGGAAGGTTCCTGCAACAGGGCCAACTGCCGCAACACCAGATACAAGGTGGGAGAAATCAATGACAAAAACAGTGCATGACGTACCTCCACATCCGTAATGTGGATTGTGTGGAAATGTTGACATAGGTGGTATTCATGCACTTCCCAGTCTTCTGCCACTTTGTCAGATGGTGGGAATGGAGGAGGAAACATAGCCAAAGACAAAGAGGAAGAGAGCAATACTGGCACAGCCTGTCACATGACCATAATAAGTTCCATCTGTTGTTGCACCAATTTTTAAAGCAGAAACTTCATTTCACCACAAGAAGCAAAAAGCGACTATGCAAGAAAATACACAAAAAAGACCCTACTCATCACCAGTATGTTCTGACCACTAGAACACACAGATAATAAGAGACACAACACTTTACGACATTTAGAATACTTCTACAAGAAGACACTTGCCATGGGGTGGCTGCACTACTAGTCCAATAAACATAGGCCGAATGTCAACATATGACTGAGAGCGAGGCTGGCTGGCTCTGACTCTATAGGCCATTGGCTGGGCAGTAGAACACACTGTGGAGAGGCTACACAAACATCCAAGAGTGGCAGCCTGTGTCAGTGCTAGCATCTTCTGGCTTCCATGGCGCACCATACAACTGGACACCCAGATCGCAGATAGGGCATCTACATGGGTCATTACACAACAGGAGTGTGCAACTAACTTTCATTTATGTGAGCTAGCATTCTTTGAGACACAGAACATTATTACATAACTCTTCTAAAAACAGTTCCAATTCAGACATATTATTTCATACTGACTGAATTTGATATTTATCTCAGGTAAACCTAATCCATATTTTCCATTACATAGTAGCTGCTCAATATGTCTGCTTTCACAATTATCTTGATAGCTTTGGGGTATTTCGTTTCACATCTCAAGCTAGACCCAGTACTTTGTAAATTAGGTGGACACAATATATAAATTGTATGGGCCCTTTGCACATTTCCCTGATCTGGCTGTGGAAGCATTTTGTGCCTACAGTGTTTCCTACTGCTTTAGAGATTAATATGTTTATGAGACCACTGATAAATTTCTGTTTACCCAGTCTGTTCATACGCATGCCTTGAACAATGATGAAGTCTCTGTCATAGCCACTAATATCTAATACACAGTCATTATTGTACTGTACTTCCTACAAAGATTGAAGAGCCTCAAAATAGCATATCCAATTTGTACATTTATACCTGACATACATTTGTACATGACCAGTCAGGGGGAAGTTTGCAACTACTGCTTTTGAGTTTCATAACAGTTTCAATTTCACTCACCTGAGTAACCACATTACACGATTCATTGCACTAAATATAATTTAAACCAGCAATAATAACAACATTGGCTTTATTACAGAGTTTAGTGTTAGACTTATTGACATCTTCTATAACATTTCTGAATTTGGCACTGCCTTTTACAGTGGACCTAATCTCAAAGTCCTTGCTGTTCTGCAGAATTTTTGAGGCAGTTTTACTTTAACACAGGAAACAACTATAATAATCTGCACCAACATTTAACTATTGCTATACTGCTGTAACCTGTCTGGGCTACAGCAGCTAAATTTGACATGATAGAACTGACAAGAATACCATTACTTTGGGAAAAGCTGCTGCTTCCTCAGATGGCTGCTGTTATATTCCATTACTAACTTAATAGCTACTTACTTCGCCTCAGAACAACAATTACCTATGAACCATGAGGTTAGATGCATGAGCAACGTGATCCTGGCTGCTTGATGTACTGTTAACAGGATTCATCACTCTCAGAATAATTTTTAATAGTGGCTAGTCATGTATGTTTATAACATTTTTTTGAACTTATAGGTCCTTTCAAATCCTGTCCAGCTTCAAGTATAAAAGCATTCAATAAACTTCCTGTCCATATCAAATCAGTCATTGGGGATCTTACTAAATTCAAAACAGAGCTAAAACTTTATCTTTTGGATAATTATTTCCATTCTTCACAGGAATTCTTTGATAACGTGTAATACTTCTTGAATTTGTGTTTAATTTCATGCATTTCTAATAGAACTGATTACGTAGATTAGCATATCACTTGTTGGCAGAATATTTTTTAGATGAATTACTTTAAATTTGTTTATGTAATCATCTATGTCATTACTGCACTATTATTTATGCAATCATCTGTAATTACTGTACTATTATCTGTGTTGTTATCTGAATTTCTGTGTGTGTAATAATTTGACACGTGAATGTCCTTTTTCATGTATCTGCTTATATATGCTAAATTGGTTGCCTCATGATCATCTACATGGGGCTATTACTGTAATAACCAGACATGTTCTACAGCCTAGTGATATGTTCGCGTCAAGGATCCACGGAACTCGAAAATAAATAAATAAATAAAAAGAAAGGTAATCACATTGGAATAAGAGAAGGAAAACATTTTCTTCTGGATTGATACTATATCTGTTTAACTCACAATTGTGATTTTGGCATGTGTGCCATTTTTGAATGACATGAAGAGAGAGAAACACCAAAATCACTATTGTAAGATAACTGAACTCAGCAACTATCTGGGCAGAACAAGTCATATCTTAAGTACCATAGGACTGTGGACCCATGAAAACAGAAAATAATAGAATAAGATAAACTTGCTGTGGCCCCAGACAAGAAGAAAGCCCATTTCTCTACACTATGTTTCTGTGGTGTAAATTAGAGGTGAGTTAAAATTGTTTTTTTGTTGACAGAAACAAATATTGTTCACAAGTAAATTTACTGGTAAGTGAGTGTAAGAACTCCAAGACCTGTGAAGGAAAATATGCAAGATCATACAATGTAACCTTTCACAGCGGGTATTGTCTTCACTTAAAACTTCTGGGCTGACAGGCCATGGGCAAAGTATAAAACTCTCCCCTAACATTTCGTCCCTGACTGCAGGAGACATCCTCGGAGTATAGCGGCGGACTGCGGAGAGAACTCAAGGAAGCGCTGATTATGTAGGCAGTACAGAGGGCACCACTGTCAATCATGTGGCGTCAGCTATGAGATTGTCTCTGGTAATGCCAACATTCTCGATTGAAAGTAATCGATCATTATGCTTGCGGTGCAATGCTGGCATCCAAATTTTATCCAGTTTAACACCTTTGTCTTTCCTGTTAAAATTATTAAGCTGTTTATCGATCTCGATAGCCTCTCTATACATGCGTGCATAATAATGCGAGGTTTTTGATATGATGCTCGCCTCACTGTATTTTATTTCATGATCACCTTCCTGGTAAACATGTTCTGCTATGGCCGATTTATCTGTGTGACTCAGGCAGCAATTCCTCTTATGTTCAACAAGATGGGTTTTCAATCTTCTCTTTGTGGTACCGATATAAAACTGTCCACAACTACAAGGAATTTTATATACCCCCGGTGTAGCCAAAGGGTGTCATACATCTTTTAGCAATATTAAATATTCTTTTCTATTCCTGGTACGTCTGAAAATAGTTTCTACCCCATACTTGCTTAAAACTTTCCCAATGCGATCTGTGACCTTACTAATGAACGGAGGAAAAACTTTGCCCTTGGGCGACTGTTTGTCATCATTGCTCCTGATTCTCTGCCTAGAGTGAATTGGTCAATCTATGTCCTTGCTAGAATAGCCATTCTTCATGAAAGTTGACCGTTGATGTTCAATCTCATCTTTTAAATAAACAGGTTCACAAATTTTGTACGCCCTGTCTATCAAGGTTTTCATTACGCCTCTTTTTTGTCTATGGTGGTGGTTTGAATCTTTACGCAGAAAACGATCAGTATGTGTGGCCTTTCTATACACCTTATGGCCCAACGTTCCATCCTGTTGTTTAATCACAGACACATCCAGGAAATTCAATTGTCCATTTCTTTCCGTCTCCATAGTAAATTGGATTTTCAGTTTAATGCTGTTTAAATGTGTCAGGTCGGCATCAAACTCCTCTGCTCCATGTTTCCTTACTACGAATGTGTCATTGACATAGTGATACCATCTGGCTGGCCTCTTACTGACAACCTACAATGCCTGTTGTTCAAAAGTCTCCATAAATAAGTTAGCCACAGCAGGACTAAGAGGACTGCCCATAGCCACCCCTTCAATCTGTTCATAAAAGTTATTAGTGTATTGAAAGTAGGTTGTGGTGAGGCAGTGTCAGAATAATGCCACAATATAGGTAGGAAAAATATCCGCTTTGCATAAGATAGCTTCGTTTACTGGAATCATGGTAAATAACGACACAATATCAAAACTGACGAGGATATCATCCAGGCCCACACTCATTTCCTTTAACTTGTCAATGAAATGAGCTGAATTTTTAATATGACTGTCCATCCTACCAACATAAGGTTGCAGCAATGAGGAAAGGTGTCTAGCTAACTCGTATGTTGGTCCGCCTATAATGCTGACAATTGGCCTCAACGGAATCTCATGTTTATGCACTTTGGGTAAGCCATAAAGTCGCGGTGGGTACACTTATGATTTACAAAGCAGCTTCTTATTGTCGAAGGCAAATGAGGATGCTTTCACCAGTCGATTTGTCATTCTTAAAATCTTCATAGTCGGATCTTTCTGAAGTTCTTTGTAATTGGAGGGAACCAAAATATCATTGATTTTTCCATGATAGACCTCACTGTTCAGTATGGTGGTGGCATTACCCATACCTGCATTAATAACAGTAATTTATATCCCTCAGTGCCTTCCTTTGTGCCTGTGACAAATTACTGTTAGGTGGCTTACATGTACGTGCTCGCCACATCTGATGAATCCTCTCACGTAGCATTTCAGATTCCATATGATTGTAAATATGATGAGCCTGAGCTGAGCAAAACGTTCTCTTCACCTTCAGAAATTTCAGAACTGTCAAAGTGTCCCTGCAGTGTAACAGGAAGGCAGTGGTACACAGTTGTTGTGCTTCCTTCTTGTGCATTCCTTCAAATCGTCGAACCAATGCTGACATATCCTCCCTGTAAAGGTATTTGATCATACAATGTAGGCTTTCACGGCCGGTATTGTCTTCACTTAAAACTTCCGGGCTGATAGGCTGTGGTCAAAGTATAAAACTCTCTCCTGACCTTTCGGCTCCAACTGCAGGAGACATCCTTGGAGGTACAGCGGCGAACTGCGAAGAGAATTCGAGGAAGTGCTGATTATATAGGCAGTACAGACGGCACCACTGTCGATCATGTGATGTCAGCTATCCAGTTTAAATTGGAAGAAACCTTGCATTATTATGCACGCATTTATAGAG
Organism: Schistocerca serialis cubense; assembly: GCF_023864345.2. Lineage (NCBI taxonomy): Eukaryota > Metazoa > Arthropoda > Insecta > Orthoptera > Acrididae > Schistocerca > Schistocerca serialis. Next base: position 575,180,129 of record NC_064641.1, on the reverse strand, counting down.
AGGCTATCGCGATTGATAAACACTGTAATAATTTTAACAGGAATGATGAAGGTGTTAAACTGGATAAAATTTGGATGTCAGCATTGCACTGCAAGCGTGATGATCAATTACTTTCAATCGAGAATGTTGGCATTATCAGAGACAATATCATAGCTGACGCCACATGATCGACAGTGGCGTCCTCTGTACTGCCTATATAATCAGCATTTCCTTGAGTTCTCTTCACAGTATGCTGTTGTACCTCCAATGATGTCTCCTGTAGTCAGACCAAGGATGTCTCCTACAGTCGGAGACGAAAGGTCAGGGGAGAGTTTTGTACTTCGACCATGGCCTATCAGCCCGGAAGTTTTAAGTGAAGACAATACCGGCCATGAAAGCCTACATTGTATGATCAAATGCCTTTTCGGGGGGATATGCCAGCATTGATTTGACGATTTGAAGGAATGCGCAAGAAGGAACCACAACAACTGTGTACCATCACCTTCCTATTACGCTGCAGGGACACTTTGACGGTTCTGAAATTTCCGAAGGTAAAGAGGATGTTTCGCTCAGCTCAGGCTCATCATAATAACAACTGTATGGAATCTGAAATGCTACGTGAGAGGATTCATCAGATGCGGCGAGCACTGGCTAAAACCAGCAGTAAGCTTTTTCATCTCCACTTGGTTGTTAGTAATACTATGCAGTGCGGTGATTGGAATAAGATTGGTGGTCTAACATTCAAAACTATGGAAGTTAGTACAGAAATATCAGCAAATAGACAAAAGAAGAAGTTCAGTAACTTACAGAACATTTTGGGACGTTCAGATGAGGACAATTCTCGAACTGTTATTAATCTGTCTGATAAAGATTTGTCAAACGTTGAAATTTCTGTACTAGCAAAAGGAGGCAATTTTGTTGTGACGCCCCAAAATGTACCCACAGAGGATATTGTAGCAAATATTGAGGCAGGTATCCATCAGCTTCCACTGCAGTCTGCTGATGTGATTAGGATGGAAATGAATAGGATTTTACGTACATGTAAGCCACCTAACAGTAATTTGTCACAGGCACAAAGGAAGGCACTGAGGGATATAAATTATTGTTATTAATGCAGATATGGGTAATGCCACCATCATACTGAACAGTGAGGGCTATCATGGAAAAATCAATGACATTTTGATTCCCTCCAGTTACAAAGAACTCCAGAAAGATCCGACTATGAAGATTTTAAGAATGACCAATTGACTGGTGAAAGCATCTTCATTCACTTCCAACGATAAGAAGCTGCTTTGTAACACAGAAGCGTACCCACCGAGACTTTATGGCTTACCCAAAGTGCATAAACCTAAGATTCCATCAAGGCCAATTGTCAGCGCTATAGGTGAACCAACACACGAGTTAGCTAGACACCTTGCCTCATTGCTGCAACCTTATGTTGGTAGGACGGACAGTCATATTAAAAATTCAGCTCATTTCATCAGGAAGTTAAAGGAAATGTGCGTGGGCCTTAATGATACCCTCGTCAGTTTTGATATTGTGTTGTTATTTACCATGATTCTGGTAAACAAAGCTATCTTATGCAAAGCGGATAGCAGATTCAGCCTGATGGATATAAACTAATACCATACTACTGTAGGGCCAGTAAGAAGAAATGGGGAGTGGCTATATATACAAAAATTGAGTTCAGTTCCAGGCTCTTCAGGATAAAAAACGTTGTGTTGAATGTCTTTGAATGCTGTGCCTCAATAGTAGATAAGAAAACACCACATGCTTGAAGTACTGACAGCTCTCAAGGCAATGACATTGCAGACAATACTAGTAGTAACCTCATACTTTTTGCTGATGATGCAGTTATCTGTAATGTAGTACTGTTTAAAAGAAGCTGCATAAATATGAAAAGTGATGCAAAGATTGGCAACTGTCTTTAAATGTTCAGAAATGTGAAATCATGCATTTCACAAAACAAAAAATACATAGTATCCTATGACCGTAGTATCAGTGAGTCACAGTTGGCATCTGTCAATTCATATAAAAACCCTGTTGAAACATTTTGCAGGAATATGAAATGGAATGATCTTATAGGCTTAGTCATGTAAAAAGCAGATAGTGGACTTCAGTTTATTGGTAGAATACTAGGGAAATGCAAACAGCCTACAAAGGAAATTGCTTACAAATCACTCATGCTACCCATCCTAGGATATTGCTCAAGTGTGTGGTACCCAAACCACATAAGACTAACATGGATATTGAATGTATACAGAGAAGAGCAGCATGAATGGACACAGGTTTGTCTGATCCATGGGAGAGTGTCACAAAGATGCTCAAGAAACTGAAATGGTACACTCTTGAAGATAGACATAAACAATCTCAAGAAAGCCTACTTACAAAGTTTCAAGAACCAGCTTTAAATTACGAATCTAGGAATGTATTACAAACCCCATGTATCACTCCTATAGGGATCCTGAGGACAAGATTAGATTAATTATAGCATACACAGAGGCATTTAAACAGTCATTCTTCCCATGTTCCATACAGGAACAGAATGGAAAAAAAATCCTGATAACTGGTACAGTGGGATGTACCCTCTGCCATGCACTTTACAGGGATTTGCAGAGTAAAGATGTAGATGTAGTCCAGGAGGAAGTACCTTAAGCTTCATAAAGGAACTAGAGACAGTTGACCAGATTTAACTTGAGAATTGTTGTTTGTGGGGACTTTAGGCTAATGTTGGTTTTCTGTCAGATAGTACTGATCGAGTTGACATGGAGTTGATGATGCTAAGCTTCTGTTGCAAAGAAAGACATTGTGCAACAGCCATTGACAATTTGTTTTCAGACTCCAGGACTCACAGTGATTTAGCCGTAAAGCCAACAGACAGTAGTTTATCTGATAATGTTGGTCGAATGTTTGCACAATAATATACTGACCAATTAGGTACAGATCATAGAAAAAAAGTATTGCACTCCAGAATGACAAACAACGACTCAATCATAATGTGTGGGGAAAAACTGTGGGGTAAACACTAGGGAGGAATTTGTAAAGCAGACAGCACAGATGGAAAACTTAACTTTTTCTTGAACACATTGCTATAGCACTTTGAGACTTGTTTCCCTGAAGCAAACAAGCATAAAACTGAATTAAAACAAAGATAAGAGATGGATAACTCCTGATGTGAAAGTATTTTACTCTCGGAAGAGAGCACAGGTTATAGTAAACAGCTGAAACTCTCTTAGCACCAATACTGTAAAATCATCCAGTATGGCATTAAAAAAGGGAAGCAAATGCGCAATACTAAAAAATTAAAGCAATCAAAGAATAAGGCAAAAACAGTTTCAACCATTATTAAACTAGAAATGCATACTAAAAGCAATCTATATGTAATTCAGCTCCTGCAAAATAGCTCTGATAGAAATGGCAACACTTTCAAGTCATAGGCCACCAAATTCAATGTTTACTTCCTCTGAGTGGCAGTAGAAAATGCACTCTCTAATAAACAGCTAAATACAAATGCATTAGATTTACTTGTGCAGCCACAGCATGCATCACAGGCAGACATTATTTTCAAAAATACAGCCTCTAATGAGATTGCAAAAAAAGTAGTACTTCTGCTTGTTGTGATGGCATATCTACAAGAGTGTACAAAATCTTGTGCTGACTTGATGACATAACAGTATTGCACCTGGAACTATGTTGAGCAGAGGAAAATTTCCACAAGTTTGTAATGCACAAGTTGCACAACATCATACTTTTCTGTTGGGAAGTTTGATCTGTGAGGGAATTTGCCAGGGCTTCATGCATGTTGTGAAATTCCATCATGGGAAGTTGTACGCAGATGTGAACGTCAGTCTCACTTAGCTGTGAGAGCCCAGTCCATCTAGGAGGAGGTTAACATGGTAACTTAAGTCGTTTCGATATTGGAAAGCTCAGGAAAAATCCCTGTGTTTATCTGAGTGGGAGCAGGAAAGTCTAACCATGGATGGCTAAGTGCTGCCTATTGTACACAGCTGTGGCAGAAAGGATTAGTAATGAGTGGTGCAGGCATGTTTTCATGACCAATCTAAAGAGGAAAACCCATGCAAGCATGTATTGGACATTTGCAAAAACAGTTAGGTTTAAGATTGCACATTGCAAACAGTTAGCAGGAAATTCCATTCAGATATACCAAATATCATGTAAAATGAAGGACCTAATTACCTTCATCCCACATACATGGCATAAAAATAAGACCTGTGCAGTTTTCTTGTGTGAATTTCTAGCTACAGGTCTAAGTTAAGCAAATGGTACAGACAAAATAAATGATCAGTGGTACCATACATGAACCTTAGCAGTAAGTTATAACTGTAATTTCTTATGGTTTAATTTTATACGGGATATAATTAATGTAAATTATCCAATGGACTCAAAAAATGTAAATTTTGTATTTCATTAACAAAAATCAACATACATACTCTGCAAGCCACTAAATGGTGAAAGACAGAGAATACCATGTACCAGTCATTTCCTTTCTTATTGAACTTGAAAATGGACCAAGGAAAAAACAACTGACTGTATGTCTCCATATGAGCCGTAATTCTGATTTTTTTGTCTTCATGATCCTTTCACAAAATGTATGTTGGCAACAATAAAATCATTCTGCAGTTAGCAGGAAAAGTCTGTTCTGTAATATATGTCACTAGTGAGAGTAAAAGTTGACAGCCAATGACATATGTGATATCTGTGGTAAGGAAGGAAGACACAGGGTGGAAGGGTTGGTCAAGAGTTGTTTTTTTGGGATGAAAGAGGAACTTTGTCCAGGAAGATAGTGAAGTGAACATTTTGTGCTGGGATATAGCTAAATGAACAGTTTGTACGGGAAAATGAGCAAAGACTATACATGAAGACAGTACAGATATGTTGTTCATCTTAGTTTCTGGATGTTGTACAGCCACTTAACCAAAATAACTTTGCTAGGGGAGTCAGTATGTGACTTAGTGTTTTCATGAAGGAAGCATCTTTTTGTGAACTCTTGAGTTTTCTTCAAGAGTAGGAAATTAATTTTGTTTTTCATTTAGTGGGATATCAGTGAAGCAATGTGTGCATTGACTGTTAGCTTGCATTTCTATTGCAGCTGTTTTTAGCCACAAAAGGACTTGTGTTTATTGTAATAAAAATTTTATTTTCTACTATAAACTACAGTATCATCTAGTTCAGTCATACATACTCACTATCCACTAACATTCATTTTATGAATTTTATGATGCAGTTAACAAGCTCTGGAAATAAACTTGATAAATGTTAATTTATTAAAGATCTGACTGTGAGCTTAAGTTTAAATGAATACAAATTTTCTTTGTTTGACAGAAGGTGTTTTTAAGGTTGCAAATGGGAGCTCAGACGAAATTGTTGAACATTATTAAACAGACCCAAGAACAGTAGTGTGGAGCACTAGAACAATGGTGAGAACTAGTGAGCAGCCATTAGCTTCGACGATTTGAGACATCGAATTGCTGCTTCAATTGTCGGAGACTTCACATTGCTGCAAAACATTGGTTGTCTGAGCCTTCAGGTTGCTGCATTCATAATTATGGTGATACAGTAATTCATACTAGTGTAGCCCACAAGTTGGCTGGAGTTTTAGAGTTACATTGCATCATGTGGCTGCAGTTAGTAGAGATTACTCATCTGGAGATGAGGGGGCCATCACCAGAAATGCATGTGAGATTGGAGGTTTGGATTGGCACACATCAAAACCATTTTGTGACTTTGAGAACATTTTGTAAGATAAATACCATGGTAATTTTATGTGCTTTCTAGGGTTTTGTTAGTCATGGCAGAACAAATTAAAAAATTGTCAAGTTATTATGGTTCATAACAAGGAGGTACTGAACCATTATGTCTTGGATCAGAAATGGAAGTGCCAACAGAGTCAAATACATGGCATCTCATTTTAAATACCATATATTACGGGAAATAAACTCACAGTCTGAATGTAAATTTGAAACTTTAGGACCAAAATTTGAAAATGTGTTTGAGGGTTTAAATGATAAATTCAGCAGAATTCAAAGCAGCATGACTGATAAATTGGAGGAGCTGGAAATTGGAATCTCCAAACCTGGGAAGTATTTACTTTCGAGTTGGAAGTAGCTGATGGGAATTTGAGGTAGGATATGGAATAGGATATGCTGGAGGTTATAATGGTACAGCCACACCTAGATTCATATGAAATGTCTGAAACCACCTTTTTATGCATGTGGGTGGTTTTTGGACGATTCAGTGCTTCCGGGATACTTTTGTGTGTGTTTTGGACACATTATTCAGTTCAATTTGCAAAAATATAGTTTTTATTCTGGAACGGCAGATATTATTGTAATTGTCTATGGATTGTTGTCATTAACAAAATTATGTACAGGTTGTTGAGTTGTTGTTTTGTCAGTCAGTCAAAGAGATCTATGAAGTATGTCAGTCAGTGTTTTGGTAACTTGACGAGTATGCATTTCAGTTGTCAATAAATTTTGTGAAGCTGGAAACTGTTATATTCTTTCATCAAATGAACTCCAGGCCAAGTTAAGTTAAGTAACGTTCAAGAATTTAGCATTGTTACAAATGATGGAGTTGAGCAGAATTTTGTGTTATAGATGCACAGAACAAACAGATGCTGCCGCATGTGCCGCATGGGAAGAGTTGGCATGGATAAAAAAGAGGACAAAATTCTTGGACAGCACTGTCAACCATCAGATGAGTTACAGTTTATTTTTTATGTTTTTTTATTTTGATAAACAATTGTGTGGGAATTTTTTATATTTTGTAATTTACCATGACTGATAACGAAATTATAAAAATGAGTGAGAAGAAAGTTGTTAGTAGTGAATTTGTAGGAAACACTTTGTACCTGGGAGCAAGTATCAGTGAACTATCACCCAGTAGTAATCCAAGTGTAGATCGAAGTTTTGGTGGAGAGGGTTCAGTGAAAATGTCACCACGAGTACTCCAATTGCACAGGGAAGAGCATGTTGTTGTTGTGGTCTTCAGTCCTGAGACTGGTTTGATGCAGCTCTCCATGCTACTCTATCCTGTGCAAGCTTCTTCATCTCCCAGTACCTACTGCAACCTACATCCTTCTGAATCTGCTTAGTGTATTGATCTCTTGGTCTCCCTCTACGATTTTTACCCTCCACGCTGCCCTCCAATGCTAAATTTGTGATCCTTTGATGCCTCAAAACATGTCCTACCAACCGAGCCCTTCTTCTAGTCAAGTTGTGCCACAAACTTCTCTTCTCCCCAATCCTATTCAGTACCTCCTCATTAGTTACGTGATCTACCCACCTTATCTTCAGCATTCTTCTGTAGCACCACATTTCGAAAGCTTCTATTCTCTTCTTGTCCAAACTGGTTATCGTCCATGTTTCACTTCCATACATGGCTACACTCCATACAAATACTTTCAGAAACGACTTCCTGACACTTAAATCTATACTCGATGTTAACAAATTTCTCTTCTTCAGAAACGATTTCCTTGCCATTGCCAGTCTGCATTTTATATCCTCTCTACTTCGACCATCATCAGTTATTTTACTCCCTAAATAGCAAAACTCCTTTACTACTTTAAGTGTCTCATTTCCTAATCTAATCCCCTCAGCATCACCCGATTTAATTTGACTACATTCCATTATCCTCGTTTTGCTTTTGTTGATGTTCATCTTATATCCTCCTTTCAAGACACTGTCCATTCCGTTCAACTGCTCTTCCAAGTCCTTTGCTGTCTCTGACAGAATTACAATGTCATCGGCGAACCTCAAAGTTTTTACTTCTTCTCCATGAATTTTAATACCTACTCTGAATTTGTCTTTTGTTTCCTTTACTGCTTGCTCAATATACAGATTGAATAACATCGGGGAGAGGCTACAACCCTGTCTCACTCCTTTCCCAACCACTGCTTCTCTTTCATGCCCCTCGACTCTTATAAGTGCCATCTGGTTTCTGTACAAATTGTAAATAGCCTTTCGCTCCCTGTATTTTACCCCTGCCACCTTCAGAATTTGAAAGAGAGTATTCCAGTTAACGTTGTCAAAAGCTTTCTCTAAGTCTACAAATGCTAGAAACGTAGGTTTGCCTTTTCTTAATCTTTCTTCTAAGATAAGTCGTAAGGTTAGTATTGCCTCTCGTGTTCCAACATTTCTACGGAATCCAAACTGATCTTCCCCGAGGTCCTCTTCTACCAGTTTTTCCATTCGTCTGTAAAGAATTCGCGTTAGTATTTTGCAGCTGTGACTTATTAAACTGATAGTTCGGTAATTTTCACATCTGTCAACACCTGCTTTCATTGGGATTGGAATTATTATATTCTTCTTGAAGTCTGTGGGTATTTCGCCTGTCTGATACATCTTGCTCACCAGATGGTAGAGTTTTGTCATGACTGGCTCTCCCAAGGCCATCAGTAGTTCTAATGGAATGTTGTCTACTCCCGGGGCCTTGTTTCAACTCAGGTCTTTCAGTGCTCTGTCAAACTCTTCACGCAATATCTTATCTCCCACTTCATCTTCATCTACATCCTCTTCCATTTCCATATTACTGTCCTCAAGTACATCGCCCTTGTATAGACCCTCTATATACTCCTTCCACCTTTCTGCCTTCCCTTCTTTGCTTAGAACTGGGTTGCAATCTGAGCTCTAGATATTCATACAAGTGGTTCTCTTCTCTCCAAAGGTCTCTTTAATTTTCCTGTAGGCAGTATCTATCTTACCCCTAGTGAGACAAGCCTCTACATCCTTACATTTGTCCTCTAGCCATTCCTGCTTAGCCATTTTGCACTTCCTGTCGATCTCATTTTTGAGACGTTTGTATTCCTTTTTGCCTGCTTCATTTACTGCATTTTTATATTTTCTCCTTTCATCAAATAAATTCAATATTTCTTCTGTTACCCAAGGATTTCTACTAGCCCTTGTCTTTTTACCTACTTGATCCTCTGCTGCCTTCACTGCTTCATCCCTCAAAGCTACTCATTCTTCTTCTACTGTATTTCTTTCCCCATTCCTGTCAATTGTTCCCTTATGCTCTCCCTGAAACTCTCTACAACCTCTGGTTCTTTCAGTTTATCCAGGTCCCATCTCCTTAAATTCCCGCCTTTTTTCAGTTTCTTCAGTTTCATTCTGCAGTTCATAACCAATAGATTGTGGTCAGAATCCACATCTGCCCCTGGAAATGTCTTACAATTTAAAACCTGGTTCCTAAATCTCTGTCTTACCATTATGTAATCTATCTGATACCTTTTAGTATCTCCAGGATTCTTCCAGGTATACAACCTTCTTTCATGATTCTTGAACCAAGTGTTAGCTATGATTAAGTTATGCTATGTGCAAAATTCTGCAAGGCGGCTTCCTCTTTCATTTCTTCCCCCCAATCCATATCCACCTACTATGTTTCCTTCTCTCCCTTTTCCTACTGACGAATTCCAGTCACCCATGACTATTAAATTTTCGTCTCCCTTCACTACCTGAATAATTTCTTTTATCTCATCATACATTTCATCAATTTCTTCATCATCTGCAGAGCTAGTTGGCATATAAACTTGTACTACTGTAGTAGGCATGGGCTTTGTGTCTATCTTGGCCACAATAATGCGTTCACTATGCTGTTTGTAGTAGCTAACCCACACTCCTATTTTTTTATTCATTATTAAACCTACTCCTGCATTACCCCTATTTGATTTTGTATTTATAACCCTGTATTCACCAGACCAAAAGTCTTGTTCCTCCTGCCACCGAACTTCACTAATTCCCACTATATCTAACTTTAACTTATCCATTTCCCTTTTTAAATTTTCTAACCTACCTGCCCGATTAAGGGATCTGACATTCCATGCTCCGATCCGTAGAATGCCAGTTTTCTTTCTCCTGATAGAGTAGCCAGAGATGATTTGTTAATGTTATTAATGCAGCATATGAAAGAAGTGAAGGAACAGATGGGACAGATTAGACAGGATACTAGTAAAATAAGGGAAATCCAGGATGGTTTGGCAGCACTAAAAATAACTGTTGAGACAGGGCAGGATAAACTCAACACTCGTATAGGAGCAATAGAAGGAAGGTTAGAGACATTAGAAACTAACTTCCTACAGTAGTTGTCCAAAAACGAGGAGAGATTCGAAAAATTAGATAAACATGTAGAAGTAGAAAATTCTAATCTTAAAGTAAAGGTTGTTCAGACTAGGAGAACCTTAGAAGAAAAAGTAGAAGCTTACAAAAGCAACTCTGAGCTAAAACTTACAGACTATTCCAATCAAATAAGTAATGTAGAATTAAAGTGTGATGGAAAAGTAGATTTGTGTAAAAATAATGATTTAGATTTAAGTAAAAAAGTTGTAGGAATCAAGGCAGGAGTGACAATGAAAATCAGAATAATAATAATGGTTACAATAGAAGTGGTAACATATGGATCAACCATATTAATGGGAATGGAAACAGAGGACAGGACAACAGGGAGAGACTTTGGGAAAATGGCAACAGACAATTAGATAATCACCAATCAAGGTGAGGCAATTTAAACTGACGTACGCCTCATTGGGAGCCTGTCAGTTTGTGGCAAGAAATAAGTACCAAAATCAGGCTAAACACTACCGGCCTAGAAACATCAAAATTCCATATAATTACATAAGACAGAGTAATCGAAGATATTGGAGTGGAAATGACAGAACTAATGCAAGAAGAGCATGTCAGATTAGCAAATTACAGTTTGACAGTAAATTCTGGAAAAGTATGAATGAAAGCGTTGAAGATAGAAGTATCAGCATCTGTAAGAATGTTGAAGAAGTTCCATTACAGGAGGAAACTATTTCAAGTCTATGTAATCAGTGTGGTGAAGAAGTTTGTGAAGAAAATGTTGGTTCTGATAATAATCCTGATGAGTTTGGATTAGGTAAATTAATGGAGGAAGAATCTATCACTGTTAAGCACTTAAGTGATGATACTTGTACTGGTGTACTTGTCAACAATTCTGATGATCATTGTGAAGATGTGGTAGTATCTAGTACTGGAGACAATAGCATGTGTGACGATGTTGATAGTGAAAGTGTCAGTAGTAATGATGAATGGGAGGAAGAATTAGGCAACCCTGGTGTATATGGAGGTTAAAGAAGATTTAATTAATGGTGAAGAAGATGATGTCAGTAGTATTGGTGAAGAATATGAGAACCAGATTGTGTCTATGAAAATTGGGAAGGTATCATCAGAAAAGGAACATGTGGACAGCCATTATGATTTAGATGTGATGATAGAAATGTTATGGGACACTTGCAAGGATTGTAATGACAATGACAGAGTAAAAAGGCTCATCAAGATTATTTGTGATGAATTGCATTTCAGTTGGGAAGGTAGAACCAATCAGCAGGCTTACAGTGAGATCATTTCTGGGAAAAATGGACAGTGTGTAAAATAGGGACATGACATCAAACAATCATCTGATGTGGCTCTGAGTAAAATTCAGATGACTAAGAGAAATTGTGCAGGAAAAATTGGTACAAATGACTTGGACTTTAGAGAGTTTGAGGATGATTTGTTACATAAAGATGAGGAAAGCAGGAAGGAAAAAGTATTAGGTTGCCCGGATATATGTATAAAAGTTGCAAATTATGAGGGAGTTTGCCTCTTAGACACAGATAGTCCTGTCTTTGCCATTTCTGAAAAATTTAGAGACCAGATAAAACATAGTGCTGACTTTGAAGAATATCCTGTTATTGGAATCAAAATTAAGGGAGAAACTGAACAGGTTACTAGAACATTTTTTATTATTTTAAATCACTAAATTTACAATGAACAAATTACACATCAACACGGGATAATGCGTGCTTAGATAATATTATAGTAAATTTTTCTAGAGATATGTATGACGTCAGACTTGCCAGTGGAGCCCTAGCTGATCATGAACCATTGATTTTAACATTCTCCTGTGATCAGTTGCCTAAATCAGACAAATCAGTCAGAATCAAGTCTAATGCCACATGGGTAAGAGGGCAGAAAGATGAATACATTAATTTATTTATTGACAGAATATCTGATGTTAACTGGGACTTTGTATACAACACACAACCTGAGAAGGGTACTGGTGAAATGGTGTTTAACAACTTCCTGGAAATACTCACAGAGTTATGGTACTCCTCCTCACCATTAATCAAAAGTAGCCCTAAGCATAAACAGAAAAACAAATGGCTAAAATGGTATACATATGAGCTAGCTCTCATTAGGGAGGAGATGCTCAGACTGTACAGAATATATAAAAATTCTTGTAAACAAGGCCCTGCGCTAGATAATACTTCTTATAGAGCTTATCTAAAATGTAAAAAAATCTACAAAGACAAACTGTCCTTGGCCAAAAAACAGGCATGTGAACATTACATTGAAAGTGCTACCAACAAATGTAAAGCAGCATGGGATATCATCAACCGATATGATTCGCAAACCCATACACAAGATGCAATGCTGGTCCCAGAAGAAGTAAATAATTAATTCCTAACCTCAGTGAGCGAGCTGAAAAACAATATCAAGCAAAATGGCACTTGTGCACTAGATCATCTTGGTGCTGTGCCCCATAGGAGGTATACTTTCCACTGGAATGTTGTCACCCCAGAGGATATTGTAAAAGCTGTGGCAAGGTTCACCAACTCCAAAAGTATGGACTGTTATTGGTTTTCTAACTATGTAATGAAAAAAATAATACACCTTATCTGTGAACCCCTTTCTTTCATTTTTAATATGTGTTTAGAATGTGGAGTTTTCCCAGATGCACTCAAAACTGCTAAAGTGACACCAGTCTTTAAAAATGGAGATAAGCATCTACCCCAAAACTATCGCCCAGTTTCTGTTGTCCCAATTTTCTCTAAAGTTTTTGAATATGTAATGTACAGTCAACTAAATAACTATTTTGATAAGCATGATCTCCTCTCCAACAGACAGTTGGCATATCAACATGGTAAAAATACCACTACTGCTGTCACTGAAGTTGTTAACCAGGTGTTAACTGCATTCAAAAATAAGGATCTAGTATCAGTCGTACTTTGTGATCTTAGCAAAGACTTCGACTGCATACCATCTAACACCCTACTTGCAAAACTGGAATTTTATGGCATACACAAATCATCTTTAGATGTAATCAAATCATACTTAAGTAACAGGAGACAGTTTGTATCAGTCAAAAATATATGCTCCTCGCTGAAGGAAGTTCGGACTGGACTGCCTCAGGGCTCGGTCCTAGGTGCTTTTCTGTTCATCATTGCAATTAATGACTTACCTTACCATGTAGGAGCAAATTCAATTGTGTGTTATGCAGATGATACAACATTGCTCAGTACACACCATGACACAACAGAACTGCATCAGGCAACACAGGAAAAACTAGAACTAGTAATGAATTGGTTTTGTTCTAATGATATCGTATGTAATCCTGAAAAAACACAAGAACTAATTCTGGTTTTAACTACAGCTGTTGAAAGCAAACCAATAAAATTGTTAGGATTCCACATTGATTCAAAATTATACTGGGAGGAACACATTAGCCATATCTGCAAGAGAATAGCAAGAGTGTGTTATCTCATCTGGAGACTGACAGATGTAGTCACTGATGAGTATCTAAAGGTAGTATATTTTGGCCTCTTTCATTCACACATTTCCTATGACATATTGTTATTGGGACATTCTTGCTTTGTCTGTGAAATTCTGAAAATTCAAAAAAAGTAATCAGAATAATGAGTAAAGTTAAGCCCAAGGAACACTGCCGCCCCCTCTTTATCAAGCACATGATATTAACTGTTGTGAATCTATACATCTACACAGCACTGCTTTATGTCAAAAGCAACTTAAATGAGTTCGAGACCAGAGAGAACATACATCCCCACAACACCAGAGGCAAACTGGACTTCGACATACCAAGTCACAGACTCACAAAGACTGCAAACTCACACAAAATAATGAGTTTAAAACTCTTCAATAAACTTCCAGCATCTGCTCGGTCACTGACCAGTAATATTTTCAAACGTGAGATTTGTGACTGGTTACTCAAACACCCATTTTATAAGATAACTGAATATTTTGAAATAATCATTGATATTAGTATATAAGAATATACCTAAAAGAAAGGGAATTAAATTGTAAAAACTTTACTGTAAAATTATTGTTAATTGTATATTTAATATTCAGACCTATTCCGCTGTAAGTGGTCAATGGTGAATAAACTGAATACTGAATACATGGGTGGGGGTGGGGGGGTGTATAACGGTACAGCCTCCCCCTAGATTCATATGAAATGTCTAATAAAACCTTTTTTTATGCATCTGGTTGGTTTTCAGACAATTCAGTGCTTCCTGGAGACTTTTGTGTGTGTTTTGGATGCATTATTCAGTTCAGTTTGCCAAAATACAGTTTTTATTCTGGAAGGGCATATATTATCATAATTGTCTATAGATTGTTGTCATTAACAAAATTATGTACAGGTTCTTGGGTTGTTGTTTTGTCAGTCAGTCAAAGAGACCTGTGAAGTATGTCAGTCAGTGTTTTGTTAACGTGATGAGTATGCAGTTCAGTTGTCAAGACATTTTGTGAAGATGGAAACTGTTATATTCTTTCATCAAATGAACTCCAGGCCAAGTTAAGTTAATTTAAGTAACATTCAAGAATATAGCATCGTTACAAGGTGACAATGAGGAGATGGAAGTTAAGTCTGTTCTGCAGAAGCTTGGAAGTGAAGTTGTGCAGTTATGTCAGAGCTTGGACTGAAGCTAAAGATAGAAGTTAAATGTGCTGTAGAAATGGAAGTGAACAATACTGATGCAAAGTTAGCAGCTGTTGCCTGTTGGCAATATGAAAGCTAATAAATTGTACATGGCTTAGATTCAGCTAGTCACGCAAGGACCTGTGTTGAAAGGTGACAACAGTTGTTAATATTCTGTAGGGGTAATTTTGTCATTGGAGTGTTGAATGATGTGAAAAATTAAGGTTGTAAGAATTGATTAGAGGGTTCTGTGCAAACTTTGGCAAACCAAAACTGTAAGCATTTGAAAATTACAGTGTTTTTGAAAAGTGTTTCCTCAATAAGTATTGGAGCAAAACCAAACAGACTAGGTAACATTTTTTTAAGTGGACCCGCTTAGAGTGGTGGCTGGGAGAAAATGTGTCTTTTATGCAAGACAGAGTTGTACAAGTTAGTGCATCTCGACAAACCACTGGGGAAGTTAGACTTTCCAGTGAGGCTTGATTCACAGCACAACAAAGCCAATGGAGGAATTTCTGGATTATATAGCAAAGTTTAAACATATGCTGTGTTGCAAGCTGAAATTAGCAATTATTACAGCTGGTAAAGCAAATGAATTTAAGTAAGTACATGGCACAGAAGAAAATAAAGGACTTGGTGGGCATGAGCATAACTGGGATGGCAATGGCCAGAGTAGTAAATGAAACCATCAGAAGTTTCAGAATAACAGAAACCAGTGTGGATTCCATGAAGATGGGAATCCAGGTGACAGCTCAGTCCACAAAACTACTGAAGATTCATGGACAGAGAGAGACCAAACCAAGCAATGTATGATGGTTCTGAGAGGAGAGAAACAGATAGTAACCAGTCAAAAAACTGGTCTAGGTCCCCCATAAGGTCCAAGGATGGATGAAGAAAATTACAAAGGAACAGACAAAGAGATGTAGGATATGATAATACAGGAGGAGGAGGGGGCGAAGAATTAAATCTGTGCACCATGAACAGCATTCCTGAAAAAACACAACTGTGGATCAGGTACCAACAAATTTGACAGCAGACAAAATAAGGCAAGGTTAAAATATATAAAAATGAAAGTGTACATGATAATTTTTGCATTGATATCTATCTGAATCAAATGAAAATGTCAATTCAAGTGATAACATTGACATTACTGCTTTAAATGGCACACATATGTGTTTGTGGGGTATGGCAGAAGATACTATAAATGATAATGTGTGCTGTCGAGGTAAGAATGATATCAGCAGTAACAAAGAGGTAATTGAAGTTTATATGCAAACAGACGGGCCTGTTTCCATATGCAGTAATAATTGTGTGAATAATGTGGAGGTTGGCATTATAAATAGGACTGCACAGCATTTCATAGCTACCTATAATGCAGATCTTTTAAAGGTGGCAGAGGAAACAGAAAGTAGTACTGTGGACTCAGTGGAACCCAGCACTATTGATAATTTGTTGAATGATGTGTAATGGAAGTGAAGAACAAACACCTTTGTTTATAAAGGATGAAAGCCTCATTAAAATTTCTCTGTCTAATGACCGTCTGAGGAAAAATAAATCTGAGCATTATGCTACAGATTGCGCGAACAAACTCAACTTTTACAAATTCATCAATTTTAAGGAGAGGAAACTGAGTTTGACTTTGAGTTAGTGTTGTGACTCGCCGATCATTCAAAGTGCCGCCGCGCAATTACGCGCGTCCTCTATGTGCGGAGCTGTCTGCCAGCCATGCAGCAGCTGCACCACCTAAGAGGCCAGCCGAGCAGCGGCCGCTAGACTGGGATTCAGTGCTCATTCAAATGCTAACGTGTACACTTGTCTTGCTTGTCAATTTACTCTGTGACTTACATGTGCTGTGTCGTTCTGAAATATATGTGTTAAGCTTGACGTTATAACAATTGGCAACGAGGTAGTGGATTTTTCCTTTTCACCGTTGACCCACAGGGTTCCATGGCTACTGTCAAGCAACTATTGCAAAATCTCCTTGAACAGCAAATGCTTTTAACAGTGGCATTTCGCAATTTCGTCGCGGTGTCAAATGCGGGGCGTTTCTCGTCGTTGGCTATACCTCCTTTTCCTCCTTACGACAAGATGGCGGAAGACCGGTCTGATTATGAAAAACGTCTTCGACAGTACTTCTTGGCATTTCATGTCACGGACGAACAACCATGTAAGTCTCTGTTCCTTTCCTAGATTTCACCTCAAATGTATCGGTTGTTGTCGCAATTGGCTCCTTTGAAGGATCCTGCGTCTTTGTTCTTTGCTGAAATGTGCTCACTTCTGTATGTCTATTTTCAAAAGCAAATGCATGTGGTAGCCTCTCGTGTTGCGTTTTATCGTTGTCAAAAACAGCCACATCAATCCTATCGCGTTGGGCTGCTGAACTTCACGGCCTCAGTCGAAAGTGTCAATTTGTTACTGACGTTCACAAAGAATCCTATGCCGATTCCATGGTACAGGATCCTATTATCCGGTCAGCGCCCAACAAAGAAGTTCGGCAACGTGCCCTTCAGTTGGTGAATCCGACTCTAGATGAAGTTCTCTCCATTGCGCAATCTTTTGAAATTCCTCGCGCCGCTGGGGCACAAATAGAGGCGTGGGGTGATGTCGGGAAATACAACCTCTGTACGCTGTTGACGACGCGTGCGGCGTGTCCCCGCCGGCCGACGTGGCCGCAGTGCACTCCCACGCACAGCCTCGGCCTAGCCGTAAACAACCTGCTAAGAAACTGCAGCAAAACCCCCGGCAACTTCCTTCATGTCTGTGGTGTTTTACGAAACATTCACGCGAGGATTGTCCCCAATGTTGGGCTGTGTGTCACAATCGCAAAAAGAAAGGTCATGTGTCTTCCATTTGCAAATCCGACCGCATACATGATGTTCATGAACATGACGCTGATTCTGATTCTGTGTTGTCTGTCAATTGCACTTCTTCCCTTTCAGGGAAGTTATTCCTCACTGTCCAAATCCTTGGTCAAGATGTTCGCATGCAAGTGGATACCGGTTCTGCTGCCACTATAATTAATTCTCAGACATATCTTCAGTTGGGTTCTCCACTCCTGTCACCTGTCACTCAACAATTACAGACGTACAATAAACAGAAGATTTCTCTCTTGGGACAGTTTAATGCTGAGGTATCTTACAAATCCATCGTTCGCACTGTTCCCATATTTGTGGTCGACCAGAGCAACGCATAAAATCTTTTTGGTTTCGATGCCTTTCACGTTTTTGGGTTCTCCATAGATGGCTCTGTCAATATTGTCTCTGATGCTATTCCTTATGCTCAACTGGATTCCTTGTCGACGACATTTTCGTCCCTTTTTTCTCCTGGGTTAGGCCATGCAAATGACTTTGAAGCTCATATCACGCTCAAACCCACTGCTCGGCCTAAGTTTTTTTGGGCTTGGCCCATTCCTGTGGCCCTTCATGACCAGGTAAAATGGGAGTTGGATCGTCTCACTACTTCAGGGGTCTTGCTTCCTGTCACTTCCAGTGAGTGGTCCTCTCCTGTCATTGTCGTTGCTAAGCCAAATGGTGATATTAGTCTCTGTGGTGATTTCAAAGCCACTGTAAATGCTCAATGCCTCATCGACACTTACCCTATGCCCTGTCCTGAAGAACTGTTCATTAAACTTTCTGGAGGCGAGCATTTTTCTAAAATTGACCTGTCAGAAGCTTATCATCAACTTCCTCTTGACGCTGCATCCCAGCAGTTTCTGGTCCTTAACACGCCTTTCGGCCTCTATCAATACCAACGCTTGCCATTCGGGGTTGCTAGCACCCCTGCTCTCTTTCAGTGATTCTTGGAACAATTATTGCTCCCTGTCCCTGGGTGTATCAATTACATGGACGACATTGTTGTCACTGGCTCCACCACTGAAGAACATCTTCAAAATCTCCACACACTTTTCCATGTCTTACAGACTGCCGGTCTTAAGTGTAATCTTCAGAGATAACAATTTTTTTCAGGCATCTATCACATACTTGGGGTTTCAACTCTCTTGGGATGGTATTCGTCCACTTCAGCAAACTGTCGCTGCGATCGATGCCCTTCCTCGCCCTACATCTGCTAAGGAACTGCATGCTTTCTTGGGGAAAATAGCATACTATCACAAGTTTTTACCGTCTGCAGCTTCGGTGGCTCAGCCGTTGCATCGCCTGTTGCATAAAAACGTGCCTTTTCACTGGTCCGCGTCATGCGATGCGGCTTTCTAGAAATTGAAGACTCTGCTGAAACAGGCCCCGTGCCTGGCTACCTATCGACCTGGCCAACATCTTGTTCTTGCCACAGACGCCTCTCAATACGAGGTCGGTGCAGTCCTTGCGCACTGTTTTTCTGACGGTTCGGAACAACCCATTGCTTATGCCTCCAAAACGCTCACGGATGCCCAACAAAAGTATTCTCAAATTGAGAAAGAAGCTTAGGCCATTATTTATGCTCTTCATAAGTTTGGTGTTTTTCTCTATGGCTCAAAATTTCATCTTGTTACGGATCACAAACCACTTGTTTCCTTGTTTCATCCATCAACATCACTTCCCGACAAGGCTGCACACCGCCTCCAGCGTTGGGCTCTTTACTTGTCTCGTTTCAATTATGAGATCCATATCAGGCCAACGGCTCAACATGCAAATGCTGATGCTCTGTCTCACCTTCCCATGGCTCCTGATCAGGCATTCAATAGGGACGAACTTTTGTGTTTCCACCTGGATGTTCCCGAGCAGCGGGTTGTGGACGGGTTCCCCATCACTGGGGACAGGCTGGCGGCTGCTACGGGTTCTGACCCTACCCTCTCCCGGGTTTTACACTGTATTCAGAAGGGTTGGCCAGATCACCCATCTGCTAAGACTTCTGATCTGTTGCGGAACTACTACGCTTTGCGCTACCGCCTCACAGCTAGGGATGGTGTTATCCTCCTCTCCACTGACAATGCTTCGCCGCGTGTTGTGGTACCTGCATCTTTGCGTGCTTTGGTCTTGCGCCTCCTTCACCAAGGGCACTGGGGTGTGTCTCGCACAAAATCTCTGGCGCGCCGTCATGTGTACTGGCCTGCCATCGACTCTGAAATAGCACACATGGTCGCTGCCTGCGGCCCTTGTGCGTCACAGGCCGCTGCCCCGAAGTCGTCTTTGTCACCGTGGCCTTTGCCTGAGAAGCCCTGGGAATGCATTCATGCTGACTTTGCGGGACCCTTTTTAGGTACTTATTGGCTCCTCGTAATTGACGCCTACTCTAACTTTCCTTTCATTGTCCGTTGCACGTCGCCTACCACCGCAGCAACCACCAGTGCTCTCGCCCGCATTTTTTCTTTGGAAGGCCTCCCCTCTACTCTTGTTACTGATAATGGTCCGCAATTTGCCTCTTCCGACTTTGCGGATTTTTGTGCTCGTCACAGCATTACGCATGTCACGGCCCCGCCGTTCCATCCACAATCCAACGGTGAGGCTGAACGACTGCTCTGCACATTTAAGGCTCAGATGCAGAAACTTCTGACTTCTTCTGCTGCTGATGATGTGCTTCTCCAGTTTCTGGCGTCTTACCATTTCACCCCCATGGTCGACCACAGCCTGGCTGAGCTCTTACATGGCCGACAGCCCCGCACGCTACTTCATCTTCTGCGGCCTTCCACCTCACGGCCACGGGTGCCTTCACTTGGCCGGTTCACTGCCGATGACCTCGTCTGGGTACGGGGATATGGCAGGCGGCCAAAATGGAGTCCGGGCCGCATCTTAAGACACGGTGGCAGATGCCTGTATGAAATCCAGACAGACACAGGTGTTGCAGTGTGTCATTCGAACCAGCTTCCGCCTCGTGTGCCAGCAACGCCTGTTCCAAATGCCGCTACACCACCTTTGGCTCTACCTGATGCTCGGGATCTTGGCATCTCTCAATACTCACAATGCAGCCCTCTCACCGTCATCGCGATGCCTCCTCCAACGGACGTCGACACATCGCCCATGTCTCCTGTCGTATCAACTGGACTTGCCGCAACGGGCAGATTGGTGCATGGGGCACCAGCAGATTCGACCCCTACGTCTCTGGTCATCTCGACCCGTTATCATCGGGGACACTTCCATCCGTGCGGGAAGCCTCCTCCTCGAGACTTTACGGTGAGTCAAACAACGCCTATGGATGTTAGCCATCTCCAGGACACCTCCATCAAGACCAGTGCAACAATTTCAAAGGGGGGAAAAGTGTTGTGACTTGCCGATCATTCAAAGCACCACCACACAATTACGCGCGTCCTCTACGTGCTGCGCTGTCTGCCAGCCATGCAGCAGCTGCGCCACCTAAGCGGCCAGCTGAGCAGTGGCCACTAGACTGGGACTCAGTGCTCATTCAAATGCTAACGTGTACACATGTCTTGCTTGTCAACTTACTCTGTGACTTATATGTGTTGTGTCGTTCTGAAATATATGTGTTAAACTTGACGTTATAATAGCTAGACAGTAAAAGGATTAAATTTAAGAGCATGTTGACTGGGGCTGAGGTAGTGGCAGAACTGTGCATAACAGAGGAGAAAGACAATGCTATGCAGGTAGAGAAGCAAATTAGAGATATGGCTATTAATATTAAAGGTATTACTGAAACTCAGAAGCAAGAGTTATGTGTAATTTTTTATTCATAAATGTTACCAATATGGTGGCCATTTTGGAAGCTACCGTCTTGGATGATAGCTGTAATTATCAAACAGAAAGAGGGTCTTGTGACATATCAAACAAATGGGTAACTACATAAGAAAAAAAACATGTTTTTTTTTTCATTTGAGCTTAGCTTTATTCATTCTTGAGTTATGTCACATTTCATACAGACTAATGT
Source organism: Schistocerca serialis cubense (assembly GCF_023864345.2). Lineage (NCBI taxonomy): Eukaryota > Metazoa > Arthropoda > Insecta > Orthoptera > Acrididae > Schistocerca > Schistocerca serialis. The sequence goes on along the minus strand of NC_064641.1, from coordinate 575,158,601 downwards.
AAATGTTGGTGACAATAAATGAGGTTGCAAGTTGTACTCAACATGTTGTACAGTATGTTGTAAGGTTGTTGCTATCAGCTTCACCCATTTCTGATGGACTGTAACCAACAGATGTGAACACAAGCATCAACAATCTTCTCCCTGAGATGTAAAATGTTTCTGATCTTCATTGCATACACGGTTGCCTTCATGTGTCCCCACAGATGGAAATCTAATGAACTTAAATTTGGGGAAGCATGGTGAGGTTATTGGTTGTGGTTTTTTAAGATTATGAACCATGAAATTGCCTTAAATGATTTAGGAAAATCACAGAAAATTTGAATCAGGGTTGCCAGATGGAATTTAGTTGCTGTTCTCTCAAATGTTAATCAAGTGTCTTGCCAGTGCTCCATCTCATTCTGTGTAAGAAGTAGGCTTTAGGAACAGAATTCTTGCAGTCCACTCAACTGAAAAAGTTCTATTTATTTAAACAATGGAAACACCAGGACGGGGTAACAACAATATTAAAAGAATAGAATGCTACTCACAACATATAGGAGGCACTGAGTAACAGACAAGCACAATGAAAAAGAATGCTATAAATATTCAATTTTTGAACTACATCCTCCATAAAAACTAGAAAATACACACATATTCACACAATCACAATTCACACACACATAGCTACTGTTGTCTCTGGGCAGTAAGGCCTGACTGCAACTACTCTGTGCTGAGCAACAATCTATCTGGGGCAGGTAGTGGGGATACCGAAGAGGTGTGATTAGGGGAGGGGAGGGAAAACAGGGTAGGGATGAGGCCTCAAACTTTGATAGACCCTGTCCTCCATCTTCCTATCCACTTCTGTCCTCACATTCCAGAACTATTCATCCCCTCCCATCACCTCTTCTGTGTCCCCTCCAGCTAGATTGCTGCTCACCTCAGATGCAATTGCAGTTGGACCTTAGCCAAACAGAAATAATAGTTCTATTTATTTACAATATAGGAAAAGATAGACTGCTACTTACTGTAACGGAGACATATCAAGCTGATGAAAGCACAATTAAAAGACACATAGCTTCCAGTCACAGCCTTCATCAATAAACACACAAACACACACACACACAAGCAACTCATGCACATACAACCATCAATTCCGACACCTCAGGCTGGAATGAACAACATGTGGGATGCTAGCAGCAATCTGGAGGGGATGGGGAAGGGATAATAATATGTGGGTGGGGAGAGAGATGGATGCTGTCTGGTGGAGTATGCAGGGACTAGACTGTCAAAAGGCGCAGCGACAGGAGATTGTGCAGCAGGGAGGTGGGGAAAAAGGAACAAAAAAGGAGAGGAGTGGACAAAGACGGGAAGTTGCATTTGGGCAGAGGGCTGCAAATAAACATGGTGGGAGATGGGGAGCAGATGATAGGACAGAGTGGGTGCAAACTGCCCCACAACCTCCTGACACTGTGCCTGTTGGCAGTCTGGTCCCTGGACAACCACTAGACAGTGCCCATCTCTCTCCCCACCCACACACTACTATCTGTTCCCCTTCCAAACCATCCTCCACACTGCTGCGTGCATCCCACAGGATGTCGCATTCCGGCCTGAGATGCTGGGGTTTGCAGTTGTGTGTGCATGAGGTGTGCTTGCTTGTGTGTGTGTGTGTGTGTGTGTGTGTGTGTGTGTGTGTGTGTTACTGATGAAGGCTGTGGCTGAAAGCTATTTGTGAGTGTCTTTTAATCATGCAGCTTGATGTGTCTTCTGTACGGTAAGTACAATCTATTTTTTTCTGCATTGTTGATATTCCTACCTGGAGTTTCCATTGGTTGATTTTTGCTGCATGGCTTTCTTCCATGCTACAATGCTGTGATGTTTTCCTCTGTTACTCTACTCTATAGCATTACTCTTCTCAGTGTCCATTCTTTATCATCTTTCCTGTGTTTATTCACCACCTTCCAAACTGCATCTACTTCTGAGCCACACCGTATCAACAGCCATTTGCATACAACACAGACTTCATGACCATGTGGACTGTTGATGCAGCATCTAATGTCACAGATTCTTTCCTCCTGTAGTTAATTACCTTTATTCCTACTGATCCCACTTGACGTGTTGGTGGTGCATGAACTCTTGATCGTCAGCCTAACACAACCCCACTCCCTTTCTCTTCGCTTATCGTGGCACACTTACACTCCTACACCTCAATGTTCCTTTTCACCCACATTTCTGTACGTTTTTAACATATTCGTGCTTAGTTTTACGTGGTTTCGCGTATATCACATATTTGTGCGTATTTTCACATATCCTTGGATGTTTTTGCGTATCTGTGAATGTTTCTGTGTGTCTTTACGTATTTTTTACACATCTTTACGCATCTTTTCGCTTATCCAGCTTGTCTCACAACCATCAACACCTATTTTGCCCACTTCTGCGTCATTCCCATTTCCTTTGCCCCATTCCTGCCACAATGTACCCTTGCTCCAACTTTGTGCTCCAGTTTGGAAAAATATCCCTTTCCCCGGATAAAACCAGTCCCTCATCCTGTTTCTCAAATGCTGTCTAAACCATGGAATCCTCTCAAATGGTCTAACTGCAAAGATTACTTTCTCTGGATCCCACCCCTCCTTTCAAAATGAACCACACCTTTTCAGATCCTGCCAATCCTTGGCTCTCATAAACCTGGTTCTGCAAAAACACATCTCCATGGCACAGGTATCCCAGAACCATCTCTGCTCCCTCCACTGTCCCTACTATATACATCACATGTCTTAAACTGAATCCAATGCTATCCAGCACCTGGAAGAGCATTCCAGACAGCACCTCCACAAATTATACAACCTGCTGACATTGGGGCACCACTATCCAACCCCTATCATGCCCACAGTGTTCCTCCTCGTCTGCCCCTCATAGTGGCTAAACACTGCCTAGCTGACCTTTTCAACTTGCCACATGCCCCAATACTTCCTACCAATTCTCCACCAAAGCCAGAACCAAAACATTCGTGTAGCACTGTTGTTAACCTCTCCACCAAAACACTCAGCTCCACAGAAGTTTCAGTCCTATCCAAACGCCTCACCTTTAACACTACACCCAAATTTAACCATGCTGAACATGTCAAAGACCTGCTCTCCTTCTCCTGATTCCTGCAATGCAATCACTTCTTTGATGGCAATCCCTCCCACCAAAGCCGCCCTAATTCCAACATTTAACCCTGCCGCTTCCTGTTTGTACCACCACCCAAAACCTGATCCTCCCCTCCTCCACCTAACCACCTTATGGCTACCTTCCAGGAAATCCTTACCTCCAACTTAGCCTCACCATCCTTCCCCAGGTCCCTTCCTCAGAACACCAACCTTTCAGTAGGAGAAAGAACAGCCACACACAACCTCAAAACAAATACTGACATAATCATCCTGCCTACAGAGAAAGCTTCCATCACTGTTGTTATGAATTGCAGTGACTACCTGGCAGAAGGCCTCTGCCAATTGTCTGACTCCTATGAACTTTGCCAGAGTGATCTCATCCCAGAAGTCCAACACAAACTCTAATCCCTGCTAAGCCTTAGGCCCTTCCCAGAACATCTCCCTTGAATCCATTTCCCTCATCACCCCTATGACACCCTGCACCCCACCTTCAATGAATTTTGGCACTCATTGACCAACATCTCCAACCAATTGCCTGTAATCTGGCCTTCCATGTCAAAGACACCAACCACTTCCTTCATTGACACATTACCAGCCCAAATCCTTTACCTCCTGGATCCCTACTCATCACTGTTGACATCATCTCCCCATACACCAACATCCCTCATACCCATGGTCTTACAGCTATTGAACACTACCTTTCCCAATGTCCTTCAGACTCAAAATCCACTACCTCATTCCTGATACACCTTACTAACTTTATCCCAACCCACAAATATCGCTCACAGGTTTATCATACTCCATCAGGGGTAAGGCCACCTGTGAAGGCAGCCATGTCATTTACGAGCTCTGCTGCAATCGTTGTCCAGCTTTTTGTGTTATTATGGCTACCTACCAGCTTTCCACTAGGATGAACGGCCACTGCCATACTGTGGCCAAGAGCAAAGTAGACCACTGTGGCACAACACACAGCTGAACATAAAACACTTGATATCTATGGCTGCTTCACTGTCTGAGCCATCTGGATCCTTCTCTCCATCACCAGCTGGGAGTTATCCTTACAACACATTCTCCACTCCCGTATTTATGCCAGTCCAACCTAAGGGAACATAATGTCTCCACACCCTCCACCTAACAGTTTACACCCCATCTGTTCTATTGTCTCCTCTCCATTCTCATCTCCCACGCTGTTTATTTGCAGCCTTCTTCTAACACATCTGCCCATCTTTGGCCACTCTTCTCCTTTTTTGTTCCTTTTTCCCACCTCCCTGCCCCACAACCTCCTGATGCTGCACCTGTTGGCAGTCTGGTCCTTGCACACTCCACCAGACAGTGTCCATCTCTCTCCCTACCCACACACTACAAACCTTTACCATTCCCCACCCCCTCCAGATTGCTGCTTGCATCCCATGTGATGCTACATTCTGACCCGAGATGTTGGAGTCGATGGTCATGTGTGCATGAGGTGTGCTTGCTTGTCTGTGTGTGTGTGTGTGTGTGTGTGTGTGTGTGTGTGTGTGTGTGTGTGTGTGTGGGTGAGTGAGTGAGTGAGTGAGTGGGTGACTGTTTCTCTTTGCTGACAAATGCTGTAGCCGAAAGCTATATGGGAGTGCCTTTTAATAGTGCCTGTCTGCAACTTGACATGTCTCCTTTATGGTAAGTAACAATCTGTCTTTTCCTACATTATTGATATTCCTACCTGGGGTTTATATTGTTTGAGTTATGCTCATTTGCTAGAGTATTACTGATTACTCTTTGCAGCTTCTACTGTTAAGTAATAACTATCCTGTGATTTTCAGCTTATCATGGTGTCATTCATCATGAAATAGTTCACTGATGAATGGCTGGAAGTCTGTGTCCAACAGGCACAACTTTTTGGCAAGCAACCATGTTGCGTGTGTTTCTGAATGGATTGTGTTAGCAACTGTTCTATTACTCAATGAAAAGAAAGCTCTTGTCAAAACAGCACATACTTCAGCATGTCACAATTCACAAATAGCAACTATGTTACTGTACTTCACATGACGCAGAAAGATATAATTTTTCACAATCTCTATTGTGATGTCTAAAATAATAAATATTTTTTGGAACAATGGGTAACATTGTTGCAGGAATAAATTAAAGCAGTTCCTGTCTCCGAGTTCTGACACAGATTTTTAGGAGGATTTCCTTGGTCATCAGGTGAATCCAGGCACTGGATGTCTCCTCCCAAATAATCCCAATAGGGATTCTCCTTGTACAGCTCCCAGCATACTGGGACATGTGGCTGAAAAGAATGAAATTATACATCGGACCACCATTCTCTCGTGGAGAGGGAATGAAACATAAAAATTTTCGTGAAGTTTAATATCTAAAAGGCAATGAACAGTGCAGTTGTATTCTTTCTACATAACATGCTGTTGTTGACCGTAGTAATCTTTGACATAGTGAGACCACAACCTCTGACCCACATTTTTACACATATAAGATAACCCCTTTTGAATAATGAGTGCAAATGAAATGTCTTCCATGAATACATGACTATGGAAATGAAATGTCTTCCACAAATATATAACCAGTATGCAAGTAATTTAAGCAGCACAGTCTTTGGGAGTCACGCAGTGTGACATGAAACTGTATAGGCTAGCTGGAATTCATTGGTCACCAAGTTTTTGGTTATTTCCTTTAGCAATTTGTACACAAAAGACAACTTTATTTCATATTCATAACTTCCAGTCTTCACGGAATGAACAAATGTCACAAGTGGCCCATCGGGACCATCCGACCACCGTGTCATCCTCAGTGGAGGATGCAGATAGGAGGGGCGTGTGGTCAGCACACTGCTCTCCTGATAGTTATGATGGTTTTCCTTAACCGGAGCCACTACTATTTGATCAAGTAGCTCCTCAATTGGCATCATGAGGCTGAGTGCACCCTGAAAAATGGCAACAGTGCATGGCGGCGGGATGGTCACCCATCCAAGTGCCGGCCATGCCCGACAGCGCTTAACTTCGGTGATCTGACGGGAACCAGTGTATCCACTGTGGCAAGGTCATTGCCATTTCTACCAGTTATCCTAATGTAAATTTTATCACAGTCCTTGCAACTGAGCTAGCAGATGCCAGATTGTTGGTATCCAAGTGGCTTTGTGATGAAGCAAGCTGGGATATTTTTACTTCCCCTCTTGTTTTGCCATCTGCCTCCTTAAAATTCATTTTTTCATTTTTGAACTAATTACTATTAGCATACATGAGTACAATCTGCATTTTCATAAAAGAGAAAGGTTGGCCCTCAGTTTTAAAGAATATAACATCAGATCTAATTCTGTGCTTAGTTTATGTATTTAAATGATTTTCTAATTGATTTTGACTATTCCTAGTTAGTATATTTTGTTATAGGGTGAAATCAGTAATTATTTTGGAACTTAAATTCTATTGTTGACTTATAAACAAATATAAATTCTGTACTAATTGTAAACATTTGGAGGAACAACTAATAGTATTATTAAATGATCTATTTGGCTCTGTTTGAAAACATGTTAGCAAAACCAGCCCTTAATTAATTTCAAAGTAATTAACAGTTTTCTCAAAAGTATTGTTTGCGTAATGATATTTGTTGATTTCATCATTTGAAGAAATAATTCGGGCTAACTATTGTAGTAGGAGAAACTGTTAAAAAGATGGTATTTTTCAATGTATTCAGTTAATTTAATGAGTTAAGTTTTAATTGTAATTTCTGTAAATTAAACACCAAACAGTGTGCAGTTTCAGTGCCTATTATTAAGAGGATATATAAAGGCCTGATTTTTGGGCCTGAGACAGTACACGGCTGAGTTTCAGACAAGAAACCTGTGTTGGTTAGAACAACAACAGAGCATCAACTTGACTGTGAAATAAGTGTAACACAATTAGACCATGTGTTAAAACAATGACAATGTCTGTTCAATTTACTTGAAAGACTGTGAAATGTGTGGTTAGGCTTTTACTGCTCATAGATGTTCAACAGTAAACTATTGTAGCAGTTTGTGGATGTTTACCTGCAACCTATTACTGAGGCTTATTGAAAGCTAAACAATAGTGCACTGGCCATATAACTGTGTATTATTGGAGGAGTTGTGAACAGTGAAAGTATAGAACTGTTAAAAGCAAATGTGCACCTGTCGGCTGTTGGCTACATCATTTAAAGTAATCAGTGTTGAACTCCCCCCCTCCCCCCCAAAATTTTTCAGCCAGTATAAGAACACAGTACGATCAATGATAAACAAATATGGTTCCCAGGGTGAGGACTATTTTATGTGGACACAATAAACTAGGACTTGTGAACTTTGACAATGAACTCAAGAGCAGTTTACAGTACAGCTTTAACAAAGGAGATGCAACAGCCAATCAGTGTCTTGGTTCCATGGATACAGTAGGATGGCAGCCAATCAGCGATCGGGTTCTATGGAAGCAGCCATTAAGCATAGGAGCAGCCAATCAGCACAGCCAACTGGGATAAACAAGACGCCTCGCCGAGAGAATCACAACTTGCATCTGCCATGCAGATGATGAATCGAGATGATAACTGCAGCAGCAGCAGCAGACGAGTGATTAAAAACAATGTAATTCATAGAAAAGGCATTTTACATTAAGTGGTACCTAAAGACAGTGTGATGGGAGACAAGGGACAGCAGATGACTGGTTCTGTAGACCGTGGTGTTTATAAATCAGACATGAGTGTGATTTTGAATGATAGGGACAAAAGTGTGAGTGAACATACGACGCCAGATGTTACTCTGTGGGTGGTATGGTCCACCAAGTTACCTACCGAACCACAGATTCACCTGCTACTGCACTCCTGCACTCCTTCAAGTGAATCGGCTCTCATCTTCGCATCGTAGACCAGCTGTACGCACAGCTACAACAACATCAACCAGGACACTTCTCACCACTGGTTGGCACAACTGCTCCTGTTTACCAGCAGTCTGTGGGCAGAGGCAGAGCTTGCTCCACCTCCGCACCATCTAAACCACCTGGCAGTATCTGCTCACTCTCTCCTCTGTCTGAGCACTCAAGAATCTCCCATGCACCATACATGCCAGTATATATCCCGAAACAAATCAATGAGAACATGCCTTCTCCGCTGCCGCAGTCACTGCCACCACCACATCTGGCTCATCTGTATTGATGGTACCACAAGATTTTCAGCAATGATGCCAAGAAGTGTTGATTACCTTGCCAGCAGCCAAACACTGACTGCAGGGTCTAGAAGATGCCGAGTCCTGCGGGGAACCTCACAGGCGTCCTCACACATTGCACTCCATCCACTCATCCACCCGGCCGAGTGGTCGTTTATACGTGACCGACATTTTGTCACAGCTCATATTACTAGTCGACACAGGTGCTGATGTGTCTATCATACCCACATAGTTGGCTCCTCCTGCCTTTTCACTGATGATGTCTCTTCTACGAGCTGTCAACGCATCTACATTACATACCTCAGGCTCTGTCAAAGTTACGGTGCACCTATCTCCTTCTCTGTGTTTTCCTTGGACTTTAAACATTACCGACATCGATGAACCAATTCTTGGTATGGATTTTTTCATCACGTTACAAACTCTCTCTGAACGTGGTTCAGGGCTCAGTGCTACATCATCCCACTAACACTCAGATACTGTGCTCCCGCACTTATGTTCCATGTTCTGTTTCTCTTGCAACATGTGAGTTAGTACGTGAGTGCTCCATCCTCATGGGTGACATTGTGACCTGTGTCACAACCTACTGTCAGAATATGACTAGGCGGCAGAACTCTGCTGGGAAAACGATGAGCTGAAACAACGAATAGCACACACTTACAATGAGCTCATGACAGCTCAAACCTTGCTGCTGAAACTGCAGTCCACTGCGACCACTGCAACCTAATCATGTTTCTCCAGCAGACATCAGCTCGGACACTCAGCAGGTTAGTCCAAAAACATTAATTCTGTGTGACGATTTGTGTGCGGTAGACATCACACCCCCAACGTGCTCACTACATTCAGTGCCATATGTTTCCAACAGTGCTTCTAATGACAGCTGCGTGCACAATATGACTATGCCCACTACGCAGGCAGCTGCCCTGCGTGTTGATAAACATTCCCCCTCTCTTGCGTGCCAGCCACGTGACTCAGTGGCCATTGCTCTCACCCGTGTTTGTTACCCAAGGCAAGGCTGACAACAGACAGTTGCTGCGCATCCCGACCCGCTCCATGCTGTGCGTGCAGCCGACCTCTCCAAACAAGCACTTGCTGTGCTCATGTAATAGGCATGTGCCTTTCGTGCTGCCTTTTCCCACTCACGCTAATGGTTACGCCTCACTGCGCCCCACTCGTCCAAAAACTTCACGTCAGGACATTGCTCAGTCTCAGTTCTCAGTTTCTTCCGTCACTGATGGAATGACACACAAGATAATTATCACTGCCTGCCATCCTATTAGGCACAAAGTTAGACGCCTCAACCCCATTAAGCTGCACGTGGCACAGCAGCAAATTAACGAACTTTTGGAGGCAGGTGTCCTGCAACCATCGGACAGCAAATGGTCTTCACCGATTCACCTCGTCACCAAACACAACGGTTCTTTCCGAATGTGTGGCAGCTACAGATGCTTAAATGCTTGTTCTGTCATGGACAATTACCCAGTGCCGAACATAAATGATTTTACTCATATGTAATTGGGCGCCACAATCTTCAGTGTTATTGACTGTAAATGTGCCTATCACCAGATTCCTGTAGCACCAGAAGACATTCCAAAGACAGCTATTATCACGCTGCTTGGTTTGTTCCAATACAACTTCATGCCATTTGGCCTGAAATACGTGGCACAAACATGGCAACATTTCATCAACTCATCAACTCAATCTTACAACAGTTCAAGTTTCGCTTTGGATAGCTGGATGACATACTCATTTTTAGCAACTTGGCTGAGAAACACGAATATCATTTATCCAAGGTCCTCCAGACCTCGAACTCCAATGGCGTCGAGGTCAACAAAGACACTTTCCAATTGCACCAGTCTTATGTCAGATTTTTGGGTTACGCTGTCTCCACAGATGGTATACAGCCTTCCAAATCCCGCATGCAGGCCATCACGTCACTGCCTCCTCTGGCTACTTACAAAGAACTCCAACATTTCTTGGGTACAATAAATTACTACCATCAGCATCCACCTTCTGCCACCACCGTAAGGCCCCTCTGACAGACTCGCTGTCAGGCAAACAGACTTCAGGACTTAAACCAGTTCGCTGGACTGAACCTATGCTGGAGGCATTCAAGGCTCTAAACTCTTCCTTAGCTCACACTGTGACACTCGCCCATCCTGACCCGTCGGCCGAATTGTTCATCACTACGCACGCCAGCGACGTCGTGGTGGAGGCAGTATTACAGCAATGCAAAGGTGACATGGTTTCTCCCCTTCATTTCTTCTCTAAAAAACTGTCTACAGCTCAGAAGAAATATTCCACTTTTGATAGGGAACTTCTGGTGGTCTATGAAGCCATTAAACACTTTCGCTCCAATGTCGGGAGCCATTCTTTCTTCATCCTTACTGTTCACAAACCACTAGTGGAAGCTTTCTGCAACCCTCCCGAGGACCCACCCCCTTGGCGTTTCGGCCACTTTGATTGAGTCTCTCAATTCACAACAAAGGCACAGGAAACATCCCCACTGATTTTTTATCGTGGATCAATACTGTCTCATGCATCATCGACTTATCCAACTTGGCCGCTCTCCAGGCCTCTGGTGAGGAATCTCAAGCTCTCCTCACAGATCCTCAAACATCTCTTGTGTTTACCAAAGCCAAGTTCCCCAGCATTTTGGATGAGGTATGGTGTGATTTTTCTAGCAGCACCCTGCGGCCATTGCTCCCGCCCACATTGTGCCTGCGAGCCTTCGACACCTAGCATAACCTCGCTCACCCTGGCATCCGCGCCACCATATGGCTTGTATCTGAGCGTTTCATTTGGAAAAATATTAAATGGGACTGTCAGACCTGGGCATGCAACTGCGTCTCCTGTCAACACAACAAAATTGGCCGCCACACCTCCCCTCCACTAGGCAAGTTCGACATTCTGCAAGGAAGATTTCGTCATGTACATATTGACCTTACTGGTCCACTACCACTGCCGGAGGGCCACAGATATATTCTCTCCGCAGTCGACCTCATGTCTCACTGGGTGGAAGCTGTTCCTTTACCCAACATCACTGCTGAAACCATGGCTAAGGGTTTTGTCTCCTCATGGATTGCCAGGTTCGGTATCCTGACCACCATCACCACCGGCCAAGGTCAGCAGTTTGAGTCTGCCCTGTTCACCATTTTATGTAACATCTGCAGCACTAAACAAATTCATCCAACAGCCTACCACCCTCAAAGCAACAGGTTAGTTTAACAGTGGCACTGCACCCTCAAAACTGCCCTCAGGTGCCATGACTGCCTCTGGTCGAAGTGCTTCCATGGGTGTTACTCGGTCTCTGTTCGACCTTTAAACCAGACCTACAGGGAACCATCCCTGAATTCGTTTTTGGGGAGAACCCAGTCCTACCAGGGGAACTTATCTTGCCTCAAGCACCCAAGGATTTTCCCCCCTCCCCAGATTTCATTAGTTGCATGCGCACTCACTTCAAACATGCACAGCTACACCTGCCTATCAGCCATTCCCTGCCAGACACTTACATGCCAACCTTACTCAACACTTGCTCAGGGATGTTTCCATTAGACAACCACTGCAATCACCCTACCTTGGCCCCTTTACAGTACTCTGGTAGAGCGAGACAACGTTTGGCATTATGGTTAAAGATCGTCCTCAAACTGTCTCATTGCACAGGCTCAAACCTGCTTTTGTGGACTCCGACACTCCTCTGGCATCTCAATCAGACCGTCCTGACAACTTTTCCGCCATGGAGCCTGAAAATAGTTTGTCTCATCCCATGGCATTGTTTTCTCCAATCCATGATTCATCGTCACCACTCGCAGGTTTTCCATCCACCCCATGTGCGGGTTTCGCCGTCACTTCACAGACTGCAAAGACTCGCTCTCCCACATTCAACCTGTGCTGCAATGTGCCACCACACTGTGTGGATGACATGTCAATCATCATCCTCGATGACTGTGTGCTCGTGCTCTTAACAGACACTGCGGCCTCGCCCACCAATGGGCAGTTAAATATCACTGTAGTGGATAGCCTGGCCCTCCCCTGTGAGTGCGACCCATTAGAAATTCGCACGTTCTTCTCCTCGGATGGCTCGATCTGCAATTGGGGCAGGCATGCCTGCACCACACCACAAGCCGTTCCACACGCTCTCTCTCGGGCCAGCCAACACATCATCCACCCCTGCTGGTTGATTGACTACGAGGTGGACCTGCTGCCAATCACTCAGCCTCCACACTCCAGCTCGCCTGAGATGGAAATCCCAGTCGTGCGCCTGCCACCTCTCATGACTTCTACCCACACTGACACCCATGTGACCTCCACTCAAGCCTTACAGGTGGTACTCCATACTGGGGGGGGGGGGGGGGGGGGCTATGTGGTGTTGATAGGTTGTATTAACCACAATTAACACCATATTTGGACTCTTATTGCTCTGCCAAGCCTCCATGTCAGTTTTTAATTCTGTTCTGTATCTCAAGCTGTGTACATGTTTATGACTAACTATGAAATATATCTCTATGTGGAATTTAATGGGGATTGTTATTGCATTTGACCAATAATAGTATCCCGATCCCATAAATGATTTAGAAACGGAGGTAGAAATCAAGTGTACAGTAGTGGTACAGGAAAAACTGGTAAAAGTAAATAAAACTGTAGGTTCAGAATTGGCTGAAATGGAGAAAAAGATGGAAGAGGTACAAAATCAAAGGCATAGAGTATGTAGTGTCCCAAACAATCCTTCATTTTTTAGTTGTAAGAAATTTAATAATTTTGAACCATATGGGGAAATCCATGTACTGGATATCATTAGGGAATTTAATTATTTGCCTGAAACATGGAATGACAAAGAGTAAATGTCATTTATGAGAGGTTTTTTAAAAGGGGAAGCTTATGAATGGGAAGCTCAGGTAACTGATAGCTGTACTTTGTGGCAAAGCTTTGAGAAAGATTTTTAGATGAATATTGGTCCAAAGAGAAGCAGCAGAGAATTTTGAGTGAATTTTGGGGAGGAGAGAGATTTGACTATATGAAGGGTACTGTTAAAGGTCTCTGTCAGCTTTGGATAAACAAACTGAAATATTTGGACAAAGAGCTAGGTAGTGAATCAATAATTATTGGTTTAGAAACTAAGTTGCCTCAGAAAGTTAGAGAATTGCTTGTACCTGCCCTCTAGAGGTAATATTAGTGATTTCTTGAATTATATTGATAGAGTGGAGTGGGTGAAGCCCTCAATGGAAGATCGTAGGAGGAATTTTGATGCCAATAATCAATCAGGGAGAGAATTTCAGGTAAATAGGATGAACGGGACTAATTATAGTAGAAATTCAAGGAATGATTGGGTGAAGATAGCGAGAATGGGCACGGGAATGATAGGAGAAATTCAAGTAACAGAAACAGAGGAAATGATTCTAATTCTGGATCAAATCATTTAAACTAGATAATGCTCCAGTTTTGGCTTGCACTGGAGCAGGTACTGATGAAGAGCCACATTTATATAAATGTGCTGTAATCACAGGTAAGGGTAATGTAAATGATAGTAGTAAGACAAGCGTAATTTCTAATTCTAGTGAATGTTGAATGATGGTGCATGTAGCAATGATTATCCCACAAAACGAGAAGAGGAACTTACTATAATGTGCATTGAACCAGAAGTAATACCCACAAGCAAGTAGTGGGTTCAACATTCTGTGTTGGATTCATTATATGGCGATAATGCTTACCCCAGCTGTCTGTCTTATTTTTCATTTCCTGAGGCAGTCAAACTCTTCTCCTGTCCTGTGTGTAGTTTACAAGTGAATCAGAGACATTCTAAAAAGTTTTCTTCAATGTTTTATGTACATATATATAATGGAATGAGAAGAGGTTGGAAGAAGCTAACTTGGTACCATGGTTAAAGAATTTCTGTCAGACAAAGAGGTAAGGTAAACTGAAAATAAAAGGTGTCAGCATATGTGGAGGATAATTAATATCTGAAGTAATCAGCTCATGGGTGTAGCAGCAGCGGCAGTATGCAGTATAAACCATCTTGAATACAAGGTATTAATGTTAATTGTGGTATAGTAGAAGTGTGTGTGTTCGGTGCTATCAGTATATGTGACATAACTATCTATCTGTGTCATATATCTGTGTCAATTATGGTATCAAACAATGGAAAATCCAAGATGGAATGTAACAATAAGAGAGATGGAAAGTTGCTACTCACCATATAGCGGAGATGCTGAGCCGCAATAGGCACAATAAAAAGATTCGCACAAACATAGCTTTTGGCCATGAAGGTCTTTGTCAGCAGCAGACACACATCCACATCCACACACACACTCACGCAAGCACAACTAGCACACACATCTGCAGTCTCAGAGAGCTGAAACTATGGTATAGTAGAAGTGTTTGTGTTCTGTGCAATCAGTATATGTGAGATAACTATCTATCTTTGTCATGGTACAGCCTTTTCTAACATTAAGGAATTCCAACTTTAAACGTAGTTACCTGGAGTAGTGTATGTGGAAAGAATAAGCAAGATTTGTATGTAAATCACCCTTCAAGTTAGAACATCAAGCAAATTATAGTTTTTCTAAGTGATAAATTTGCCTGAGCAGTAATGAGAGTTAAGTTTGCCTTAGCTTAAGGATCTGTTACATTGGAGTGTTTTTCAATAGAATCAATTTTGCATTTGATAAACAGAACAGGTGTTTATTTATTAGATAATGAAACAATAATGAATTAATAAAATAATGAATAATGTTAGGGTCTTAATGGTTAGGAAACCTGTCTCTGCAGTAGGGATATTTTTTGGGAATGCACTCCACTGGTTAATGAGGTAAGAAAGGTAAGTAAAATAATAGAGCTGACAGACACGATTGAGTAGTGAAAAAGATGACTGTGTACAAACAAATGTGGTGTAACTCTATTGAGGATCAATTTGTGAACTAGGCAACATTGGGTACTGTGTGTATTGTGCAATTCATGACACTGCAGCTGGGAATGAGAGCCTAACAGAAAGAATATTTTAGTGAGATACAACTCATATAATGCAGCATCATTGAATCTGTAGGTTATCTGATAACTTCTATTTGTGTTCTGAGGAATTATGAGCTTAAAGTGGTAATACTGGAACAAAGAAAAGTAATTTTTCTGTTCAACTGATAACTGTGGTGCTAAACTGATGTGATATTCTGACAGGTCAACTATTTGGTAACATTTTGGTGTTTTGTGAGGATTTAATTTTCTGGTTGAATGAGAGTAGTGCTCAGAGTTGAGTAGAGAAGTGGGGCTATGATTTGGTACAACTTCCATCCCCTTAATTTTGATTTGAGTAGTAATTAAGTTATGTGATTGTGACTCTAGTCTTTTTTCATAGGTAATGATTAATAAATCTACGCTACTGCACATCTTGATTTTTTGCTATTTTGCAAATGGGAAAGAAACAAAAATCTGTTTTGTAGTGTAATGTGCACTTGATTTAAATTTTTTTCTAGTCACCACCTTTTGTACTACAGTCAGTTTTTGTGCATATTATTGTGATGTTGTAAGAACTGTGTAATGTATCTATTTATGAAGTAATGACTATCATTTGTAGTATGAAACCTTTTTTATACTTATGTAATAGAGGGAAACATTCCATGTGGGAAAAATTATATATAAAAACAAAGATGAGGTGACTTACCGAACGAAAGCGCTGGCAGGTCGATAGACACACAAACAAACACAAACATACACACAAAATTCAAGCTTTCACAACAAACTGTTGCCTCATCAGGAAAGAGGGAAGGAGAGGGAAAGACGGAAGGAAGTGGGTTTTAAGGGTGAGGGTAAGGAGTCATTCCAATCCCGGGAGCGGAAAGACTTACCTTAGGGGGAAAAAAGGACA
Organism: Schistocerca serialis cubense; assembly: GCF_023864345.2. Lineage (NCBI taxonomy): Eukaryota > Metazoa > Arthropoda > Insecta > Orthoptera > Acrididae > Schistocerca > Schistocerca serialis. The sequence goes on along the minus strand of NC_064641.1, from coordinate 575,142,469 downwards.
GGTATACACTCGCACACACACACATATCCATCCACACATACAGACACAAGCAGACATATTTAAAGACCATGTCTGCTTATGTCGTTCTGGGAACTGATAGAAGTGCATTTCCTTACTAATTGCCACTTTGACCTGTTGAAGGCATGGGCAACTTGGTGAGAAAATGTGTAAAAGGCTCATTGAAAGAGTGAAAGTGCTTGCGAAAAATACTAAACATTGAGCAAGTGAAATTTTCTGTCTAAAAAGTGAACTGCAATGTGTAATTTAGCTTTCTACAACCCATGAGTATTTAATTTTTTTAAGCAAGACAGGGCTTGAAACATCCTGGCAGATTAAAACTAGCACTCCTGAAAGAGAGGAAGTTTCATATCAGCGCACACTCCGCTGCAGAGTGAAAATCTCATTCTGGAAACATTCCCCCAGGCTGTGGCTAAGCCATGTCTCTGCAGTATCCTTTCTTTCAGGAGTGCTAGTTCTGCAAGGTTCGCAGGAGAGCTTCTGTAAAGTTTGGAAGGTAGGAGACGAGATACTGGCAGAAGTAAAGCTGTGAGTACCAGGCGTGAGTCATGCTTCGGTAGCTCAGATGGTAGAGCACTTGCCCGCGAAAGGCAAAGGTCCCGAGTTCGAGTCTCGGTTGGGCACACAGTTTTAATCATCCAGGAAGATTCATATCAGCGCACACTCCGCTGCAGAGTGAAAATCTCATTCTGAAGACAGGACTTGTATATAGTGATTTGTATCTTAGAGTGTAGTCCTTGTTTACCCAAAAAGGACATAACTTATAGTGAAGATGCCTAATTTTTATTATAAGTGTAACTTGTAGATATTTTGTGACATTGTACAATACACTGTATGTAAATATTTTGTATGGGGATTTTCATATGGCCAGTTCATATGAGTTGGAATTTGAAAAACATATATACTGTATTTTTTGATAAGATTTCTTATGCAATTTTTTTTTGTGTGTAGGATTTTAACCCACTGTCTGGGGTCACTTGTGGTCATTGAAATGTCCAGTTAGCTATTTGCAATATCTATCTGGTCAATCCAATGAGAGGGTGACGTGATGGAGCAGGCTGGGATATTTTTACTTCCTCTCATGTTTTGCTATCTGCTTCCTTAAAACTCATTTTTTCATTTTTGAACTAATTACTATTAACATATGTGATGAGACGTAACAATGCATTGAAACCCATTTAAAACATGTATTTTTCGATTCAATTTGAAATAAACAGGAATCACTTATGTAAACAAAAAGGTAGTGGTATAGCTAAACCTATACTTACAAAATTGTTGCAATGAAACTGGTTTCTAAATTATAATTGTATTTAAGTACATAGGTCCTGTAATTGGTAGAAACATTTAGGATTAACATAATTAGGTGAAATCTGGAACAAATGATCGAGTACAATGGTCAAAGTTATTCCTTTGAACCTTTTTTTTCTTATTGGCTTTTAGCATACAAACTTTTTAGCCATCACAAATAAATGTACTGATACACTTAAGAAGGTCACATTTTTTCTTCATCACACATGCTGTTTAGGGCATACATTGATATGTTTTCCAATCAATTATTGTAATCAGATTACAAAGCACAGTTGAGTGCTAAAAATTTGTTTGTTAATTAAGTTCTTTGGTTAAGTTCAATTCATTTTAGATTTTTATATCTTCTTTCACTAGAAACCAGGCTATGGCATCATATGTACTCCTGGTTGTGTCTCCGAGAATTGGGATCGTACAAAGCCGCTGGCAGTGACCCAGTCTTAAGAGCTACTTCTTTGAAACTGAGATGGATTTGTGTTAAAACAGTATCTAAATTAATGTCTGTGGTATTTTAAGGAAAAACCAACTGAGAGGATCAAAATTGATTAGAAAATTAAAATGTAATTAGTGAAAATGTTATAAGTGGCGTGTAAACATAGGCAGTTCTTTAGGTGTTTTGTCAATAATAAATAAAAGACCTATTTTGCCACATTCAGTGGGAGACTTGGAAACATATACATTGGTAGGAACATTTTCTGGACCACGTATCTTTTGTATTTAATAAACATAGTAAAAATACTGTTAATACTTCATATTTTGAGCATTTTTACACTCTTAAAATGTTATACGCTTGAAAATTCATCTATGTATTTGCTCTATAAGAGCTAGTGCAACTGTTGAAATGAGTCATTAATTTTGAAGTAACAGTTTTAATTGTGATATTATTAAAAAACCTTTTATAACAATACTGAGGATTGTTCAGAATTGTATAAAAGGGGCAGCCATGTTGGCACTAGTGGTCAGTACTTTATGATCATTCAATGGAGTAAGGTGTACGTGAGTGACTTATGAGATTTTGTGCAAGAAGCACGTAATTGTTTACGTGAGTACTTTATGTAAAATCGTGCAGTAAGCATGTCATACTTGGCAAACTGTATGGAATATGTAAGAAGACTGAGCTATCATTACACCAGTGTATATAAAAAGGTTAAAAATTAGGTGATGTAATAAAAAGAAGTTCTGAAACATAATGTTCGATTTAGTGATTCTTGGCATAAAACACCAAGTTACAATCAGTGACTGTTGCAGCAGCAGATTGACAAAAAGGAATGGATGAGTACCTCCCACAATATTATATGAATTTTAATATTTAATTTTGCAGTATTTGGTTTGACAGTTCTTTTAGAGATGTATTGAAGATGCATTATTAGCAAATAGTAATTGAAGTGAAGGAACCCAGCAGACGAGAAATTTCACGTGTGGTGGAGGAGCTGGGATATGTCATCATTCTGTAGATTAATCTTACATTTTGTTTCAGAAAGTTTGTAATTTTATTTTGTATTTGAAAGTTACGTGAAGAAAACAACTGGAGAACATCAGAAAATTGACAAATAGAAAATACAATAATGGAGAAATAGATATGGTAATCAGCAGCACTACAATATGAAGAACGTAATGATAAACACCAAAAACGAGGTAAACTGAAATTGTCAAAAAGCACTGAAGAAGAAAAGTACTGTAAGTACGAATTTTATTTGATTTTTCTTTTTTTACTTGTTGGAAATTTTTTTGCTAGCTTTGTTAATATGGAAGACAACAGGGAGACTGACGTAAATAATGAAAATAGTGCAAATGTTACTGGGGAGGAAATAAATGATAATGATGCAAGTATTTGCTCATCAATCCATGATGAAGATAATGTAGTTAATTGAAACAATGGAATTGGGGAGAACAGTGATCACAATAATGTAAGTGTATGTTCACCTTTTTTTGGGTTTGAGTCAAGTGTGTCTGTCGTGGATAGATAAGTTCAACTAATGGAAGAACAGAAAAAGTCAATTGATGAACATAAAATTTCTCTCGATCAAAACCTTGAGTCTATCGAAAAGAAATTAGATGGACATGGGAATCAAATACATGAAACAAAAGATAGCTTAGAAAAATGTTGGGTACAAGTAGGCAAAAATACCAAAAACATGTCAGTTATAGAGGGGGAAGTTTCTACTTTAAAACAAGAACAGCAGAATTTTGACGGAAGGTTAGATTCCATAGAAAGAAAAGATGATAGTTTCGAAAAATTTACAACCTCAGAATTTCATATTTCAAAAAGTTTAACAAAGATGTAGAGAAAAAATTTACCGAGACAGATAAATGTATACAAAACTTTACCAAAATTAGGATGATAATTTTACAGAACTAAAAGAAGACATAGGTACATGTTTAGGGCGAATTTCAATTCAAAAATTCAGGAAATTGAGGACAGTGTTCCTATAAAATCTTTTAGCAACTACTGTTTAAGAAGGGCTTCCATCCAGTCACTCACTGATCAGTCTGGACTGGCAATGGAAGACAGTAAAACGAAAGGTGAATTTTTAAATTTAGCATTTGAGAAATCTTTCACGCAGGAAGATCATACAAACATACCGCCGTTCGAGTCTCGTACAGATTCCCATATGGAGGACATAGTGATAGACATCCCTGGGGTTGTGAAGCAGCAATTTGGTTTTACAGAGAGTACTCTACTGCATTGGCTCCTTACTTAGCTTGCATTTGTCACGAATCTCTTGCCCAACGTAAAGTCCCAAGTGACTGAAAAAAAGCGCATGTGACGCCTTTATATAAGAAGGGAAGAAGGACGGATCCTCAAAATTACAGACCAATATCCTTAACATCGGTATGTTGCAGGATTCTTGAACATATTCTCAGTTCGAATATAAAATAATTTCCTTGAGACAGAGAAGTTGCTGTCCATGCATCAGCATGGCTTTAGAAACCATCGCTCCTGCAAAATGCAACTCGCCCTTTTTTCACATGATATCTTGCGAATAATGGATGAAGGGTATCAGACGGATGCCATATTCCTTGACTTCCGGAAAACGTTTGACTCGGTGCCCCACTGCAGACTCCTAACTAAGGTACGAGCATATGCGATTGGTTCCCAAATATGTGAGTGGCTCGAAGACTTCTTAAGTAATAGAACCCAGTATGTTGTCCTCAATGGTGAGTGTTCATTGGAGGTGAGGGTATCATCTGGAGTGTCCCAGGGAAGTGTGGTAGGTCCACTGTTGTTTTCTATCTACATAAATGATCTTTTGGATAGGGTGGATAGCAATGTGCAGCTGTTTGCTGATGGTGCTGTGGTGTGTGGGAACGTGTCGTCGTTGAGTGACTGTAGGAGGATACATGATGACTTGGACAGGATTTGAGATTGGTGTAAAGAATGGCAGCTAACTCTAAATATAGATAAATGTAAATTAATGCAGATGAATAGGAAAAAGAATCCCGTAATGTTTGAATACTCCATTAGCACTGCAGTGCTTGACACAGTCACATCGATTAACAACGACCAGTGGTGTAGCCCATTCACTGGAAGAAATGGGCCAAATGACATTAAGCGATGTCAAATGGTCTAATTTGGCCTAGACAGAGTGATGCAACATGACAGGCACTTCCTGCACTTGAAAAAAAAAAGAGGTTGGGTGGACTGTTTCATGGTAATGGGGGCCTGAAAACCAGTAGCACAACCAAGCTCAGGGGAAAACAAACACGAAAACTCATAGTAGAGGGACTCCAGTTGCTGATACAGAACTTGATCTGACATTAAATTTACCTTGTATGCAATGGAGAAACCAAAAGCGTTTAATGTACCTAAGCCAAACATGTCTGTGCGGTATGAGAATGACACGTAAGAAGGAAGATGAGAGGGAAAACTGACAGATTTGTAAGGGACAGGTGTGGAGAATTGACTTAGGACCACAATCTGCTTCATGAAACCTCTGTGTGTGTAGGGGGGGGGGGGGGGGGGGGAGGGGAGCCCAAGTCCACGTACATTTGTTCATTTACTAAAGTACTGCAGCTCCTGTGTCCACTTGCATTTTTAACAGTTTATTACTCATTCACATCAATAAGCAACTTGTTCAGGGAGACAGTCATTGTACAGATACAGTTTATGTCCATTGATACTACTATGTTCACCATGTTTGAAGAGGAGTTACACCCTGATGCACTGTCACCTTTCTTTCGCCACTTGTTGCAAACAGCCCAACACTTAGAGCACACAGCACACTCATGTTGGATGAAGCAGTACAGGCAAGATGGAAGGGGGGAATGAGGCCACTGTTGTGATGCAGCTTGTTGCTGCTGTGGCCATAATGGATGCTGTCCCATGCGATGCTGAGTTGAAGGTTGTCCTGCTGCAATGGCTTCCCTGTCATCATGAACACTTGCAGCATACTTCACGGAGATCAGCTGAGCAACTTCCAATACCTGCCCCCCCCCCCCCCCCCAAGCAATCTGATTACCTGTAGCCCATCACACTTCAAAGGACTGTGCTATACTGAGCACATCCATAAGTGTCAGATTCTCACACTGAAGTGCTTTTTCATGGACTTCCCTGTCCGGAGCCAGATGATCAATATCATGCACCATGAGATCGGCATAGGATTCGTGATGGGCACTAGTGGCAAATTTACCGTGATGGCTCAATCCTTGTAATTCTGGAGCCCAGGCTTTGTGAGATTGGTTTGTGCATTTCTGAGAATGGTAAAATTCTACACGTGTCACAAGGACATGCATTCTGTCACAGTAATAGATTGAGAAAAGATTGCACATTTCATCAGATGATAAGCTGGCTTGTTCTTGCAAAGGTACTGGTTGGCACAACAACTGATATATACATGGCAAAAGCCAGGAAAGAAAGAAAGCCCTACACAGGTTTGCATCTCCCATGTGAAAAATCTGGAAATGTTGGCATAACTGTGTCTCATAGGAGTCCCAATCTTCAGCTGATTCATCATATGCCAGAAAGGGTGACAGTTGTACTGACAGGAGAGTAACCTTCTGCAAACATGCTGATGCCACTTGGTTGATTGTGGTGGTGAGAGCCAGCTGTTGTTCCGCAAAAGCTTGCTGCTGAGCACTGATATGTTGGAGTATTCCTTCCATTGAGATATATGTCAGGTGACTTAGTACAGACACTAACACAAGGAGAAAACATAACCCTCACTGATTGCCAAGTTTGCTATAGCAAGAACAAACTTGAATTAAGGAACATAGTAATTTAGAGAGCAATACGAAAGATACAGTGAAGTACAAGTTGTTCATAGCACTGAACACTATGACTGGACAACAGTAATAAGGTTGCAGAACAGGCAGAGCACTCGTTTGTGATTGCTTAAATAACACTGCTTCTTTGGCAGCTCACCATAGAGCACCAGGGGACCAACCCAGGTGGCCTCTATAAACTGGCCTGTGAACTGTATGGACGCGCAACCTCTGAAATCATGCACATAATACGTTAAAGTGCATCACTTATGTAATCTCAGAAGCACTCATTTATTATATTTATTTATTTTGAGTTCCATAGATCCATTTGTGAACAGATCATAGGATATAAAATGAGTAATTTTTTTTACAAACTATTGTTATTTTGTAAGTGCATTGAATGTGCAATATGAATGATATGAATAGTAGAAACTTATGAATAGTTCAAGTATAAGGTACCATACATTACTACACTAGAAGTATATAGATGTAAATAAATTTGAGTGTAAGTTCTTCTGTACATAAAAAAGAATGATGAATCTGCTGTGTAGATTTAAGTGTACTAAGGAGATATGCATTGTGGCTAAAAAATTCATCTGTGCTATAATAAGAACCCTCAGGAAGTAACTTCCTTAGTATTTGTTTAAACTTGGGCATGTTGACAACCAGGTCTTTAATTTGTGATGGGAGGAAATTAAAAAATCTTGGCACCACTGTACAGAACTCCCTTCTACATCATACCTTTATTTTTAGGTCATAGTGATAGTCCAGAAGCAAACTGCACTGAATCCACTTCCTCTCAGGAATGAGTTGTTGCCACAGTTTTGTTCCCCGTACTGCCATCTATTGATTACATCCTTAAAACACAAGCAAAATAGCTTGCACCTGCCCTAGACATGCATGAAAAAAAAAAGCCTACAGTTGCAAAAGTTGGGATATCCACTTCTGGTTACAAAGTAAAACTGAGTGAATCTGTTGCGTGATAAAGCAGCAAAACTTGTATGCTTAGCAAGTGCCATTATCTGAGAATGTTTGAATAGGAAAATTGTACATGCTATGCATTTTGGGTGAATAAAGCTGCTTTGCCAGCTTCTTACTTCAGGAACGTCAGTTTTGAGACAGTGTGTGGCAGTTTTATCAGTTTTTTTCAACTGCACACTATCGTGAAACAAAAACCAGTAGCATGCCAGATGTCAGCTAGCCGCAGTGGAGCTTCTTCTCCTCTTGGTTTGTTTGCGAGTGCACATAGAACGTTTATTATGTTTTTGATGGGTGAAATATCAAGACCACTTTATCATTTCCTCAATAATCATGGATGTTAATGATGAAATATATGTACAGTCAGTTCCAAAAGGGAAAGGCCCTAAAAGATCAGTGAATCTATCTGACTGAAAGAGGAACAAAGGAAAGTGCATGAGGTAAGATTCAGTCATCAATTATTGTATTTTGTTCTATTTCTCTGCATGGAAATGATAAGAATTTATGCAAACAGTAATTTATGCTGTGAAGTTTTAGGTTCTTCACAAGGCCACACATACTTGGGGGCAAGGGTGGAGGCTGGGTCCAAACCCCCACCTCCCTTCCCCAGCTCGTAGGGAATGGAAAAAATATACTGTGGTCAGGTTTTTTGCTTCAACAAAATGATTCAACAATCACTATTATGTAGATTTTTAGTAGAGTCCAAACAGAAACTTTTTTTAGCTACCATTCTTCTTCAGAACTATTAAAAATACTCCTTACCCTCAACTTCCCCCTGCCTCTACAAGCTACTGAATGGGTGTCCTCAGTTCTTCAGGAGATGATCATCCTGGCTGATGTCTGCGGGCGTGGGCGCAGACATCGGATGGAACTGTCAGCCTTCTTTTTGAATGGGACTCTGCTTTGTAGAGGTACTGTGGCCTTTAACACTTCCTGGCCATGCTAGATTGCGACGTGCGGGCTACCACTGTTCTTGCATCTTCGGCAGCAGTCATCTTGTGCTCATGTGTTCACCTGCACATTTCATACATGCCTTCTGGCAGGTACAGCGGTGTGTCCCATACCCCTTCCATTGGCAGTGAAAGCACTCAGGTGAGTCTCTCTTGTACTGCTGTGCATCAGTTTCTCCAGTGACTTTGACAAAACTAGGAGTAATGAAATTGGTTGATAGTTTGCAGCATCTGTCTTTTCTCAGTTATTATGAATTGGTCATATAAGGCCATATTTTAATCTGTTCTCAAGTGACAAACTAAAAATATGGCCAGGGAATATAATCATTTCTCTACAGCAAAATTTCAATAATTTGCTGAGATGTTATCAGCTCCAGTAGAATTTTTACTTTTTAAAGACAGAATTTTTTTTCTATTCTGTTCACAGTCATTTCCTACACATGCATCTAATTTATTTTCTTAGTTAGACAATTATGTAAGAACTCTGTAGTTTTATGTACAGAACCCAAGAATCCTGTTGGATTTGGAACTGTTAAGAAACAGTTGTTGAAAATATTAGCCACCATTTCAGGATTATCCACTTTATTGTATCCATTTCTTAAACTAATCATTTCTTTGGCAGCTGAACTACCCTGCCTCATTTTTCACATATTTCCATATGGTTTTCATTTTGTTATTAGATTTATCAAATTCCTCCTTTATATACATACTTTTGGGTTTTTTATCACCTTCCTTAATACCTTTACAGTACACTTTATATTGCTTCATGATTTCAGAGTTGTTTGACAGTCCGTTTGATGCATAAAATTCCCTTCTTGCTTTATATGAAATTTTTATACCCTGAGTAATCGATGGATTAAATGTGCTGTTATACTGTTTTACTCTAACACTTCTCTTTGGAAACACTTCCTCAAAAAGACTTATAGCTTGATTAATAAATACATTAAATTTTAAGTTAACATCCACTGCATTATATACTTTTGAACAATCTTCTAGCTGTAGCTTCTGCCTGTAAGGGATTATTTATTAACATAGTTTTCCAGACAGGTTTCATTGTTAAATTACCATTGAACTGAGGGATAGTAAGAATTACAGCATCATGGTCCGAAAGCCCATTTAGAATTTGATTGAGAGTGATGCTGCTGTGTCTGACTTATCAATAAAAACATTATCAATTAAAGTAGGTCTGCTAGAATGGTCAGTTACTCTAGTGAATTCTTAGGTGCACTTAGTTTGTAGATTTAGCACAGCCGTTGACGTGATTGTTATGGAAGGATGTGAAATTTGAGTGGACATAAGAATGTCAGAAAGCGTTTGACAGACTGAAAGAAGTGTTAACATCAAGTCTGCTTCTTGTGTTTCCAGATATTGAAAAGGAGTTGATACTAGCATGTGATGCATCGAATCAAGAATTAGGGTGTGTTCTTATTCAGGAAATTAATGGGAAAGAACACCCTGTAGCCTATGTGTCTAGGCAGTTGAATGCAGCAGAGAAGAATTACTCAACAACAGAGAGCAAGATGCTTAGCATAATCTATAGAATCACATATTTTAAATGTTTTTTATATGGGAGACGATTTTGGATAGTGACAGATCATGCTGCATTGAAGTGCTTGTTGAGGTTGAAGGATCCATCCACTAGACTCGCTAGATGGGCTGTGAGGTGTAGTGAATTCGACTACTAGGTGGTGCACAAGCATGGTAATGTGAATGCACTAAGTATGAAGGTGGCAAAAGTAGAAGTCATAGGTTACGACCTAGCGGTATGGCAAGAATTACAGGACGCAAACAACGATTGTAAATTGTATGGGACACAGCTGCAATTTAATATGTACGAATTTAATATGTACGACGGTCTTCTGTGCAGGAAAACGAAGTTAGGACCAAGGGCAGAAGTGCCAGCAAAGCTGAGGGATGAGGTTTTAAAGGAAGCACATGATCACATGTTATTTTCTTGGAGGGTGTAGAGTGACGAATAGGAGAGTGGCAGAGAGGTATTGGTGCAGAGGTAGGAAAGTAGATGTGGATCAGTATCTCAAGAATTGTATACCATGTGTGCAGAGAGCAGATTTTAGTCAGAAACAGATACAGCTACAATGATTGCTGGAAGCAACATGTCCATTCCCTATGTTGGGGATCGATGTCTTAGGACCTTTCGGGTGAACATCATCGGGGAACAGATTTGTTCTGACAATAATACACCATTTTTCAAGGTATGTGGAGATGGTGGCTGTGCCAAATCAACAGGCAGCAATGGTTGCGCAAGCATTAGTAAATAACTGGATTTTGAAGTTTGGTGTACCGGAGACAATAATTACTGACCAAGGGACCAACTTCATGTCAGATTTAATGAAAGAACTGTGTAAATTGTTGAACGTAAAGAAGTTGAGGGCGAGCGTGTTTTATCCACAGGCAAACGGATGGACAGAATGGGTCCACAGAACAATCAGGAAGATGTTGAGTTTTGATGTGGATTCTCATCACTGTCAGTGGGACGAGTATTTGAAGCATATTGTATGTGCATACAATGCAAAAATCCACACAAATGCCGGTTTGTCTGCATATGAGGTAGTGTACAGGCAAAAAATTCTGTCACTGTTTGATTTAGTGAAGCTACAGAAAGGAAGGACCGTTGAATCTGTACATCAATTCACGAGAACAATTTGGGATATTTGGAAACGTGTACAAAATATGAAGGCTCTGGAAAGGCAGGAAGACACAGGGAAGCGGAAAGGAAGTTTACTGCAGTATAGAGTGGGGCAATGGGTAATGCTGTCCAGCCCCTATACACGAAAAGGGAAAATGAAGAAGTTCCTCACGAGGCATCAAGGGCCATACCAAGTTGTTGAAACCACGTCCCCCGGTAATGTCAAGCTTCAGCTGCCAACTAGAACAACGATAGTACTCATTGGGCGGTTACGGCCATTTAAGAGTTGCCCGGATAAGATTCCAGGCGTGTTACAGGAAGGAAAGAGGAAGAAAGAGAGAGAGAAGAGAGGTGCTAAGCACAGAGAAAACCAGGAAGATAGAGTACAGCACGATGTACCGTATGCTTTGTGATCCAGGAAGTAGTGGAGTATTTGCAGGTTTTTGTTTTTTGTTATGTATCATTGAGTTTGTATAGATTAATTAGGCATTGTATTTTCATATGTTGTATGTGTTTTTGTGTATTGAGAGCCTGCTATGGACAGCAGTTGTTTGGAAGAAGGAGGAAGGGTGGTAGTGATCCCTGTCCTCAAAATGGCTCTGAGCACTATGGGACTCAACATCTTAGGACATAAGTCCCGTAGAACTTAGAACTACTTAAACCTAACTAACCTAAGGACATCACACACACCCATGCCCGAGGCAGGATTCGAACCTGCGACCGTAGCAGTCCCGCGGTTCCGGACTGCAGCGCCAGAACCGCACGGCCACCGCGGCCGGCATCCTGTCCTCAGGTCACTAAAAGGGGGAGTGTTGGCGGTGATTCATCTCTTCATCATTGGGGTGGATGCCTTACGGGTGCAGCACCTGGATGGGTGTGTGCTATACTCAAGGCAGGAAGATGTGGTGGTATCAAATCACCAGTGGGCATTAAGGTTGGTAAGGAACGTATGGGAAATGTGGAATGAAGTAAGGAGGCTTGAGGAAGTGTTCGAAGAGCTTAGGCAATGTGCAGAGGGCAAGGGAATGCTGAAGAAAGTTTCAGGGGAGCATAAGAAACTGCATGAGGCTTATGAGATGCTACAGAAGCAGGTAGGATGGATGGAGGAATCGGTGCCATGGGTAAGACAGAAACAAGGACGGCTGAATGCAGGGGGGAAAATTTTGAAGACAGTTTTTGGAACCACAGACTAAAATAATATAAAAGAACTGAACAACACAGTGGAAGTAGTGAGGCAACTGGCAGAGGAGAGTAGAGCAATGGAAGCTTGGCAAGCAACTCAGACAGGGACATTGGAAGGGGAAGTCCTGAATAACACGTGGTTGCTCCACGCATTAGCAGGGCAGGTAATGGAACATGCTAAGGCGTCGGAAGACGTAATAAATCGTAACCTGGGAACCTTACAGGGGCGTTAGGAAGTCTTAGATAGCAAGGTGGTGTTAATGAGACTTCTGCAAGGAGTAGCTGACAGTGTGTGGGATGTACAGGGAGTAATAACGAATATGCAGAAAGCGCTGTATCACGCATTGCAGGACCAGGTAAGTACCGGTTTGTTATCGCGGACCAATATTTATGCGGGTTGTGCAAGACGCAAGAGGAACTACCGTCAGGGTTATATTTAATAATGGAGCCCAGCGAGCAGAATTTGCCGTTTTTCTACCATGTTGCAACAGTAAGGGTAACAACCGACTGCGCACAAGTGTATATTTTGGTCCAATTCCCGGTTATGGGGAAGAACGCGAGGTTTCAGTGTTACACGGTCCACCCGTATCCAGTGGAGTAGGGAGCGCTGAGCAAGTTTGTGGAAATGAAAACTAAGGAGGTGTTGCTGATTTCAGCAGCTAGCAACCAGTACGCCGAGATGACGTGGGAGGAATTACAAAGCTGCCATAGAGGGAAGGTAACGGCATATCCTGCCAGAAAGGTAAGCACCAATCCGGACACGTGCACGGTGCAATTATTTTTAGCTAGGGGGAAAGGAATAGATTGTCCATGGGACATTGTGAAGCCAAAATTGAACTTGCAATGGGTTGGGATGCACTGAATCGTCTCCACCTACGAGAATTTGGTAGTAGTAGCAAATTGTTTTGAGCAGGGAGTATTTGCAGAAGCGAAACGTGTATGGCTCGAGGTGAGCGGAATTTTAATCGATGGAACTGCATGTAACATAATAGGACCAACCTTCCAACTGCCAGCGTCAATTTCAGGAGTCACGCAATTGAATGTTGCACAATCACAGCTGTACTGGCCAGAAACAAGAGTTTTTGGCAAGGCAGAATCTGACCTTGTTAAATCAAACTCTTGAGATCTGTAAACCAGTTCATTTTAGAGCAACAGGGGCGTATTTCAGCTGAACAACTTGTGAAACATGTCGCTCAGTATAGGGAAAGGCAATGGCAAGTAACAATCATTTTGAGCACCTCTGCGCCAAGTGTCTTTTTAGCCTTAACTTTGTTGCGTGTTGTTCTCATTCTGATCAGGCAGAGAGCCAATTCCAAGAGGAAACCAAGGGTAGTCCAAGTCCGAGTGGATTGGATACTGAGGGCGTGAGATGAGTAGGTAAGGAGTTGATCGCGCAGTGGTCGTCCAGTAAGGGATTTTTACGTTTTATTTCATGTCATGTGTTTTAAGGGGCACTAGACCACATTTAAGTTTTTTAATTAGTAAGGAAATATGTCATAGGTGCCGACCAAAACAAGTTAAGAGTTAGTCAATGGTCGACCCGGGGACGGGTCTTTCTGAAGTGGGGAATAATGTAGTGGCACTACCGTTTGGAATAGGAAAAGTCAGTTGTGGAGCAATATTTCTGAGTGCACAAGTTACAGCCAGGTGCAGGCCAGTGGACAGTAAGTTACTTGACCTATGGCAGCGCCATCTCGCAGGCCAACCATAGCGCCATCTGGTTTCCCCCTTCAAGCTAGACAAGTTTCGTTCTTTATAGTTTTTTCGTTTGACGCTTATTTCGTGAGATATTTGGCCCAGTCACGAACAATGAACCACCCTGTATATACAGTATTATCAACAGGCTGTATGCATGCTGGAAAGTAATCCCATTTGACCCAAATGTCCAGTCTTTGAGGTCTTTGTCCGTGGTTGGCAATTTAAGAGATGGCAGGCCTAATTCTTACAGCTCATGCATGTATGTGAATTATCTGAATCTGCGCTCAACTTCATTTTGGCCTTAAGCTCTTCTTTACCTAATGTGCTTTGCTAGTAGCACGTGAGATGAGTTTCCAAAACTGTTGAGAATTATATTATGTTCATTATGAGTTAAACTTGACTGTCCAGTTTGGCTGTTTTGTTAGTCAAATGTAGTGTAGCTAAAGGTAACTGCTTTTCAGTGTGTATCGATTGCTTGTAGAAACTTGTCAATGTACTTTAACACTGACTTTCCCAACTCCTGGTGCACACACACACACACACACACACACACACACACACACACACACACACGCGCGCGCACACACACACACAACTTATGCCACAGCACCTAACAAGCTGCTTTGCAACTCTACATGTCTTGTACTTGGTGTGGATGGCATCCTCACATCTCTCAGGCTTTCTGCAAACTGATATTAAATTGACACATCTGTGTCTACATCTACATCTACATTTACACTCCGCAAGCCACCCAACGGTGTGTCGCGGAGGGCACTTTACGTGCCACTGTCATTACCTCCCTTTCCTGTTCCAGTCGCGTATGGTTCGCGGGAAGAACGACTGTCTGAAAGCCTCCGTGCGCGCTCTAATCTCTCTAATTTTACATTCGTGATCTCCTCGGGAGGTATAAGTAGGGGGAAGCAATATATTCGATACCTCATCCAGAAACGCACCCTCTCGAAACCTGGCGAGCAAGCTACACTGCGACGCAGAGCGCCTCTCTTGCAGAGTCTGCCACTTGAGTTTGCTAAACATCTCCGTAACGCTATCACGGTTACCAAATAACCCTGTGACGAAACGCGCCACTCTTCTTTGGATCTTCTCTATCTCCTCCGTCAACCCGATCTGGTACGGATCCCACACTGATGAGCAATACTCAAGTATAGGTCGTACGAGTGTTTTGTAAGCCACCTCCTTTGTTGATGGACTACATTTTCTAAGGACTCTCCCAATGAATCTCAACCTGGTACTCGCTTTACCAACAATTAATTTTATATGATCGTTCGACTTCAAATCGTTCCGCACGCATACTCCCAGATATTTTACAGAAGTAACTGCTACCAGTGTTTGTTCCGCTATCATATAATCATACAATAAAGGATCCTTCTTTCTATGTATTCGCAATATATTACATTTGTCTATGTTAAGGATCAGTTGCCACTCCCTGCACCAAGTGCCTATCCTCTGCAGATCTTCCTGCATTTCACTACAATTTTCTAATGCTGCAACTTCTCTGTATAGTACAGCATCATCCGCGAAAAGCCGCATGGGACTTCCGACACTATCTACTAGGTCATTTATATATATTGTGAAAAGCAATGGTCCCATAACACTCCCCTGTGGCACGCCAGAGGTTACTTTAACGTCTTTAGACGTCTCTCCATTGATAACAACATGCTGTGTTCTGTTTGCTAAAAACTCTTCAATCCAGCCACACAGCTGGTCTGATATTCCGCAGGCTCTTACTTTGTTTATCGGGCGACAGTGCGAAACTGTATCGAACGCCTTCCGGAAGTCAAGAAAAATAGCATCTACCTGGGAGCCTGTATCTAATATTTTCTGGATCTCATGAACAAATAAAGCGAGTTGGGTCTCACACGATCGCTGTTTCCGGAATCCATGTTGATTCCTACATAGTAGATTCTGGGTTTCCAAAAACGATATGATACTCGAGCAAAAAACATGTTCTAAAATTCTACAACAGATCGACGTCAGAGATATAGGTCTATAGTTTTGCGCATCTGCTCGACGACCCTTCTTGAAGACTGGGACTACCTGTGCTCTTTTCCAATCATTTGGAACCTTCCGTTCCTCTAGAGACTTGCGGTACACGGCTGTTAGAAGGGGGGCAAGTTCTTTCGCGTACTCTGTGTAGAATCGAATTGGTATCCCGTCAGGTCCAGTGGACTTTCCTCTGTTGAGTGATTACAGTTGCTTTTCTATTCCTTGGACGCTTATTTCGATGTCAGCCACTTTTTCGTTTGTGCGAGGATTTAGAGAAGGAACTGCAGTGCGGACTTCCTCTGTGAAAAAGCTTTGGAAAAAGGTGTTTAGTATTTCAGCTTTACGCGTGTCATCCTCTGTTTCAATGCCATCATCATCCCGGAGTGTCTGGATATGCTGTTTCGAGCCACTTACTGATTTAACGTAAGACCAGAACTTCCTAGGATTTTCTGTCAAGTCGGTACATAGAATTTTACTTTCGAATTCACTGAACGCTTCACGCATAGCCCTCCTTACGCTAACTTTGACATCGTTTAGCTTCTGTTTGTCTGAGAGGTTTTGGCTGCGTTTAAACTTAGAGTGAAACTCTCTTTGCTTTTGCAGTAGTTTCCTAACTTTGCTGTTGTACCACGGTGGGTTTTTCCCGTCCCTCACAGTTTTACACGGCACGTACCTGTCTAAAACGCATTTTACGATTGCCTTGAACTTTTTCCATAAACACTCAACATTGTCAGTGTCAGAACAGAAATTTTCGTTTTGATCTGTTAGGTAGTCTGAAATCTGCCTTCTATTACTCTTGCTAAACAGATAAACCTTCCTCCCTTTTTTTATATTCCTACTAACTTCCATATTCAGGGATGCTGCAACGGCCTTATGATCACTGATTCCCTGTTCTGTACATACAGAGTCGAAAAGTTCGGGTCTGTTTGTTATCAGTAGGTCCAAGATGTTATCTCCACGAGTCGGTTCTCTGTTTAATTGCTCGAGGTAATTTTCGGATAGTGCACTCAGTATAATGTCACTCGATGCTCTGTCCCTGCCACCCGTCCTAAACATCTGAGTGTCCCAGTCTATATCTGGTAAGTTGAAATCTCCACCTAAGACTATAACATGCTGAGAAAATTTATGTGAAATGTATTCCAAATTTTCTCTCAGTTGTTCTGCCACTAATGCTGCTGAGTCGGGAGGTCGGTAAAAGGAGCCAATTATTAACCTAGCTCGGTTGTTGAGTGTAACCTCCACCGATAATAATTCACAGGAACTATCCACTTCTATTTCACTACAGGATAAACTACTACTAACAGCGACGAACACTCCACCACCGGTTGCATGCAATCTATCCTTTCTAAACACCGTCTGTACCTTTGTAAAAATTTCGGCAGAATTTATCTCTAGCTTCAACCAGCTTTCTGTACCTATAACGATTTCGGCTTCGGTGCTTTCTATCAGCGCTTGAAGTTCCGGTACTTTACCAACGCTGCTTCGACAGTTTACAATTACAATACCGATTGCTGCTAGGTCCCCGCATGTCCTGACTTTGCCCTTCACCCGTGTGTGTGTGGAAAGAGCATGATTTGGCTTTTTGGAAGGGCTGTAGGGGCATTACTTCCTTCTGATTTATTGGCAGTTTGGCAGTTTTGTCAGTAAAATGTAGTGTAGCTAAAGGTATCTGCTTTTATGAACACAAATTCAAAATTTGCAGCATAAAAAGGTAGAAGGGAGAGATTATAAGCTATATATTAAAATTACTTGTCACTAAAATGACCTTCATTTTTCTACTGGTTCATTAATAATCAATTACACTTCATTATTAATAAAAAATGGAAGTTTCTTGTTTCTCTTACCAAAAATTGTTAACAAAATATATTTTTCTTCTTTAACCACTTGTATCAACAAATGGCTTCTCTGAAAAATTTTTTTCATGTTTTTGTAGAGTTGATAGGTCTGGGGTGGTGACAAGTTGAAATCCCATTTGGGATGGCAAACTACCTCCTATTTCACTGGTGAAGAACCAGACATGGAATGGATACTGAGTAGAAGCAAGTACTACTCGTATCTCAAATACCAGGTGTTTCAGAAATAAGTAAAGAATTTTTGTGGGATGATAGGCTGGATATAGGCAATCATTTTAAGTATAAGAACATAGGGTGCTGATGTATATTTATGATGGTAATTGACATCAAAAAGTCACCAATCCACCTGGTTGTCCAATAACCGGTGGTACATTTCCGTAAGTTTGGATGTCTGGTGTCATTTGTTTTCATTGGTACCCAAGCCCTAACAGCAATACTCCGCACTAGTTCCCTTTGTCCTGTAGTGGCGACTTCTGACACCAATGTGACAGCAACACCAAATGTAGCGGGAGGGTAGAAGGCACCGTACTAAGACTCATCCGAGCTTTCCAAGTGATTTATTGTTTCCAAATACAGTGCCATGTTAACCTCAGTCTGTGTCACCGGGTCCCACAAAGCCGAGGACACCACTTCGCTGACTGCGAAACAGTTTGGCGTGGAATGGCTGCCTCGGCGACCCGTGCAACGCCCTGCTGTGTGTCGGCCTTGTATGGCCGCGACGTCAGGATGTACCGACAGTCGACTCAGTGGTCTTCACCCCTGCTGCCTCAGCACCGCTGGCCAGGAGCCGCAGGTGGCACGCTCCACACTTCTTCACCGTCACGGTTCAGATCGCGGGCGACAAAAAGCGCCTGCGATCCGACGTCCGAATCTGAAGCCCTCACCCTGGATGTCTCCAGTGCATGTTGGGAGCCAAGACGACTGCCTGCAGTAGCGAGCCATGGAGTGGCCCATCGCTGGCTCACTATGAACCGTGTGCCGGCCTCAGAGGGCCAAACAAGCGACCCGCTGTGGACTGGAACGGTGGCGCCCCAGCTGCTGCTACTGGTGTGACACGGCCTGCCGTCCAGGAGATCAACAGCAGGCCTTGTCAGAAAACCAGCACCTACTTATATGCGGCTGTGCGCCTCTGTTTTGCTAACATGCTGCTCCAAGTCACGGACTCACAACATCTAGGTTGTGCCAGTGGGCCCCTTCTGCCTGTCACTTGCACCATGCAAACCGTTGCGTTTACTCTTTTCAGTGGTTCGACGGCCCTGTGGCCTCCATCGCATCCCATGGCTGAACACTTCCTGTTTCCTTAAATAACGTAACTATCTGGCGAACCGTCTGGACACTTGGATGATGTCGTCCATCATTCCGAGTAGCATATATAGCACACACCTGCTGGGCATTTTGATCACAATAGCCATACATCAACACGATATCGACCTTTTCCGCAATTGGTAAACAGTCCATTTTAACACGGGTAATGTATCACG
Organism: Schistocerca serialis cubense; assembly: GCF_023864345.2. NCBI lineage: Eukaryota > Metazoa > Arthropoda > Insecta > Orthoptera > Acrididae > Schistocerca > Schistocerca serialis. Next base: position 575,123,151 of record NC_064641.1, on the reverse strand, counting down.
AAGCAAATAACGTCTGCACTGGCTGAATGTTACGTGATACCACGTACTTATATGTTTGTGACTGTTACAGCACCATCTATCACAAAGCGAAAAAAGTGGTCACACTAAAACATTCATATTTCTTTGCGTACTACACGAATATGTAATAAAAAATGGGGGTTTCTATTTTTAAAAAACGCAATTGACATCCGTTTGACCTATGGCAGCACCAACTAGCGGGCCAACCATAGCGCCATCTGGTTTCCCCCTTCAAGCTAGACAAGTTTCGTTCTTTATAGTTTTTTCGTTTGACGCTTATTTCGTGAGATATTTGGCCCAGTCACGATCAATGGACCACCCTGTATATATAATTGACAGCCTGTATGCATGCTGGAAAGTAATCCCATTTGATCCTAATGTCCAGTCTTTGAGATCTTTGTCCGTGGTTGCAATTTAAGAGATGGCAGGCCTAATTCTTACAGCTCATGCATGTATGTGAATTATCTGAATCTGTGCTCAACTTCATTTTGGCCTTAAGCTCTTCTTTGCCTTATGTGCTTCGCTAGTAGCACATGAGAGGAGTTTCTAAAACTGTTGAGAATTATATTATGTTCATTATGAGTTAAGCTTGACTGTCCAGTTTGGCAGTTTCGTCAAATGGTTCAAATGGCTCTGAGCACTATGGGACTTAACTTCTATGGTGCAGTTTCGTCAGTCAAATATAGTGTAGCTAAAGGTATCTGCTTTTATGAACACAAATTCAAAATTTGCAGCATAAAAAGGTAGAAGGAACATATATGTATATAAAACGGCAAAGTGATCTGATATACATTCCATGATTTTGCAGTGTGTATCGATTGCTTGTAGAAACTTGTCAACGTACTTTAACACTGACTTTCCCAACTCTTGGTGCACACACACACACACACACACACACACACACACACACACACACACACACACACACAAACACAACTTATGCCACAGCACCTAACAAGCTTTGCACCTCTATATGTCTTTTACTTGGTGTGGATGGCATCCTGACACTTCTCAGGCTTTCTGCAAACTGATATTGAATTGACACGTCTGTGTCTCGTGTGTGTGTGTGTGTGTGTGTGTGTGTGTGTGGAAAGAGCATGATTTGGCTTTTTGGAAGAGCTGTAGGGGCATTACTTCCTTCTGATTTATTGAGTATCCAGGTTACTGGAGACTAAGGCAATTGTGTCATGGTTGTGTAGAAATCTAAATGAATGTGAATCTGGAATGGATTATCAGATTCTCCAGGAGAGATAATAAAGTTGCTATCAAAACTGTAAAAATGTTCTGGTTTGGACGCAAGATGTAGATTACAAATATGCACACAATACTTGCCATTTTCAGTTTCTCATTACTTTGCAAACATCGGCATGTTCATAGTTACTGAGTTCAAAGAATTGGTTGTTGGTAGCTCTTGGTGAATTTTGTGGATGAACATACCCACACATTGTAAAGTGCCAGAAACAGAGTTGCTTACCACATTGGGTGAACTTCATGAATGCCTGTAAGAGGCAATATTTCAAGCCACATTACTTTTCAGAGTTAAAAGTGTATTCAAGTGGTGTTTCAAACTTCGATGGTCTGTAATCATCAGTTCCAGTTAAAGATCAGAAGTGCTGAGCAAAGTCTGATAAGACTGAGTTACAGAAATAATGGTGTAGAATACTCATCAACAACGAAATTAAAATTCTTGATGATGGGATAAACTGATAGCTGTTAAGAATAGAATCTACCGTAGCGCCACCTTGAACTGTCGAGAAAATATGTCACATGGTGGAAGGTAAACTGTGCATTCAGAAAGGAATGACCTTGATAGTATACATCATGTTTTGAAGTCGGATAGTACCAATATGAGTTTTACCATGATATATCCCGAGGTAACATACCAGAAAAAGATACTCCTTCATGGCAGATGGGAAGTAGATGTCTTGAAGTAACTGGCCCAGGTTTTGTTCCATGATTTGGCCAGGATATGAGGCAACTTGAACTAGATTTTGTGATTTCAGCGCGTGTCGCCTCATTCACACTGTAAATTGACCTGTTGGTTCCTGGTAAATTACCAGCAACTTTGGGAACACCCATCCATTTACTTATATAACAGGTTGTATGGTATAAGAATGAGCTATTGCACAGTGTAACACTTTACACTTGATATTGGTCAATTCACTTTGTAACTGGATTTGATCTTGAGCACAAAATCACAAGTTAGTGGGAATTATAACTTTTGGTTGATATTTTTACGCTGTAGTTTATTGTGCATTTAAAATTAGTTGCGACTTTTGATAGTTCCGCATAGGGTGAGTAGGGGAAAGTGTAGTTGCCAGCGCTTCAGTGGCTGGCAATAAAGCCACGCCTGCCTTCCGTTGAGAACGTTAGCGGCTGCCATGCAAACATTCTGTGGCAGTAAAGAAACAACAATAATGAACAGAACAGTTAAATCAATGATCTTTTATACCTACTCACAGTTATGGCGTAAATGGAGCGACCCCAAGGGAAGAATCGTCACTGTCCTCTTCTTCGGAACTGGTACTGGCGCCGACTGCATTACCAGCTCTTCAATCTGTTCTTCCAGCAGTTCTTCATCGAATCCACGTCTCCTCAGCTACCTTCTTCGTGTGGCTGACAACTCGAAACCAATCATGAGGGGTAACACTTGCAATGGATTCTTTTGTCAACGTTTCAACCTCGCTGAGCGTAAATTTCTTACTGTTTTTTGCCACACTACCTTTCACCTGCGCCCATATGTTCTCAATAGGATTTAAATGTGCGTGATACGGAGGAAGCCTGATTACTTTATGCCCTTTATTGGTCGCCAGTTCGTCGACCTGATAGCTTGGAGTTTTTGGCTTGTAAAGTGCTACAAGTTCCATTAACTCTGCCTTTTTCATGCCAGGTTCAACTTTATCCGATGAAACATGTCCTTGCACACAGAGCAAAATATCCGCTTTCCTCCACTGCATTGTCGGAGCTTTATCTATCACAACGGAGTGGTATGGCGCATTGTCCATTACTACTGCAGTATTTGGAGGAATATTCTGCAGCAGAACATCAGAAAACCACTCCATGAAAACTTCGGCATTCATTTCCTCGTGATAGTCGCCTTGCTTCCTGAAATGGAGCAGCAATAAACAGTTTGGACTGAAACCACGAGCAAAGCATGGAGGACGATTATCCTGTCACCCTTTCCTATCGGTGCTTTCGTCGTTCCTTGTGCTGTGCAATCCGTCCACCCCTTTGTCAACCTGTGACACTCATTAACCCACGTCTCGTCCATCCACACAATGACTTCGAATGGAACATTCCTCACTGCACGCAGACATCTACCTCTCCACGCCACTATGTCGCTTCTCTCCACGATAAATGTCTGAGATGAAAACTTTTCGTGTCGGAAACCAAGCTCGTGTAAACAGTTTCGAAGTGACGACCTACTCCCATTGAACAGCCCTGCTTCTTTGAGGCTGGAAAGAAGTTTATTTAAGATAGGATATTCTTTGTTCTGAGCGCCCATCTTTGTTAACAGTCTGTCATAACATCGTTTCTTGCCTGGAGTTTCTAATAAAGAATGATCTGGTGTTGCATCTTCACTCACGTCTTCCTTTCTTTCCTTCTCCTTGCCAATTCTCAGCGCCGTTGATCGATGAATGTTAAGTGCAGCAGCTGTTCTGTCCACCACTCTTGCAACATCTAAATTTGGATCACCGTTATTACACTCGAATTCAAAATAACTGTGCACAGAGCACACAAATTCACGACCTTGGTCACGGATCGGAATTCTCTTTCCACAGCTCTCTATCTTCGCAGCCGGTGAACGTATCCTTGGATGACCTCTCTTACTGCGAATCTCGCGTTCAGTCATGTTGTACCGTTATTAACAACGCAACGCCAACACAAAAACACTCGTTCACAACGCCTGAGCACTGCAGAACACTTCAAGCACAAAAAATAACACTTTACAAAGAGAGCTAACGAACACAGAAGCAACTGAAGCGCAACACCACGTGGTACTCTTTACCCTCGGCATGGCAACAGGGGCACTTTACCAATCAAACTCCTGACAGCTAGGTAGGGACAGCCGGCTCGCCATTGGTGTTACCTGGGCAACGGCATCATGTCCCCCCTGGCGAGCCAAACATCAAAAGTCGCAACTAATTTTAAACACACTACAATGAACAACACTTGTGATTGGAATAACAGCCTTATACATCCCCATCCATGATATCTATTGATACTTTGGTTGATATATTGTTATTGATACTTTGATAGGTTCAAAATGGTTCAAATGGCTCTGAGCACTATGGGGCTTAACTTCTGAGGTCAACAGTCCTCTAGAACTTAGAACTACTTAAACCTAACTAACCTAAGAACATCACACACATCCATGCCCGAGGCAGGATTCGAACCAACGACCGTGGTGCTTTGATAGATCTATTGATATATAGCTAGACCCTCCATTTACCAGATCATAGGCATTTGCATGCATGTCCAAGTGTAGTATTGGGCTGAGTGCTTTAGCTGACCCTCTCACTTCCGCCTCAGAAAACCGGGCCAGTATAGCACTTAAGGTCGATTTAGGAAACCACTTGGTAATTGACGTGCTCCTCATTATCACGCCATTTTCCCCCTATAGATAATGAAGACTTGTCTTTTCAGTGCCAGAGAGTACACATTGGGGGCACCGCGGCGCACCGCACTGCATTTAATGGCGGGATACCACGCATCATTGACTACTTTGGGGAGCTCCGTTTCCACAGCAGGAGGCCACGCCCTTAGAAATCCGACACTTTGCGGTACCCTCCTGCTGTATTCTCGATCCTTGTGAACAAGACTCGCTCTTCAAAGGCGTCTGCAATCACTGAGTATTGTAACTGCAGTATGGTGTCACTGACCTGTTGTCCTTCAGTAAAAGGACAGGAGAGGGAACTGACGCTTGACACAGGGTCATCTCTATTACTAATAATGCTACTACTACAACTACAGGGTGACGACGTCCATCCTGGCGATGATGAAGTCGGCGATGTGTGCAGGGGTATGTGCAAAGGTACACATACCTTCCGTTGGCGGCGACGATTCTGACGAGGCTGAGAGGGAGAAGAGGCAGCACTACGACATCAGGCCAGTGGGAGCAGCCTGGCCGTGGCGACGGTTCCTGATGCTGCTGCTGTAGACCTGACCCAGTAGCCTGACGGATGGTAGTTCCTTGCTTGACACAAAGACGTGGTACTGGGGTGGCTATGGCAGTGGCCCGGCGTTGGGGGGGGGGGGGGGAGGTGGAGGGGGGGCGGACGGCGGCAGCTACCCGCGCGGCGACTAGCGGCGCCCTTGCTGGCGTCCTTCTCAAAGTTATTTCGCTGCTCCCTGTTACCCGAGTCACTCCGTATTGTGTTAATTGTCCCCCTGACGCACCTGCTGTAGAATAAAAAAAAAGTTAAGTACAGCGTTCTAGAGACATTACTTGCTGCTGCTGCTGCTGCAAAGAAAGAAGGAACACTGATTATTTGTTTATGGAATGAGTAATTACCTTTCACGCTCCGGGTGCATGGCGTGAACATTTCATTGACACTGCCAGGTATCTCTACTACCCCTTCAGGAAGCTCATCCTCTAATAGGGTGAGGTCATGCTGCCTTTGCAGCCCTTCATCTATGGCCCATTCAGGAAGAAGAAAAACCTTCTATACTACGGACACAAACAAACAAACAAAGAAAATTAGAATTATTTTCTTTTCACTTGCAGGACAGCTCTGCTGTATTGTAGTATTGTTGTTATACCAAGACGAAACAATTTTTTTTAAATTTTTTTTTTATGATTGCGTGGAGTCTGTTTCTTCGAAAGAAGAGACACAAGCGAATCATGCAGCTGTGAAACACTGTGTGTAAATGGAAGGGGAATCACTGCTATTAGTTGCAATGGGACATTAAGCAAAATCAGTGGCTGGGCGATAGATCTTTCATCATTGCGGATGCGCAAAAGCCATCCGACCTGTGGGAATCTCTGAGTAGCGAATGGGAGTATAATGGACAGTGACTATGGGTAGGTGACGCTCGTTGGGAATGTGGATTAGCTGTGAGGCGTACTGACATAGTCTGTGCAGTTGCGATAATGCTGTGTCCCGGATAGTACAGTCATTACCGCATTTGCTTAGCAAGCAAGAAATCCTCGGTTCAAATCCCAGCCCGCTACACATTTTCGCTCGTTGCCACTGATTCTGCCTAATTATACTGTTGCAGCTGATGGCAGTAATCCCTCTTCCATTTAGATAATTTTTTTGAATTACGTATCTACTACTACATAGATATGTCTTTTTTTCTATTCTGTTGGAGCTGTGTATTCGCCGGTGGAGGCTATTCCACAGTGTGTGGCTGCTGTATTTTTTCAGCCTCCAGCATTGCCTCCAGCTCGAGCTTAATTTTCACCATGTGAGCTATAACAAGTACAAGTATGAAATAAGAAATAAACCAACGATACAAAAAAAATTACACAATTACTTCTACGAGATTATTTTTTTAATAGTCACGTGGCAGCTCTAGTTTCACGCTTTCCACAGGAGACTGGGCCTCGACAGGGAGAGTTTTCTGTGGCCAAGCCTCCTGCTCCTCCTGGAATTTCGCTGTAAAACAAGAAAAAGAAACGAGAATTTTTTAAGATACTAATTTTTCCCCAATTTCAACAACATAACCACATATTTACAAAACCAAGTTAATTACTTACGTGGCAGTTCATATTCTTCTACTTCTACAAGTCTATGTCATTTGTGGCTAACGTTGTGGAGAAGGCGAACCCGTCCTTCAGTGTATAAAGCAATGGACAATATTGTTATTGAGACCAAGAACTTTGTAAGTGCATAAGTTATCCTGCATGGTCCACCATTCCACCACATTGGAGTGCTTGATGGCAACGTTGATGCTGGGCAAGACACTTCATCTTAAACAACAAACGGATTCACGCACAACTAAAAGAACGACCACACTGGCAAACTGACGCTGGCAGAATGAGACTGGGAGTAGAGGGGAGAGGGTTTATATAGACACACTAATTTGACAGGAACCAATGAGGAGGGGCGGTTGATGGGAAGTCGTGAACAGCATTTTCAGGAGCCAATAGGAGTGTAGCAATCCATCCCCACCTACCGATGAATGCTGTTATGAGCAAACAGGACAAGTTGGTGCTGTCTGCCTCGTGGATTTGGCGGGAGAACCCCGCTTTTGGTCGGCTCTTCACTCTGTGGCGAGTTGTGGCCACTGACAGATGCACCGTCCCTTTGCGGGTTCCGAGTTACGACTGTGTCTCATGTAGCAAACTACTGTGATAGTCGAATAAACAATATTTATTGCGTGATGTAGGATCGTCTTCAGAGTTTCGATGTAGTGTATTTGCGCTCATTTACTTTAGTTTCAATTTACAAACAATATTCCCGCCCGATTTTTATTTGGAGTGTATTTTGTCGTAATATATTTCCATTCCACATGCGCGTGGGAAGACAGTGCAGAGTTTCGTGTGCGAGTATATTTGAAACAAATTTTTTAAAACAATATTTGCAAATGTATTCAGGCGTTAAACGCTTTACGTAATTTGTTTATACACGCAATTATTCCAGGGTAAGGGAGAACGACTGAGAGGTTTCAAAACTGTACCATAATCTTTTTTTAGAATCGGTGTTCAAGCGTGGCAGTACACACCACAAAATTGAAGCAAACATTTGAATGTGTATTTACAGACATATTCAATACGATTTACTACCTCCTGAAGCAGCTCGTGCTCAAAGACAAGGTTATTTCTTACCAAAGCGCGCGAAGTGTGTCAGGGATGGTTTCACAAGTGTGCCACGATCCCTTTTTCAGAGTCTGTGTTCAAGTGTAGTGGTACATATCACAGAATTGAAGCAAAATACTGTGCAACGATCTTTTGAAAGTGTATTTAGAGACATATTCAGTTGGATTTAGTAATTCCTGAAGCAGCTTGTGCTCAAAGATAAGGGTATCTCCCACAAAAGCGCACGAAGTGTCTCAGGGACACTTTCGTAAATGTGCCGCGATCTTTTTAGAGTCTATATTCAAGTGTGGCGATGCTGGTATTCCTCAGAATAAAACGTGTAATTACATCACAAATTGTTTACATATTTTAGCGTCATCTGCAAAGCTCTCTCTCTCTCCCTTTGTGCAGTGGTACACTTAGTTCCCGTGACATCTTCAAGTTATATATGTGACAGCATTCCGTGCATTGCTTGAACACTAGATGTAAAAACTCCCGAAGCAGTTCGTGTTCAACGACAAGGGGTATGCATGCGCTGGGGATGGGTACGAGCCTGCGGGTATTTTCAGTGCGACAGGAAGTATGTCACGACACCTGCAGCTACCGCATGGCGGTATCGTGAATCCATTGCACTGCCTCTCTTCCAGTGGGGCATGGAGACTCTGGGGTGAACGCCTTGCCACTTGTGCTTTGGAATACTGACTGGACTTTTATCGAATGACCTACAGTTACTTCACACGCATTTATCAGCATGAGTTGCGATGTGTAACTTAGCCCCATCCTGCTGCATCTTCGTTATTTGATGAAGCGTATTCATCTTTACCAAATATCATTGCTTTCCAAACATCGTTCAGATGGCTATCGACATAATCCTCACCTGCATGATTACAGCTGATATATCCCTTAGCTCCTCAACGGACATCTCATCCATTGAACACAGTAAAAAATTACTTCTGTCCTCCCAGTCCAGCAGCTAGACACAGACTAAGACCTTTTCCCCGCCATTTTTTCCACAGACCTACACCTTGGATTACTTCACAGGACAGAGGAGAGGGAGGACCAACAGCGCCTCTGGTGGTGGCGTTGTGAACTAGGTCAGTTGGACTCCTGACTTCATGGTGAACACACCGGATGGTGCTACTGTCTATGACAACTGAAATTGTTTAAATAAACAATGCACACACAATAAAGACTTACATCCATCCTATCCAGCAACACAGTACAGATTTAGTACTTTTCCCGCAATTTCCAGATGGGGGATGGGAGAGGAGGTTGGGGAGGGGAGGAGGAGGTGGGAAGGGAAGGGGTGGGGTTAGGTTAGTCGAGGTACCCAAATTGACCAATTTCCTCGCCAAAATTTGAACTTCCTGCGATGACGTCACTGCAACACTGCCACATCTATGGCCACCATCGTGGATCCGCCATCTTGAATAAATTTAGCATCAGTGCAGAGTGGGGCCATGCCCACTTTGCACTACTACTCAGAGCCCCCAAGCCTATTATGATTTCCACTCATCTCTATTATTTCTTTCTTTTTATTTCCACTACCTCCTGTGCATTTTGCTCCCACTGCCTCTATCTGCATCCATATCTGCATCTTTCTCTTTCACTGCTACTGTCGTATTTTAAAAATGTTATTGGAAATATTTTACTGAATTTGTAGTCTTACTTGCCTTATATACTTATGGGTATTCATTTTAAGTACTTTTCAGAATTAACATTAAGACATTTTTTAGCCCATACCTTGTCACTGGAGTACCACTCTGGGCATATTTGTATAGGCATGATGTGCCCATTACAAAGAGGCAGCACGTCATAAAGTTTTATTGGTGAAAAAATGTTGACTAAAAACATAGTTTGGTGATCTCAGAAACTTTGCAGAGATCCTGCAATCCTTGCCCTGTGTTCACTACCTCAGTTAAAGTTACATTTACGCCTCAGATCACCATTCAGGTGCTTATTTTACGTGCATCCATCTTTGAGCCTCTGGATCTCGGTAACGGATAATGGTATCGGAAAAAGTTTCGAGGTCCTCCGAGAACATCATTTCAAGAACATGTGGTAAACATTTCAGCGATTTGCCATGAATATAAATTATAGAAGTGGCCATCCTCACAAATGGTATTTTTGGTGCTCAAAAATCATGGTTTTTCATGTGTATCTTGATAAATGATACAGATCTTCGAAAACGGAAAAATGAAGTTTCTACGGGAATGTCTGACGAATATACAGTTAAAATTTGAGCTCTTTGCAATGACTGTTTATTTAGATAAATGCGGCCCACAGCGCAAAAACGGCTAAAAACAGGTTTTTGTAGTTTCCTGCTTAACTACAGTAACTTTGAACATCTGGATCTCAGTAACGGATAATGATATCGGGGAAAGTTTCGAAGTTCCCAGAGAATACCATCTTATGAACGTATGGTAAAAATTTAGACAATCTGCCATGAATAAAAATTGTAGAAGTGGCCATTCACACACTAGGACTTCTGGTTTTTGGGGTTATCTTACGAACTACCCACGAGCATAGTCACTCCATGTCTACCCTAGACCACACGTAATGCAAAAGATCCAATCGATTTGCTCAATTAGCGCGGGTTGGAGGAAGTGTGTAAATTTTGATCCTATAGTGTAGGATAGGTGTACAAATGGTAGCTTGTACAAGAGCATCTGTAACTGTTGATTTGCTATATCTGTCAGCAATAGCACCAGAGATATGACCCCTCGAAAAATTTCTCGGACGCAGTTTCTGTGTTTTGTCGTGCACGGATCGATAGTTATCATTAATTTTCTAGGTTATCTTTGGTTTGTGGAAATCAGTGCAGTTACGTGTACTACTTTCTTAAACTGCTATGCACTGTTCTCCAATGGTCTACAGAGAGCAGCTTATAAATGCTAATTTTGTCTCTGTATGTGATGATTGTGTATTCAGAAAACACTCAAATTCTGAGAAGTAATTTTGCAACTTCGTTTGCACAATTCTAAGTAAAAATGCGGTGAAGAAATAAAATACCGCAAGTTTTGTCACTGAAAATGTAATTGAAACAAAACTGTTTGGGAATTTTCTTTGCAACTGCTTGAAAGCATTTTTCCAACTGCTTGACCATAGCCTGAAATGAGACAGTAAGATTATAGCAATTCCATAATAAATAAATTGTTTCTTTTTGTAATCTCTGATCAGAGATCCTACGAATTCTTCCAAGTTTCGGCTGACAGCAACAACAAAATTTGCTAGTGACAATTTCTTGCATACCAGGGACTCTGGCAAAATGTCATGCAAATGTTCGCATTTCAGGTACTGTAAACAGATACTTATGGGTGTTCTTTCTTTGACTGTTCCTTTAACAACAGCTAGTAACACTGTATACCGCTCGCTAGAAATTTTCTTTGTTAGACTTGTTTTTCAGTGTATTAAAAAACTGTTCCCTCTGAAATGCATAACAGTCACTTGCTAAATTTAAGTGCAGTGATAAACGTACACGGTATGTTGCATGGTTTATTAATGTCTTCGTGTCTTTTCTCAGGTGACTGAAGTTACTTGTTGTGTTATGAAGGATTTTGTCGGTACTATAACAATCCAAAGAGATCCACTGTTTAAATTTCTCACTCGCATTGATGTCTCAGGGACGATGGAAATCAATTTCTCAGTGGTATGGATATCGTTATGGGGAACTGTAAGACATCTTCTGTAGTTTTGTGGCTCTAGACCGAAAGTATTATTATTCCCTATATACTAGGCGGTGAAGTTTAGTTTCTGTTGTTTACTTGTTCAGTTGTCGTAACTGTGATTCTCGCTTTGATGTGGAACGAGTGCAACAGAAACAGAAGTAACATCAGATGCGTCATATGGAGCCAATAGAGGGACCAGAAATGTTTCCCATAATATTTATCAGATACGACCAGCAGTATTTTAAGACTGTTCGCTGCCGAACCTCTAATCTTTAGGAGAGGATTTCCACTAGACAATGAAAGCGTTTTATTGAGAATTTCAACTTGGTGTGCTCACTGGCAGCAGTCTTTAAACGCGAATGAAAGCAAGGTGATATCCATAAAAAAAAGGAGAAACAAGCTGTTAGTATCTGACCAGGAAGCCACCGAGAGTCGAACTCCCATATGTAAAACAACTTCTAACTTCTGATCACTTCACAAATGAGATAATGTGTTAAAACATTTCACGTTGCCGCGCGGGATTAGCCGAGCGGTCTCAGGTGCTGCAGTCATGGACTGTGCGGCTGGTCCCGGCGGATGTTCGAGTCCTCCCTCGGGCATGGGTGTGTGTGTTTGCCCTTAGGATAATTTAGGATAAGTAGTGTGTAAGTTTAGGGACTGATGATCTTAGCAGTTAAGTCCCATAAGATTTCGCACACATTTTGGACATTTGACGTTAAGCATGTAAGGGATATAAGGTTTAGAAAAGAACTGAAACTATGTATAAAGTTTGTTGGCAGTCGCTAAGTGTTCTCATTCTTAAATACTGGATGAGTATAGTGTGGGTAGTTTGCCATCTGTTTGAAGCAGAATCTAATTTTTCATGCATCTCAGTGTTTATGATGTAATGTCTTCCGATCGAAGTGTCGTACAGTGATATAATTTCGCTGGAATATTCAGTTATACATGTGCGGATGTTGTCGGGAAAACGTGTTGCGAAAAGAGTTAGTAACAAAGAAGTAATAAATTAAAATATTTTAAACTTTCATTCTTTCTTTATTTTATAGGGGGTGTCAGCGAGGAAAAGTTTCGTAATGGCTTTAAATTATGTGTAAAGTTTGGTGGGAGTCACTAAGTGCTCTCATTTTCAAATACTGTATGAATAAAGCCCAGGTATTTGGGCGCCGTCAGCTACAACTGCGGCAAGACATACAAGCAGTTTCTAACTGTAATACTTGCGTTACTATGTTAAGTCTTTAACATAATATTACATCTCTTGAAGAGTAGAATAGGAAAGCAAATTAATTTTTTAATTAGGTCAAAAATTTTATAAAATATTGAAAATCAAAATTTTGTTTGCCCTGAAAATCGTTAATCTGCAACGGGGACTGTGTGCCATGAAACAGGTTACCCGTTTACTAATATAGATTGTAAGACGAATTATTGTTAACTTTAGGTGAAATCTTAAAAAGCGGTGTAAAGTGGAAGGAACATGTGAAATTAATAGTAGGAAACGCTGATGGAAGACAGATTTGTTGGAGGATTCTGCAAATATGCAGTGCAGATGCACCCCGTACGAGAAGCTACTGCGACCTATTCTAGTGTTCTGTTCCAGCAAATACAGTCCTTATCAAGTAGTCATAGCAGCAAACATCGAAGGAATTAAGAGTTGCGCTGCTGTTATTGTAACAGGTCCGTACAACGTATGAAAGTGTACAGTGGTGGCTACGGGCTACGAATATAAAAGAGAATTTTTGGAAGAAACACTGTTGAGTAAACTTAGAGAAGCGGTATTCACTGTAGAATGTGCCATGGTAAGTGAAAATCTAATAGGCACGCCAGTCCTCGCTGACACGATGCCATTGGCCAGATTCCCAGGACGACACAGGAGTGACAAGTTTTTTGCTAACCAGTCGTGGCGAATGTCACTTCTAGGAAAATTATGCTTTTTGGCTCTGGTGCATAAATATATGAGTGTCGTTTAATTTGTTTTTCTTGAAATTTTCGCGGCTCAGTGAGTATTCCATTTCGGGCTTGCAGCCGGATGACTTCGACATCTTGCCACGATATTTCGTCTGATAACCACAGACTGTCTTAAGGCTGAATGGCTGCCAGCCGAAGTATCGTGGCAAGATGTTGACGTCAACCAGCTGCAAGCAAGAAACCTCGTATAATATTGTTTTATTTGATCAATCTGATCGTGTTAATAGCAACAGAGTAGAGAAATAAAACGAGACTATCAAAATAGCGGAATGTAACACACGTTACGATGTTAGGCAGGAGAATTTAGTCTGAGATTACGCAGCTTCCCAGTTATCCTGTTTATACATCGACCCTTTGGAAAGATAAGGAGTCAACTGACACTTGATTCGTTTCGCGTAAATTGATGTCAAAGCTTCACTAGCTCATTATTCACTTGTCTCTCCACTGACTATTGATTTTTAGGCTTCTGTGCCCCTACCGGGAAAAATAGAACCGTTATAAAATCGCTTTGCTGTTCGTTTGCCTGTCTGTCCGACTGCTAAGAACCATTTTTTTCAGGAACAGGCAGATTTATCAAGTTGAAATTTGTGTCAAATACTAAGGTCTACGATCTTTGACGTTGTGAAATATTTATGCCAGGAAGTCAATGCAATAAAAAGATACGACCATGAATGTCACAAATTTTGATACTCTCAAACTCACTCATCAAAATCTGTAGAATACTTCCCATTGACCTAGAATCATGAAATTTGGCAAGAAGCAAGGTTTCACAGTGAAAGTAAAGGAAGAAATCCGAGTATGGTCAATTTGTAATTATACCACACGATAAAAGTATTTCCTTCATCGATTGTTATCCGACTTTCTGTCTGTCCATCGGTTAAGGCCACTTTTGATCAGGAACGGGAAGACGTATCAAATTGGAGTTTATGTTACATATTGAAGTCTATGGTTCCTTGGCGGTGTAAAAACTTTAAGCTTCGAAAAAAATGTAACTAAAAGACAGGGATATTTATGACACATATTTTGATACTCGCAAAGTCTCTTATCAAAACATATATGGTACATCCCGTTGATCTAGAATCCTGAAATTTGGCAAGAAGCAAGGTTAATCAGTACAAGTGAGGTAAAGACATCCGAAAATTGTTAAATTATAACTGTGTTACATAATAATATATTTTTAGCATTAGAACATACACTGCATTCATAATCCGTCAAGAGAATAGCAGAAAAATATTCCTGCATGCAAACATAAAGTGTAAGCTGTAGTCATGTTTCACTAAGCAAATAAAAACATTTTTAAAAATCTTTTATATCTACATGTATAAACTGAGGTCCCCTGCTCGCTGTCCGGGTTAGTCTCAGGGACTACCACAGAGATTGTGATAGGGCTTGGAATTACCGGGACCGATATGTTGCCAGTATCGATATCGATAATAGGCTAAAATCGTCGAGATTCTCGATTCCCGGGACAGATGAACTGTCTATATTAGTAATTAAATTTTTACGATGCCTCAGTGCCCGAGGGCTACTTGCACTTGGCCCATTATAGATTCGTGATAGTTAACGCATGTCACAATGAACTGTCAAGAACATTTTAAAAAACAACGTAATGGAAGTGCAACACAACTGCGTTACTTTTCCCCCTACCTCATTCTTTGTAAAACTGCTGCTTCAAACAACTTCAGAAAACTACAAGAAATTTGTGTCTGGTCACAGTATTCGAGCTCTCATACATTTTCACGTGTCACTTACCTCTATACTTGTTTCTTCAGTCAATTTATAAAGTAAATTTCCTTTTTCTTGTTTATTTTTCTCCAAAAATTAACTATTTACATGGTAGGTATCTCCCTCCGTTTAAATCCTAATGTTTGTTAGGACGATAAGATCTGATTAATGAAAACTTATAATTATAGAAATATTCAAGTTTATTTATTATTACTTACAAGAAAAATAATTCAGTAATAAAAGTATTACGGTCCATCTGTCAAACAGAACCGTGTTTGTCCAACGAATCGAACAAAGTGGTATCAATTGTAACTTTGGAGTTCTTTTAACTTGGCTATTTCTTCACAGTCTGCAGCATCAGTACGTTCTACTTGTAACAGAAGTCAAATAGAACCTTGTCACACTAACAAGTCATTTTCTTCGATTTTGTCAGTTGGAACCTTGTCTTTCTAAAGGGTTAATATGTTGTATGGATATCTACGTCCTCCCGTTCAAGAAAATTACACGTATTCCGTTCATTTTTTGTAACCTAGAATATTTATGATCAATATCCTCTTTCCCATTAACTTTTTGCACTTCGACATCCTTTCTCCTTGCAAAGTGCCAAGAATATTCTTAAATTCCACACTGCAGTCATCCACTTAGGTAATGGAGATGTCAGACTTCGTTCAGCAATCACAGTGATCGAAACGTATCCAGAATGAATTTTCACTCAGCTGTGAAGTATGTGTTGAGTTGAAACTTACTGGCAGATTAAGACTTAGCGCCTGGCAGGGAATATATTTTTTTCGTGGCGGATTTTTTGTCGAGTAAGCTATTTAGGTGCGACTCACGATCCAGCCTCACAACTTTACTGCCTCCAGTATCTCTCTTCCATATTCAAAACTTCACACAAGTTCTCTTGTTATCGATTCAGTCATGATCTGCTATTTCTTTTGCATTCGGCTGTTTGATCTTTCAGATTGTTAATGTTTTTTATTTTATTTCATTGTAACTGAACACGTTTTGTTGCAAGCGTAACATGAATGATTTCTTAATTGGTGCCTACTTTGTCACACAGCTGTCTGAAATTCGCCCATCCGTGACTGTGGTACAGTTCTGTTGCCTGCACCATGTATGCCCGTTAGGGACCATGTGAACAAGAAAAAGAAATTCGGTCGCGTATGGAATCACACAAAGCCTTTCACGGCGGGATTACTGAAGAATGGGATACAAACAGTCGGCTTTGATTAGTGACGTCAGAAGTTACCACAGAAGATGTATTGCACAGATCTAACAACAAAGACGAATGTACAAAGGAACGCAGGACAGAGAAGGCAGATGATAGACATATATATTTCGAAGATAATGTTGAGTACAGGGTGATTATAATTAAAGTTAAACTTTTAAACCGCTGTAGAAATAACACCACTGGTCAGAATGACCTCAAATTGCAACGGAATATTATCGAAGAAGGGGGAAAACGTATCGCAGAGGAAAAATAAATAGTTACAAAAAGTAGCAATAGATGACTCTTTAAGCATCATAATTTAGTAGTGGTCGACTACAAATGACAAATGAAACAGGCATCGATACCCAAGGTGCACGGTTGATGTTAAACAAACTGTACTATTCAGTGTGCATGGGTGTACAGGTGTGATACTGTTAGTTACGTAAGTCCATCCACCATGGCAAGGTCACATCACATCAGATGGGGAAAATCGGTTTTTAACTGTCCCGAGGCCACAAAACGCAAAAAAAAATCACATCGGTATTTAATTGTCCTGATGCCAAAAACCGCATAAAAGGCATCAATCACATCGGTTTTTAATTGTGCTGAGGCCAAAAACCGCATAAAAAGCATCAATCACATCGGTTTTTAATTGTCCTGAGGCCAAAAACAGCATAAAAAGCCTCAATCAAAATCAAATGGGATTATTAATTTCCGTGTGACAAAACATATTCAATATGCTGTCCACCGTTTTCTGCAACAAGTAGAAATCGAGAAACAGCATGTTCCACAACTGATAGAAGTGTCTTCGGGGTCATGTTCAGAATGTGTTGCGCAATGCGTGCCTTCAATGCAGCTAAGTTTGCAGTCGGAACACTGAACACAACATCTTTCAGATAGCCCCACAACCAGAAGTCACACGGATTAAGATCTTCTGATCAGGACGGCCAGGCTGTAGGGAAATGGCTGCTGATAATTCTAGCATTTCCGAAATGGCGCTTCAGCAGCTGCTTAACTGGATTTGCAACGTGCGGAGGTGCGCCATCTTGCATAAAAATGATCCCATCCACACATTCACGCTGTTGGTGAGCTGGAATGACGTGGTTGCGCAAAAGACACTCGTAGCGCTTGCCAGTGACGGTACAGGTAGCAGGACCGGAAGCACCTATCTCTTCGAAAAAATATGGCCCTATGACAAATGATGCAGTAAACCCGTACCACACAGTGACCTTATCAGGATGAAGTGGTACGGGTTGATTTACGTGTGGATTTTCCGTTGCCAATATTCGACAATTCTGTTTATTGACGTATCCTGTCAGATGGAAATGGGCTTCCTGTGTCCACAAAATCTTCCACGGCCAATAACTGTCCATTACCATGCGAGCAAGAACTTCTAAATCAGAGGTCTCTCCTGCTGGCAGGTCAACAGGAAGCAACTCGTGCACATTGGTAATTTTGAATGGATGGCAAAGAAGGATGTTTCATAGGATTTTACTCACCGTGCTCACGGGTATGTCTAATGTTCGGGCAATTCTCCACGCACTACACGTTTCCACACCACCAATCGTCTCCTCCTGCATTGCTGTGGCCATTGCTTCCACTGACGTTGTATTATTTCGTTTTCTCCTTCTACCAGGTTGCACACCAAAAGAACCCGTCTTTTCGGATTTGTTGAATCATTTTCTCCAGACCCGCAGCAGTCATCGGACCATCCCTTTTTTTCAAACCCTCCAGTGTCCGGAAATTCTGCAGAGCGACGTGTGCACACTCATAATTCTTGTAATACAGCTTTGCCAGCAGAGCGCGGTCCTGCATTGAGACAGTCATGCCGAACGTCGCAGACGCGAAAAGAGGAAAAGCCGTGTACCCGCCGTGTTAATACCAACTTCAGTGGGTCGTGCGCATAAGAGGTGTTTTCATTAGCGTATTGTGACATATAAAGCCCCATCAGTTGATCAATTTTCACATTCCGATAATATTCTGTTGCAATTTGACGTCATTCTGACCAGTGACGATATTTCCATAGCGTTTTCAAAGTTTAACTTTAATTGTAATCAACGAGGCTTATTCAGCAAACACTAACAAACACCCGATCACAAATTAAATTTTTAGGAGAACTGTCAGAGCCCTTTGAAATCAAAACAAGTTTGAGACAAGGAGACAGTCTCTCTCCTATCTTGTTCAACTGCGTTTTAGAAAAAATTATCAGGGAATGGCAAAAAGAAATGAGTTAGTTCAACTTTCCAAATGCAATCAGGTTAGGCCGCAAACAGTCTGGGCTTACATTAGAATGCCTCGCGTTTGCAAATGATATGGCGTTTTTTGCAGAGCATCTTCAAATTGCAACTAAATACACTCCTGGAAATGGAAAAAAGAACACATTGACACCGGTGTGTCAGACCCACCATACTTGCTCCGGACACTGCGAGAGGGCTGTACAAGCAATGATCACACGCACGGCACAGCGGACACACCAGGAACCGCGGTGTTGGCCGTCGAATGGCGCTAGCTGCGCAGCATTTGTGCACCGCCGCCGTCAGTGTCAGCCAGTTTGCCGTGGCATACGGAGCTCCATCGCAGTCTTTTACACTGGTAGCATGCCGCGACAGCGTGGACGTGAACCGTATGTGCAGTTGACGGACTTTGAGCGAGGGCGTATAGTGGGCATGCGGGAGGCCGGGTGGACGTACCGCCGAATTGCTCAACACGTGGGGCGTGAGGTCTCCACAGTACATCGATGTTGTCGCCAGTGGTCGGCGGAAGGTGCACGTGCCCGTCGACCTGGGACCGGACCGCAGCGACGCACGGATGCACGCCAAGACCGTAGGATCCTACGCAGTGCCGTAGGGGACCGCACCGCCACTTCCCAGCAAATTAGGGACACTGTTGCTCCTGGGGTATCGGCGAGGACCATTCGCAACCGTCTCCATGAAGCTGGGCTACGGTCCCGCACACCGTTAGGCCGTCTTCCGCTCACGCCCCAACATCGTGCAGCCCGCCTCCA
This sequence comes from Schistocerca serialis cubense, assembly GCF_023864345.2. NCBI lineage: Eukaryota > Metazoa > Arthropoda > Insecta > Orthoptera > Acrididae > Schistocerca > Schistocerca serialis. The sequence continues at coordinate 575,103,820 of NC_064641.1, read as the reverse complement.
GTGGTGTCGTGACAGGCGTGAATGGAGGGACGAATGGAGACGTGTCGTCTTCAGCGATGAGAGTCGCTTCTGCCTTGGTGCCAATGATGGTCGTATGCGTGTTTGGCGCCGTGCAGGTGAGCGCCATAATCAGGACTGCATACGACCGAGGCACACAGGGCCAACACCCGGCATCATGGTGTGGGGAGCGATCTCCTACACTGGCCGTACACCACTGGTGATCGTCGAGGGGACACTGAATAGTGCACGGTACATCCAAACCGTCATCGAACCCATCGTTCTACCATTCCTAGACCGGCAAGGGAACTTGCTGTTCCAACAGGACAATGCACGTCCGCATGTATCCCGTGCCACCCAACGTGCTCTAGAAGGTGTAAGTCAACTACCCTGGCCAGCAAGATCTCCGGATCTGTCCCCCATTGAGCATGTTTGGGACTGGATGAAGCGTCGTCTCACGCGGTCTGCACGTCCAGCACGAACGCTGGTCCAACTGAGGCGCCAGGTGGAAATGGCATGGCAAGCCGTTCCACAGGACTACATCCAGCATCTCTACGATCGTCTCCATGGGAGAATAGCAGCCTGCATTGCTGCGAAAGGTGGATATACACTGTACTAGTGCCGACATTGTGCATGCTCTGTTGCCTGTGTCTATGTGCCTGTGGTTCTGTCAGTGTCATCATGTGATGTATCTGACCCCAGGAATGTGTCAATAAAGTTTCCCCTTCCTGGGACAATGAATTCACGGTGTTCTTATTTCAATTTCCAGGAGTGTAGATTGAAGTCCTCAAAGAAACAGCAGTGAAAGCAGTATTGCAAATATCTTTTGAGAAGACACAATGTATGAACATAAATGTCACTGATACAGTCTGGACAATGAGGACCAAGTGTGGCGACATCAAAAGAGCTCAGAAGGCCAAGTACGTAGGAGAGATTTTGATTCCAAACAACAATGAAAAGACGGTAATTGAAGAAGGGGCAAGAAAAATGGCAATAGCATTCAGATTGTGTCAGAACACATACAGATCTAAATAACTCTCATACCAGGTCAAATTCCAATACTACAGCACAGTCGTCAAACCTGAATGTTTATATGCATCGGAGACAATAGCCAGGACGGCACTTTCAGACTTGGAAAAGAAATAAAGGAAATTCCTATGAAAGATTCTTGGGTCCAGAAAAATAGCTAATGAATTTACGTTCCGCCTAAGATCAGATCAAGAACTTTATCAACGATTTGAAAATATCACCACCACGATCAAGAAAAGAAGGCTGTCTTTCTATGGAATATTAAAAGAATCGAAGCAGAGAGGGTCGCCAACAAGATTCTTCTCTACCAGGAGAACAGGAAGACACAAGTTCCATGGGTGAAAAAAGTGCACTGGGATCTAGAGAAATCCGTGATCACAGCAGAGGAAATCGTGAACAGGCAGATCTTTAGAAAAAATGTTATGGAGGTGAAGGATTTCTTCGAGGAGGAAATGAGGAAGAACAGAGTATTCTCGGCAGAAGAACGTGTACGAGTGAGCCAACGGATGAAGGAGTACTGGCCAAAGAGGAAGGAAGAGAACTTTAGAAAGTGAGGGAAGTTGTGTAAACGTAGCCCATAGATGGCTGAACGAAAATAAATAAAGAAATAAATATAAACACCCTGTTCATCACTTCTTTGAGTCCTAGTATCCTATTCTTCAATTGATCTACATATATAGTTCAACTGAGGAATGGTGTACTAGTGCAAAATAGAAAAAAAAATGGGACAGAAGTAAAGTTACTGTGAGATACCTCAGTTGACATACGGTATATGAGTTGTATCCCGAAATTCAGCCGATCTGTATAGGTTAACTGCAGAGCGGGATACAAATTTAACGTATGTCTACATCTACGCCGGACCCAGAACTAAGCCGCCCCACGGATTAACATCGAGGACTGGTGTGCCGGTCAGCCTGCACGTGGTTTATGGACTGTTTCCCACATCCGATTAGGTGATTACGGGGTTGGTACCCACGTTCCGCCTCAGTTACACGATTCGAGGTGTATCCGGCCACCTTGTACTACTAACATTACTAAATCCAAAAATGAGCATGCAGATCGCATGAAGATGTGGGTAAATGTAGAGACTCGTTTTCTCCACATGCGACTGGAATTCAGTGGAAAAGTCTAATAGCAGTAAAATTCAGGTAACGATGATGGAGGTGGATAGCGGTCATGCACTCTTCTCTCCAAAAGCAGACCACAAAATCTTAGTAACAATGAGATCTGGTGACTGTGGTGGTCAGGGGAGGCTGATACTGAAAAATGCGAGCTGTATGAACAGGGCCCTGCGCTCTAGGAACCCAGCGTCACAATTGCGGGACAAACATTGTGCCACGAGACGGAACTCATCAATCAAAATGGTAACGTAATCCTTGACAGCAATGCGACTCTGTGTAGTAGCCATGGGGCCCGTGGAATACCACGAAGCTGCGCGGGATTAGCCGAGCGGTCTGAGGCGCTGCAGACATGTACTGTGCGGCTGGTCCCGGCGGAGGTTCGAGTCCTCCCTCGGGCATGGGTGTGTGTGTTTGTCCTTAGGATAATTTAGGTTAAGTAGTGTGTAAGCTTAGGGACTGATGACCTTAGCAGTTAAGTCCCATAAGATTTCACACATATTTGAACATTTTTGAATATCACGATACGGTTGCTCATATCATCACCGAATCCCCACCATGTTTCACTCTTGGTACATGAACTCGACCAGAAGTTGGAAACAGTGTGCAACAAGACTCATCCGACGAAATGATTTTCTTTCATTCCTCCATAGTCCAAGTTCAGCACCTCGTTTTTCTGTTACGGGCATTTCCATAATTCATGAGTAGTTTTGAAATTAGAGCTAGTCCTGCAGTTCCCTGTTTATAGTGCTCTCTTCGTGTTGTTTTGTTGCTGACAGGGTTCTAGAGTGCGACATTCAGTTCAACAGTGACTTTTGCAACTGTCGTCCTCTTACGTTTTGTTACAACACTCTTCGATGGCCGTCAGTCACGATCACTCAACACACTCTTTCATCCGCGTTGTGACTTAGGGATTATGCTTTCCTGCTTTACCTGTATGCGCTATAAAGCTTCGATCCGATGCCTCTTGAAACACCAAACACTTCGGCTGCCTTGGTTACAGAAGAACTCACCATACGAATACCAACAATTGGCCCACATTCGAATTCACTTAGCTCCGACATAATGCATTCACAATTACACAGAACACTGTACTGACCACGACTAACTCTTGCAAGGTATAGAGAACTTTCCACAGGTGCCGTTCGTGGTCAAATACAACAGCGCAACCTGCTGGCTTAGCTAGCATCCGCATTTATGTTCGAGCACGCATTTGTAGCGGTGTTTCTACATTTTGCCCAATCCCAGTATCATCATGATACTTCCTGGAAGATTAAAACTGTGTGCCGGACCAAGACTCGAACTCGGGACCTTTGCCTTTTGCGGGCAAGTGCTCTACCAACTGAGCTACCCAAGCACGACGCACGCCCCGTCCTCACAGCTTTAATTCTGCCAGTATCTCGTCTCCTATCTTCCAAACTTTACAGCAGCTCTCCTGCGAACCTTGCAGAACTAACACACATTTTTAATCTGCCAGGAAGTTTCATATCAGCGCACACTCCACTTCAGAGTGAAAAATCTCACTCTGGAAACATCCCCTAGGCTGTTGCTAAGCCATGTCTACGCAATATCCTTTTTTTTTTTTTTTTCAGGAGTGCTAGTTCTGCAAGGTTCGCAGGAGAGCTTGTGTAAAGTTTGGAAGGTAGGAGACGAGATACTGGCAGAAGTAAAGCTGTGAGGACGGGGCGTGAGTCGTGCTTGGGTAGCTCAGTTGGTAGAGCACTTACCCGCAAAAGGCAAAGGTCCCGAGTTCGATTCTCGGTCCGGCACACAGTTTTAATCTGCCAGGAAGTTTCATATCAGCGCACACTCCGCTACAGAGTGAAAATCTCATTCTAGTATCATCATGTCTGCGCTATACTTAGGTAAATGGAAATGTCGTGTGGCTAGGGCCTCCCGTCGGGTAGACCGTTCGCCTGGTGCAGGTCTTTCGATTTGACGCCACTTCGGCGACCTGCGCGTCGATGGGTATGAAATGAGCGGAGAAAATTTCCGACCCAGCCGGGAATCGAACCCGGGCCCTTAGGATTGACAGTCTGCCACGCTGACCACTCAGCTACCGGGGCGGACCTATACTTAGGTGAAATCGTTTTACAGGACTGTGCGGCATATCGTGTCGGTGGATACGACGCCGTACCTTGACCAGAACCCGGGCACCAGTGGACTCCGAAGACCGACGCTGATATATCGCCAGAAAAACTACGCCGAGAACTATATAGAATGCATCCTGAAGGTCCTCGGCGACACTGTGGTTGGGAGTACTATAGTCGTGGGAGGTGACGGTAGGTACCTCTGCGAAGAGGTGGCCCAGAAGGTGATCAGGCAGTGTGCGGCGAATGGAGTGTACAAGGTGATCGCGGCACACAACGCGCTGATGACGACGCCGGCGATCTCTGCGGTGATCCGCAAATACGGCGCGCTGGGCGGCTTCGTACTCACAGCCAGTCACAATCCTGCCGGCCTGCTTGGCGACTTCGGCATCAAGTTCAACGGCTCCAACGGCGGTCCGGCGCCGCTTCCCTTCACGAAAACTGTTCACATCACCTCGCGGCACATCGAGAGCTACAAGACCCTGAGCAACCTGACTGTCGATCTCTCGGACATTGCGACCCACTGGTTCAACGTCGAGGGGCGAGAATTCCTAGTGCAGGTGATCGACTCGGTGGATGACTACGTGCAGCTGGTAAAGGACATATTTGATTTTCCGCATCTGAGCCGGCTGCTAACGGAAGGTCTTGGAGGAGAGCCTTTCCGCCTGCTCGTGGATTGCATGCACGGATCTAGTGGACCGTACGCGCGCAGAATATTCTGCGATGAAATGGGCGCGCCACCTGAGGTAAGTTGTACCTTCCGTAATTTCTTGTAAATTAGTATAACTGACTTTCCTGACGCGAACAACCACTCAGTGATCAGTTAATAGTCGAAACCAAATTAAGAAATCCTGAATCTTTCTTCCGTATGTCGATCTGCTGCCACGACAGATTGTATGAAATGCGTACTCTTGTAATGATAGTCCACCACAGCTGCTTTTTAATCATCTTTTTATTTACTGCTATCGAGTTTGAGCATGGCTCATTTTCAAGCTGCACCTGGATATAATCAAGCTATTAGCAGTACACATACAGTAGCTATATAATTTGTTTACTTACACTGTAAGATCATAAATACTTTTCGATTACAGTGACGGAAAAATATCACAACACCCAAAAATAATTAATGTAGTGGAACGAACTTTCGGGTATACATTTGTCTAGGTTGTTGTTGTTGTTGTTGTGGTCTTCAGTCCTGAGACTGGTTGGATGCAGCTCTCCGTGCTACTCTATCCTGTGCAAGCTTCTTCATCACCCAGTACCTACTGCAACCTACATCCTTCTGAATCTGCTTAGTGTATTCATCTCTTGGTCTCCCTCTACGATTTTTTCCCTCCACACTGCCCTCCAATGCTAAATTTGTGATCCCTTGATGCCTCAAAACATGTCCTACCAACCGATCCCTTCTTCCAGTCAAGTTGTGCCACAAACTTCTCTTCTCCCCAATCCTATTCAATACCTCCTCATTAGTTACGTGATCTACCCACCTTATCTTCAGCATTCTTCTGTAGCACCACATTTCGAAAGCTTCTATTCTCTTCTTGTCCACACTAGTTATCGTCCATGTTTCACTTCCATACATGGCTACACTCCATACAAATACTTTCAGAAACGACTTCCTGACACTTAAATCTATACTCGATGTTAACAAATTTCTCTTCTTGAGAAACGCTTTACTTGCCATTGCCAGACTACTTTTTATATCCTCTCTACTTCGACCATCATCGGTTATTTTACTCCCTAAATAGCAAAACTCCTTTACTACTTTAAGTGTCTCATGTCCTAATCTAATTCCCTCAGCATCACCCGACTTAATTGGACTACATTCCATTATCCTCGTTTTGCTTTTGTTGATGTTCATCTTATATCCTCCTTTCAAGACACTGTCCATTCCGTTCAACTGCTCTTCCAAGTCCTTTGCTGTCTCTGACAGAATTACAATGTCATCGGCGAACCTCAAAGTTTTTACTTCTTCTCCATGAATTTTAATACCTACTCCGAATTTTTCTTTTGTTTCCATTACTGCTTGCTCAATATACAGATTGAATAACATCGGGGAGAGGCTACAACCCTGTCTCACTCCTTTCCCAACCACTGCTTCCCTTTCATGCCCCTCGACTCTTTTAACTGCCATCTGGTTTCTGTACAAATTGTAAATAGGTCTAGGTAAGATATTTAAATGATTTACATTGCAAGGTCACAGGTTAGTGTAAGCGCGAGATAAACAATTGAAAATCTGAAATGCTGGTACATTAATAACCGGTGTAATTACCAGGAAGTTGACTGAAAGCGTGCAAATGTGCGTGCATTGTGTTGTACAGTTATAGGATATCAGTTTGTGGGATGGAGTTCCACACCTGTTTCAATAAGTCAGTCAATACAGGGACGGTTAATGCTGGTTGTGGACGACGATGAAGGTGTCGTCTGATGATGTCTCAAATGAGCTCTATTGGCAACAGATCTTGTGATCCAGCAGGTCAAGGCAACATGGTGACACTCTGTAGAGCATGTTGAGTTACAGCAAAGGTAAGTGAGCGAACGTTATCCTGTTGAAAAATACAATTCTCTTCATGAACGGCAGCATAACATATCGAATAACTAGACTGGCGTACAAATTTGCGGTCGGGGTGTGTGGGATGACCACGAGAGTTCTGCTGTCATACGAAGTTGCACCCCAGATCATAACATCAAGTATATGTCCAGAGCGTCTAGCACGCACACAAGTTGGTCGCAGGCCGTCAATTGGCCTCCTTCTAACCAACACACGGCCATCACTGACACCGAGGCAGAATCAACTTTCACCAGAAAACACAATAGACCTCCACCCTGCGCTCCAATGAGCTCTCGCTTGACACCACTGAAGTCTCAAACAGCGGTGGTTCGAGGTCAATGGAAAGCACGCTGCAGGACGTCTCGCTCGGAGCTGTCCTTGAAGTAACCGATCTGTAACAGTTCGTTGAGTCACTGTGATGCCAACTGCTGCTCACATTGATGCTGCAGATGCAGTACGGTGCGCCAGAACCATACACTGAATACAACAGTCTGACCTCTCGGTAGTGCCACGTGGTCGTCCGGAGCCCAACCTTCTTGCAACCGTACAGTCTCGTGACCATCGCTGTCAGTAAACATGTACAATGGCTACATTCCTGCCAAGTATTCCTGCAGTATCGCAAAAGGAACATCTAGCTTCTCTTAGCGCTGTTACACGAACTCGTTCAAACGCATTGAGGTGTTGATAATGGCGGTTTTGTCGCCTTAAAGGTAATCTTGACTAACATCCACTCACCACGCTCAACCTCAAAGGTAATTAACGCTCATGACCATTACAACATGTTTTTAATGCAAACTTGATTTGCTTCCTCATAGAGACGCTACAAGCGCCACTCTTCTGCGACTGGCGCGAAATTTGACTAGACAGCATATTTCAGGTGTAGAAATACGTCTAGCAACTTTCGCTTATGTCGCACATCTTCTTCTTAGTGCTGCGATTTTTTTTATCAGTGTATTTATGTGTAACAGGTATGGTTTGCTGCGAGTTTGCTCATGGAGGTAAAAATAAGGGGAGATGGCGCTGCAGACTTACGCTGTACGTTGTTTTCAAGCCGGTGCCATCCTGTTAGATTCCCCAAAACTTTAGCAGACTATTGTTTACAAGTAGACTACGACTGCTTTTTGTTCGTAGTTTCTGTCGTGTACACGCGACGGTTGTTTTAAATAGTAAATATTACAATGCTTACGTTAATAATGTAGTGTCAGGACAGCATTTCAAAACTTTTTTTAGTCTTAAATGTGTATTAGATCAACTAATACGACGCATTTGCCATAGTAAATGTAATTTTTTTTCATTATACCGTTCAGATAACTAAGAAGAGAAGTATGTGATCTGAAAAGTATGCCTTCGTAATCCCTTTAAATACTCTTTTACTGTATTTGCTACTGAAGCTCCTCCGAAAGCAATGCTTGTTAGCTTACTAGTACTGATCCTTATTCATTACACTTTCAACTTTCAAATCATACGCACAACATTTTTATATGCATTTACATCCCATTACTTCACGGTAAGATGTCACATATCAGTAACACATAGGTGGAGGGAGAGAACTGCTTAGGGAAGAAGCTGCATTTAGCCAGGTGGACAAAAAGACCAAGGAAATGACTGCACTGTCGAAGAGCTAATCTGACACAATTTAAACTCACTTGTGTTTTTTGACTTTCTTTTCACTAGAACATGGCCTGCAAATAAAAATTTCTACAAATGCATATGTATGTGAAACTCATATCAGAGAATCATAGAATTTTCTGAAATCTTCCAAAAATAAATGCGTAGTATATAATCAAATATCAGTTCTTCAGTATGTTATTCAGCACCAGAAATAATGCCTGTTACCTTGACATAAATATTTTATATCGCAATTTTAAAGGAGCTGAATTAAAAATTAATATTCAATATGTTACGTACCTTCTCTATGTGATACGCAGAAAAAATGAATGGCGCAGCACTTCCCCTAATACGGACTGAGGAAACTGATGTTTGGTCTGTATCCACTTCTCTAAAATGAGGAGAACATAATTTACTTTGTTTTCTCGGTTTCCAATCTTCTCTTCTCACAGAGAGCTTCGCGAGTTGCACTGACAGGAAAGTTGCACAGGTCACACAAGAAAGGAAATCGCAGTAATCCGCAGAATTAAGGACCCATATCACCGACGACGTTTAGCAGTAGGATTTTGAAATACAAATTGTGTTCTAGAATATTGACACACTGATGCAGAAAATATCGTGCTTGTGAAACACAACTAGCTCTTCATTCACACGAAGTAATTAGTGATATCGACAGGGGATCTGAAATTGATGCACATTTATAGATTCACGAAAGGCTTTTGACACCGTTCCTCTCAAGTGACAATTGAGCGCTTATGGAGCATTTTCTCAGTTGTGCGACTGGTTCGTGATTTCCTGTCAGGAATGTGGCACTTCGTAGTAATTGACGTAAAATCATCATGTGACATCTTGAGTTCCCCAAGGAAGTTTTATGTGCTCTTTGTTGTTCCTAATCTATATAAACTATTTAGGATGCAGTCTGAGCGGTCCTCTGATTGTGTGAGGGTGATGCTTTTGTTTACAGTCTAGTAAAGTCATCAGAAGACCAAACCCAATTGCAAAATGGTTTAGACAAGATGTCTCTATGGTGTGAAAAAAGAAAATTGGTTCCAAGCAATAAAAAGTGTGAGGTCATCTTCATGAGAGCTAAAACGAATCCGTTAAATAACGTTTACACCATAGATCACACAAATCTGCAGGTTTTCAATTTTTAGCACCTCAGGGTTATTATTACGAATAACTTCAACTGTAACAGTCACACAGAAAACGTTATGGGAGATGCGATGGGCGGCGCTCCAGAGCCAGGTCTTGAAATTAAATCGTTGATACATCAGTGAAAGCATTTTCGGATTCGCCATCAGAAACAATAGAATAGTCACAGATGGAAGCCACTGAGTCCTCTGTTAGAGAAAAGCTGAGTCAAGTTTCGACCTAAAAGCTTAGGAGGAAAATTTCTGCAAGTAATAACGATGGGGGGCGAGACGATGCAGACAAAGAGTCCACAACGCCTTCCGGTAGTAATCAACGGAAAGTGAGATTGAAGATATAGCAATATCTGACTCAGAAGCGATCTCCTATGCCGAACATCAATTGCGTACGGACAACAGTAAGAGAGGCAAGAAAGTACAGGAACTGCGGATTATGGAGTCAAGTAGAACAAAGCGGGAATATAGGGAAAGAGAGGCGAATCTTAATCTCAGTCCAAAATTACATCAATTACAAAATCAGGAACAACAAATGAGACACTGGAACTGAGAAAAAGTAATATACAGCAACAAAAGACATTTATTTTTCTATTCCGCCTGGATAGGCGGCGCATGGGTCTGCTCCAGTGAACTGCTTCTGTAATATAGGCCGAAAGTGAAGGAAACGAGTAGGAGCAGGAGAGGTGAAGCTCTTCGGTACTGCATATAACTTTAACACTTTTAATAGAGTCAAAAACACAAGCAAATATGAAATGCATACATAACTTTGGCTAGGATGAGCACGTAGATGTGAAGCCATAGTCCATGTCTAATCCTGTGAAGCTAGGATGACTGTTCTGTAAAATCTCAAAACTAACAATTACTCGTTGCTGTCCAAACTTTAACTGAACGCACCTAATACAAAGTCTCAATAGCAAGCTAGCCCACTCGGTAGTAGAAGCGATATTTCCAGGCCGTCTGCTCTTGATGAAATGGGCCGAAATCAAGACGGCACTCTCTGAGCTCCACAGCATTGGCCAGAGGGCGCTGTCGTCGGCGTAGTTCGTCTTCTCTCGTAGTGCCAACTAACGAGAGTGTGCACCTACGTTGTGGCATCGTAACTATCGACGCCACATTTATGACCTATCAAAATTGTAAAATTTTTAATTTAAATATCAACAGAGTTTCATCCGAGTTCAAAGTGACCTGTATCCAACGGTTCTCACACGCGGCTGAAGTCGATATAGCAGTATTGCAGGAAGTAGAAACCAACAATCCAGATGAAATTGCAAGGCACAACGTAATTCCCGACAGTTCTGAAAGTGCAAGAACGGGGATATTAACAAAAGACGGAAATCAATTGCTGGATACCATGAGGCTGTCAAGTGATAGAGGAATATCAGCACAAATACAATATAGACTGTGGTGATAAAAGTCAAGAGATACCACTTAATACTGTCTCGGACCTCCTTTCGCAGGGCTTTGTGCAGCAGCTCGACTTGGGTTGGACTCAACAAGTCGTTGGAAGTTCCCTGCAGAAATAATGAGCCATGCAGACTCAGTAGTCAACCATAAATGCGAAAGTGTTACCGGTGCAGGATTTTGTGCCTGTACTGAGCTGTCAGTTATGTCCCATAAATATTCGACGAGACTCATGTATGGCGATCTGGGTGGCAAAATCGTTCGTTCGAATTGTCCAGAATGTTCTTCAAACCAATCGCGAACAACTGTGGGACGGTGACATGGCACACTGTCATCCGTAAAAATCCCGAAGTTATTTGAGAACATTAAGTCCATGAAGTAGCCGATCATAATCATTTCCAGTCAATGATCGGTTCAATTGGACCAGAGAATCCAGTCCACTCCATGTAAATACTGTTCATACCGTTATGGTGCCACCACCAGCTTGCAGAATCCCTTGTTGACAAGATGGGTCTTTGGCTTCGGGGGGGGGGGGGGGAGGGGGGGGGGGGCATCACACTCGAACCCTACCATCAGCTCTTACGAAATGAAATCGGGACTCATCTGACCAGACCACGATTTTCCAGTCATATAGGTTCCAACTGATATGGTCATGAGCCCAGGAGAGGGGCTGCAGGCGATGTCGTGCTGTTAGCAAAGGCACTCGCGTCGGTCGTCTGTTGCAGTAACCCATTTACTCCAAATACCGCCGAACTGTCCTAACGGATACTTTCGTCGTACGTCTCACATTGATTTCACGCAGTGTTGCTTGTCTGTTAGCAGTGACGACTTTTCGCAAATGACGCTGCTCTCGATCGTCAAGTGAAGGCCGTCGGCCACTGCGTTGTCTGTGGTGAGAGATAATACATGGATTTGGTATTCCCAGCACACTGTTGATCTCGGAATATTGAAGTCTCTAACGATTTCCGAAATGGAACGTCCAGGGCGTCTAGCACCAACTATCATGCCGCGTGCAAAGACTGTTAATTCCGCTCGTGCGGCCATAATCACGTCGGAAACCTTTTCACATGAATCACCTGAATACAAATGACAGCTCCGCCAATGCATTGTCTTCTATAGCTTGTGTACGCGATACTACCGCTGTCTTTATATATGGAGATCACTATATCCCATCACTTTTGTCACCACAGTTTACAATCTTTGTAAACGTGCGTATTCCGTCTGGAAGCAGTTGTGAAGAGGTGACGCCCGAGTTTTGCAAACAGGTACTTACATCTGTTTTATCAGCAACATGAAGCAGAGCAATATTTTGTGGTGGTTTTAACTCTGTTGTTAAGAAAAAAGACCAAAAGCCAAACTGCAACAGATGCGTGGAATTTGACTACATGGTTAGAAATTTAAATATGGTTGACATGTGGGAGGCAACAAAGCAGAATGACCGGATAGCATGTAACGTCAGTACGTCAGAAATCTTCTTCTTTCTTCTTCAGAAATCTGGCTTATAAATTTCTCCGATCATTGTGCTTATATTACCAGAATCAATTTATAGAGGCAAATGGAGAAGAATACTGGAAATTAAATACTACCTGACTGAGACACGCGGAATTAAGAATTATGGCTCTGGAAACATGGAACGTCTGCGTCACTAACACAAGGAAATACCCCAACAGATTAAATTGCTGGATGCAGCATGAGAAACCCAAACTACTGAGATTGCTTAAACAGTGTGGTTACAGCAAAAGTGAGAGGGAAAAAAGTACAAAGAAATTTTGTGTCATGTGTCCCCGTCAATTGTTCCAAAGTATAAGAAGCATAACCGCATATAGGACAAAAGTCAAATTAATCGAGAAATTCAAGGTAGGAAACGAGACAATACAACAGCAGACTCTTATGAAAGGCGGAGTGCTATGCTGCATGCGGCAGTAGACGTAGACGAGAACCTCGAATCTGTTTCCGTGGATCATATCGACATTGTGCTGACAGAAGCAGACAACAGTTCCCTCAGCAAAATTTACTGAACAGGAAATACATGAATCTCTATTGTGAAGCATGAAAGTTACCAGGAATAGACGGCTTGCCAACCGGATTTTACCGCACTTGTTGGGATGTATTGAAAGAAGAGTTAATTAACGTATTCAGTGACGCATGGAATGTCCAACAGCTCCCTACAAGCTTCCACGAGGGGCTCATCGTATTGGTACCCACGAATTACCCGCCAACAAACATCGGCTCCCTTAGGCCGATAACCTTGGTTAACGCCGACTGCAAGGTAATAGCTCGAGTAGTAATCGCAAGATTACGGAACGTAATGAAAAACGTGATAGTAGATAACCAAACGTACGCTGACCATGAACGTAATATAACAGGCATCTTCAATGACTACCGTGACATAATATTCATCAAGGAGCTCTGTAATATCTATCAATTTTTCGAAAGCTTTCAACCGGATCTCCAGAGTTTTCTACTAAAAGCTATAGGAAATTTGGTACCTGCAACAAATCTTCCAACTTGTCAGTCATTTCGCAAGGAACCCATTCCAAAGTCATGATCAGTGGACAACTAACTGGATCATTCGATACAAAACGATCAGTCCTCAGGGTAGCCTGCTTTCGATGGCCCTAAACGCGGTTGCGGTCGAACCTCTCTTAAGTAAACTTAACAACTCGGTCCAACGGTTGATCTTAGCACCATAGAAAATAGCATGCCGATTTGCAGATGATCTGAGAATGTTTGCGTCGGCACAAGACCCGATACCACATGCATAACATTTACTGAACATATATTGTGCAGCGACAGGACCCATGGTCAACTGTATCGTCCAAGATAATGAACTCTGCGAAAGGTTTACTGCTGGAGGAACATGGTGTAAGATCTACAAAGGATGCAGACTACCAACTGGCGCTCAATGTCGCCAGCGTACATCTACATTCCCAGTGAAGTCTCGATATAATTCGAAAGTAAAACTAGGGAACGAGTACATCTTATCAAAAGTGTATTACATAGCGTCCATTTTGCCAGTACCAGGGCCAATACCCAAATTCTTTCTATTAGCAATTTCGTATACCGTGGAAACATTTTCAAGATAATGTAATCCATACTAACATTACTCTTTGAAGAAGATGGGATCGGATAAATATATAATGCAAAGCATAACTAGTACACAGAGACCGCAGAAGATCAAAATTCGGCCCTACCAGTCACGCAAGCATACTTCTTCAAGCTGTTCAAGGACAGAGCTAAGTAGTACCTGTTAGTATTGGCAAAAACATTCAAAGCTTGGCTTCCTCAGGACGGCTACGTAACCCGGGAAGACAAAATGAGCAATGCAATGAAATGGTACCACGATACTAAGAAACGTTCAGGTCCTAACAGAATGGACGCTAAATAACCTCATGTCACTTGTCTTAGCTGTGGAAGAACATTCATAATAAACAGCTTACGTCTGGCTTTAGGACAGAATGGAATAAAGTCGTCATTGAAATAATTTCAGTGCGCACAAAGCTATACTCTATTCATCCTGCGGATTCACGGAACTGTGAAAAATGTAATGAAGCAGATACACTTATACACCGGTTCACATGCCATCACGCACACGGAATCTGGGAATGGAGTCAGGATAAATTTGCATCACTACTGCGTGCTTCACTGCAGTATGTCAGGAATCAAGAATCCCATAAGATACAAAAGGTTGCGTGTGACACTAGACCAAAAGCGATAACTCGGTCAGAAAAACAATATGATAATCTGGCTGTTGGGTCGATTCGTACACTACGTGATAGCACCAGAAACGCCGAATTGAATGAAATTTAAGTTTAAACTGACAACATTACTCCATAACTGCGGAACAAACTAAATTATCGAAACAGTTTTGCAAACTACACAAGAGCATGGTATCCCCACATCTGAGATGTTAAGACCAGTGTATAGATCGCCGAATCGGAGATTTCGCGCATTTCGCTCTATTCATTTTGTCCGCTTTTTACCGTAGATCACGTACGGGATTGTGAGGCCCAGGAATATTCCACTATGTTCTACAACAAATTCCGCATTTTCCAATCGAAGTTGCCCAAGAAATAATATGTTGCATTACTTATTGAACGGCCGTCGTAGTTGCCTTACTGTGCTAAACCTGTAACAGAATAGTATATCTCTTACTGAGCAGATTATGAGAGCATTTCAAATTTTTAAGTTGTTTTCATGATGATAATATAATATTTGAAAATAAAATTGCGTTTGGTCCTCGAAGCCGTTAGACATGCAACCTGTAACTGGGACCGAGTTACCATACCCTCTGCCAGTCGCTTAGCAATATCGACGTTGTGACTCTTCAAGCTTTCCCGGCGGACGTGTTGTAAGTAGTCTTCACAGGTTTGCCGCCGGATCAAGTTGTGCAAATTCCACAGTATTTCATCGGAACAACTGTCCAACATCTTCAGGTGGTTCAACCTTGCTGATGGCTTCGTACGACTGACGGTATCCGCACGTCGGCGCCCCGCGAGAGCTGCTCTGCGTTTTTCGGCAGAGGGAGTTTAAATATGGCAAATCATTGCGCATGCGCGATTTTCGGGGCTGCGCAATCTTCGCGTGCGTGTTCTATAAACGGGGCGTCGACGTGTGGATACCGATCCTCTATGACCTCATTTCTTTCCCCCATCTGCTCCTGTTCCTCGAACATATCCGCATGCTCTACACCTCCCGCGGCCTTGATCCCCCTCAACCCCTGGTTGCTCCTCTCCTCTCCCGTCCCCGCCCCCTGCCACGCCTTCACTGTTGTGTTCCCCCTACCCTCCATCTCTGCACCCTTCATCTCCTTTCCCAAGGTGGCTTCCATCAACTCCCCCTCCCGGATGATGCCCTCTCTCCCTCCATCTATCCCTCCTATCAACTCTGATCCCCACCCCCCTCCTTTCCTCTGTCCTTTCCCTGGGCTCCCTCTTCCCCCCCTTCCATCCTGTTTACTCCCCACCAAACCACTCCCTACCTCCCGTCTCTCTCCCCCCCCCCCATCAAGTCCTTTTGTATTCCCCTCCTCCGCCTTCCCCACTCCCTGTCGCGTCTGCCCAGCACCCCCCACCCCTCTTATGGATCCTCATCCTCCATCAGCTCCTTTCCTGCCTCCCCCTCCCTGCGCTTTTCCTCTCCTTCCCCCCTTTTTTATTTTCCCATCATCTGTCCAGTTTCCTCCCACCTGCTCTCGACTGTGGTATGTCACATTTGCCAACTTTTTAGTGCAGTGTTCCAGTGACTGTTCAGTGTTGTTCGTCTTTCTCGTGTTGTGAATTTTATGTCTTTTGCGAACAGAAACCAGACTGTCGCCGTGTTTTTTAATTGTCTGTCTGTTGGTTTACCTGTCTGCTTCGTATGTATTTTATTAGCATCATCATCCGTCTGTTCTATGTTTTAATTTCCACGATTTTTTTTTCGTCATGTTACTCTTTAAGTCTCCGATTTTATCGCTTGTTTTTTATTATTTATTCTCTTCATCTTTTTAACAAAGTCTGTAGGCTGAAGAGCGGCATACTAAGCTGCTGCCAGCCCGCCCCCTTCGGAGGGAGTCGAAATTCAATAAAGGAAAAAAAAAAGCGGATACCATGTGTCGTATCTAGCCGCCAGCAAGGTTGAACCACCTGAAGATGTCGGACAGTTGCTCCGAGGAAATATTGTGGAATTTGCACAACGTGATCCGGCGGCAAACCCGTGAAGACTATATACGACATCGACGTTATTCAGCGCTAGCGCTCGAGGCTGTCGTTTGTTGCGGGGCCGCTGCAGACGGTGATGAACGCGAAGCCGGTGGAGGACTTCGGTAACCACCCGGCGGACCCGAACATGACGCGCGCCAGCCAGCTGCTGCAGCGCGCGCGGGCCGGCGCCTGCGACCTGGGCGCCGCGCTGGACGGCGACGGCGACCGCTGCCTGCTCGTGGGCCGCGGCGGGCTCTTCGTGCCGCCCGCCGACTCGCTGGCCGTGCTGGCCGCGCACCTCTGCTGCATCCCCTACTTCTACAGCCGCACCACGCCAGGCTTCGCCAGGAGCATGCCCACCGCCGCCGCCGTCGACCGCGTCGCCAAGGAGCTCGGCCTCGAGTGCTACGAGGTGCGTCTCTCATCTGAAATGTCATTTTAACGCTAGTACCGCAGGAAGCGGTCAAATGTTTTGAAATTTCGCCTGTCCCTAACGTCTATATTTTAACACGTTTTTATCAGATCATTCTCTTCTCTGTTTTCTCGGTGCAAATTTTGCAATTGATTTTTACACTAATGGCCATTGAAATTGCAACACCAAGAAGAAATGCAGATGATAAACGGGTATTCACTGGACAAATATATTATACTAGCACTGACATGCGATTACATTTTCACGCAATTTGGGTGCATATGTCCTGAAAAATCAGTACCCAGAACAACCTCCTCTGGCCGTAATAACGGCCTTGATACGCCTGGGCATTTAGTCAAACAGAGCTTGGACGGCTGCCCATGCAGCTTCAACACGATACCGCAGTTCATCAAGAGTAGTTACTGGCGTATTGTGACGAGACAGTTGCTCGGCCGCCATTGACCAGACGTTTTCAATTGGTGAAAGATCTGGAGAATGTGCTGGCCAGGGCAGCAGTCGAACATTTTGTGTATCCAGGAAGGTCCGTACAGGACCTGCAACATGCGGTCGTGCGTTATCCTGCTGAAATGTAGGGTTTCGCAGGGATAGAATGAAGGGTAGAGCCACGGGTCGTAACACATCTGAAATGTAACATCCACTGTTCAAAGTGCCGTCAATGTGAACAAGAGGTGACCGAGACGTGTAACCAATGGCACCCCATACCATCACGCCGGGTGATACGCCAGTATGGCGGTGACGAGTACACACTTCCAATGTGTGTTCACCGCGATGTCGCCAAACACGGATGCGACCATCATGATGCTGTGAACAGAACCTGGATTCATCCGAAAAAAATGACGTTTTGCCATTCGTGCACCCAGGTTAGTCGTCGAGTACACCATCGCAGGAGCTCCTGTCTGTGATGCAGCGTCAAGGGTAACCGCAGCCATGGTCTCCGAGCTGATAGTCGATGCTGCTGCTAACGTCTTCGAACTGTTCGTGCAGATGGTTGTTGTCTTGCAAACGTCCCCATCTGTTGACTCAGGGATCGAGACGTGGCTGCACGATCCGTTACAGCCATGCGGATAAGATGCCTGTCATCTCGACTGATAGTGATACGAGGCCGTTGGGATCCAGCACGGCGTTTCGTATTACGCTCCTGAACCCACCGATTCCATACTCTGCTAACAGTCATTGGATCTCGGCCAACGCGAGCAGCAATGTCGCGACACGATAAACCGCAATCGCGATAGGCCACAATCCGACCTTTATCAAAGTCGGAAACATGATGGTACGCATTTCTCCTCCTTACAGGAGGCATCACAACGTTTCACCAGGCAACACTGGTCAACTGCTGTTTGTGTATGAGAAATCGTTTGGAAACTTTTCTCATGTAAGCCACTGGCGCCAACCTTGTGTGAATCCTCTGAAAAGCTAATCATTTGCATATCACAGCATCTTCTTCCTGTCGGTTACATTTCGCGTCTGTAGCGCGTCATCTTCGTGGTGTAGCAATTTTAATGACCAGTAGTGTAACTAACTTCCCGATGAACTAGAGAACGTAGCTCAGAATGGGATGACAATGCAGTATTACATGAATGCTTGGCGCTTGTACCTTAGGTCATATCCGATAGAACGGACACCACGCATTCATATCACTGAGTCACCTCGATGGGCTCTGAAACCACAACCTTCAGTGCAAATGCACGATCACGTTCGACCTCTTGTGGGAATCTTAAACTATCGAACAAGAGGTACGTGGCTGGGGACTGCGGATATATGGCGCTAGGGGGAATGTGGGCCAGCCGAGGAGGTAGCGAGATGGTGCATATAACTGCGATAAGCACTATGTCCGGCTGGCGCTGTGGTTAGGGCAACTACCTAGTAAGCAGGAGCCCCAGGCTCGAATCCCGAGCTGACCGGTGTGGCCGAGCGGTTCTAGGCGCTTGTCTGGAACCGACCGACCGCTACGGTCGCAGGTTCGATTCCTGCCTCGGGCATGGATGTGTGTGATGTCCTTAGATTAGTTAGGTTTAAGTTGTTCTAAGTTCTAGGGGACTGATGACCTCAGATGTTAAGTCCCATAGTGCTCAGACCCATTTGAAGCAATTTTCGAATTGCGATCCGGCACACAATTTCACTCACTCCAACTGACTGTGCCGAAAGTCCCAACGCAGCTGACGTGCTGAATACCTTCGGTTTCCTTTTCTTTCTCCTCCCCTCCACCTTCAATTTGCATAAAATGCGGTAAACTCAGTTTCTTGTGCCGTGTGTGTACCAATGCCGTTACCTCCTTTTCCTGTTCCAATCACGAATGTTTCGTGGCAATAACGTTTGCTGGTATGCCTCTGCATAATTCTGTATAATATTTGGATTCATCACCTTTTTGAGAGATGACACAGGAGGAAGGAATAGGATTCACCTGCCCCTCTCGCCCACTGCGTGCGAACTATTATGCTGTAAAAATGTAGAAAATTTAACATACTTAAATTTTGTACTGGGATAAGTTATTGATAGAGGTCACGGTTTTCGAGTTATTCAAGATAGATGCATTAAAGGTCACCTTTGTATGTTTTCTTCCATAATTCGAAAACTATGGCCTCTAGCAGAGAAGCATCCTGGTACAAAGTTTAGCTACATTAAATACCCGGTTAATTTTTTTTTTTTTTTTTTTTTTTTGTAGGTCTGATGATACACACATAGCAAGCGAGAGAATATGAAAATCTTGTGCATAGTATTTGAAAGTGTTGCAGGTTGCATAAAACCCAGCCGTAGCAGCATGTGAATCACACTGTATTGGTTGTCTCCGGTGAAGAGAAGCTGAAATAAACCAGAAACTTACCATATGCATCTGTTCTAATCTCGTCAAAATGTTTGAAATCGATTGAAAAATTTCACACACAGAAAACTAAAAAGCAGAACGTAGTTATTTCAATAAAAATTTTTAATAAAATACTTTCTCTAACGGGCTGAAAGGTATAAAATAATTTCTCCTAGTCGCATACTGATCCCCAACCTCATATCAATAATCATGAAAATGTATGCCTGTGAATTTTTAATTGCTATGACAATACTAGTAAAATTTAAAAAAAAATGCATTTCAATAGATAATAGTAAGGAGTGTAGACAGTAGCGATCGTTGAGAACAAATCACACGAGTTCCTCTCATTTACAGTGAAATTAAACTGTTAGGGACTTACGTGGGCCACTCATGCATCAGTTAGTTATCTATTGACTGCGCCCCACGTCTCTCGTGTTAAATTTTCAAGTTTTGTGATAGTAACTAAAACTTCACAAGTGCAAATTTTCAGGTCTGTCTGTGTGGGCTTAGGAATCAGTATGAGGCATTTTATACTCTTTAGTCCGTTTTAAAAACGTCTAACATTAAAAAGGTTATCTTTTAAATAATGATTTTTTCGTAAACCTTGGAAGTTTTATGCCTTTGATTTCTTTCCAAACAAGATTGCGCTGCAGAAAGTATCTAGATGTTGCTATGATCACAGCTTTTTGGTCACTTCTTATATACCTAGAACTGTCCACACCAGTAGCTCAGAGGTGAGCGTCTCTGGCTGCTAAGCGCTAAGTGGAGCACTCTGGTTCGATTTCCGGTACTGCCAGCGATTTTTTCTTTCTAGGACTGGCACATGTGCACTAACCCTCATGATGACAATTGAAGCACTACTCGACCGATTAGTGGCGGCTCCAAGGCCAAGAAAGCCGACACTGTAGGGACAGCGGTGTGCTGACTCCATGATCCTCCATACTGCATCCATTGGCAGAGGAGGTAGGGAGGACGGATTGGCCCATCAGGGATAGGACACGGAGCTTTGGCATTGATTGGACATAATTAGAGTCACAGCAGCAGTCATTTTGACCAATTACGAGGGCTGTTTGGAAAGCAAGTTCTGATTGGTTGTAAAATGCAAACCACAGTGCAAATAAAAAATGTTTTATTTGACACAGTTACAACTTCCAGCTGCTTCTCTACATAGTCACGGCTCCGACTTAGACGTTTGTTGTAGCGCAGTAGCAACTTCCCAATACCCTCGTCATAGAAGGCAGCCGCGTGCTCTTTCTACCACTTCTCTACGTTGGTCTGCAGTTCGTCTTCTGTGGCAGAATGTTGTCTTGATAGCTGTCGGTTCATGTGTGCAGAGATGAACATCAGAGACAGCCAAGTTCGGGCTGCATAGTGGGTAATCAAACACATTCCATCGGAAACGCTGCAGGGGCGTCCGCATTGCCCCTGCAATGTGCGGCTGAAAATTATCGTGCATCTTTATGTGCTCACTGCGTTCTCAGAGCTGAAAAGAGCGACGTAAGAAGATCGACAGGCATACTATAGACACTGCCCAACCACCTCCGTGCCGCGCTTCATCAGTTTTTCACTGTTTCCATTTAGTGACTTATCGGACCTTACCTTGCCAATAGCCCTCTATAGCCACCTATGTTGCCTGAGAGCACAAAAATGCTACGTTGCGTAGCCAGTCAGTACAGTGGATGCTAAAGCTTGTAATGTTTATTGCTTCGCGATATACTTAAAGTGTCAAGTTTTGTGTCAAGTCGTGATACAAACAGGGTGCTTCAGTTGAGCTGTTCATCTCAAATATTTCCGGAATCAGTTAACATATTATAATTATGTTTCACTCAAATAAATTATTAAAAAATCCTCAGTAAACGACGTATACCCTCTCTTCATATCTACATTAATTACAGAAACAGAGGAAAGTGGGGTAATGTGACAAGACTGGAAAAAGTGGTCACTGCATATTTTTGGTCTGAACGGTGCTAGTGTCTGCATAGAATTGGTCAGCCTAATTCTAATATACACTATCAGTGTTGTCAGTGAGTCTGGAAAAGAAGGCTTCTTCCGTTAACTGTTCTGATTTTCAGTCTTCTGATGCTAAGTAAGCCATTAATTTTGTATCTAACGTATAGTTGTAATATTTTCTTTAACAATATCAATCTTTAAACAACGCCTTTTGACTTACAAATGTAGTTAGTTGTTGTTTCTTTCGGGTGATAGTTGCACTTGCGAACCACAAACGCCGACATGGATTTTGACAGGGAGAAGTGAGCAACCTATTAGTCGAGAAAAGTGGCCAACGTATTTACCACAATAAGACTTATTTACTTCCACCTATCACGCTTAATACTACACATTAGATTGACTTCTAAACCATTTCATAGACGAAGCTATCATCCGTCATTCTATCCCTTTGTGACGATTTTGAATTGATAGATTTATTTTATTTAAAGAAGTCTCTGTACTGTTATGTTCGGCCTAAGATTTATTTTATTTAAAACCGTCTCTGTACTGTTATGTACGGCCTAATACAAAAATCCGTTTGAAAACGTTCTGCTCAAGTCGTTAGGCATTGTTTCAAATACTGGAGCATCTAGATGCCTAGAAAATTTATCTGTGAATCAGAACAACAAACATGGGATCCTGTCGCGATGCCTCTGGCCATATCACCCTCTATAAGTAGGGAACCCCCCCCCAATGAACCATAGACCTTGCCCTTGCCGTTGGTGGGGGGGGGGGGGGGCTTGCGTGCCTCGGCAACACAGATAGCCGTACCGTAGGTGCAACCACAACGGAGGGGTATCTGTTGAGAGGCCAGACAAACGTGTGGTTCCTGAAGAGCGGCAGCAGCCTTTTCAGTAGTTGCAGGGGCAACAGTCTGGATGATTGACTGATCTGGCCTTGTAACACTAACCAAAACGGCCTTGCTGTGCTGGTACTGCGAACGGCTGAAAGCAAGGGGCAACTACGGCCGTAATTTTTCCCGAGGGCATGCAGCTTTACTGTATGGATAAATGATGACGGCGTCCTCTTGGGTAAAATATTCCGGGGGTAAAATAGTCCCCCATTCGGATCTCCGGGCGGGGACTACTCAGGAGGACGTCGTTATCAGGACAAAGAAAACTGGCGTTCTACGGATCGGAGCGTGGAATGTCAGATCCCTTAATCGGGCAGGTAGGTTAGAAAATTTAAAAAGGGAAATGGATAGGTTAAAGTTGGATATAGTGGGAATTAGTGAAGTTCCGTGGCAGGAAGAACAAGACTTTTGGTCAGGTGAATACACGGTTACAAATACAAAATCAAATAGGGGTAATGCAGGAGTAGGTTTAATAATGAATAAAACAATAGGAATGCGGGTAAGCTACTACAAACAGCACAGCGAACGCATTGTTGTGGCCAAGATAGGCACGACGCCCACGCCTACCACAGTAGTACAAGTCTATATGCCAACTAGCTCTGTAGATGACGAAGGAATTGAAGAAATGTATGATGAAATAAAAGAAATTATTCAGATAGTGAAAGGAAGACGAAAATTTAATAGTCATGGGTGACTGGAATTCAGTAGTAGGAAAAGGGAAAGAAGGAAACGTAGTAGGTGAATATGGATTGGGGATAAGAAATGAAAGAGGAAGCCACCTGGTGGAATCTTGCACAGAGCACAACTTAATCATAGCTAACACTTGGTTCAAGAATCATAAAATAAGGTTGTATACATGGAAGAAGCCTGGAGATACTGACAGGTTTCAGATAGATTATATAATGGTAGGACAGAGATTTAGGAACCAGGTTTTAAATTGTAAGACATTTCCAGGGGCAGATTTAGACTCTGACCACAATCTATTGGTTATGAACTGTAGATTAAAACTGAAGAAACCGCAAAAAGGTGGGAATTTACGGAGATGGGACCTGGATAAACTGTATAGAGCAGAGGTTGTACAGAGTTTCAGGGAGAGCATATTGGAACTATTGACAAGAATGGGAGAAAGAAATACGGTAGAAGAAGAATGGGTAGCTTTGAGGGATGAAGTAGTGAAGGCAGCGGAGGATCAAGTAGGTAAAAAGACGAGGGCTAGTGAACTCCTTGGGTAACAGAAGAAATATTGAATTTAATTGATGAAAGGAGAAAATATAAAAATGCAGTAAATTAAGCAGGCAAAAAGGAATACAAACGTCTCAAAAATGAGATCGACAGGAAGTGCAAAATGGCTAAGCAGGCATGGCTAGAGGACAAATGTAAGGATGTAAAGGCTTATCTCACTAGGGATAAGATAGATACTGCCTACAGGAAAATTGAAGAGACCTTTGGAGAAAAGAGAACCACTTGCATGAATATCAAGAGCTCAGATGGAAACCCAGTTCTAAGCAAAGAAGGGAAAGCAGAAAGGTGGAAGGAGTATATAGAGGGTCTCTACAAGGGAGATGTACTTGAGGGCAATAGAAATGGAAGAGGATGTAGATGAAGATGAAATGGAGATATGATACTGCGTGAAGAGTTTGATAGAGCACTGAAAGACCTAAGTCGAAACAAGGCCCCGGGAGTAGACAACATTCCATTAGAACTACTGACGGCCTTGGGAGAGCCAGTCCAGACAAAACTCTACCATCTGGTGAGCAAAATGTATGAGACAGGCGAAATACCCTCAGACTTCAAGAAGAAATTAATAATTCCAATCCCAAAGAAAGCAGGCGTTGACAGATGTAAAAATTACCGAACTATCAGTTTAATAAGTCACGGCTGCAAAATACTAACGCGAATTCTTTACAGACGAGTGGAAAAACTGGTAGAAGCTGACCTTGAGGAAGATCAGTTTGGATTCCGTAGAAATATGGGAACATGTGAGGCAATACCGACCCTGCGACTTATTTTAGACGCTAGATTAAGAAAAGGCAAACCTACGTTTCTAGCATTTGTAGACTTAGAGAAAGCTTTTGACAGTGTTAACTGGAATACTCTCTTTCAAATTCTGAAGGTGGCAGGGGTAAAATACAGGGAGCGAAAGGCTATTTACAATTTGTACAGAAACCAGATGGCAGTTATGAGAGTCGAGGGACATGAAAGGGAAGCAGTGGTTGGGAAGGGTGTGAGACAGGGTTGTAGCCTCTCCCCGATGTTGTTCAATCTGTATATTGAGCAAGCAGTAAAGGAAACAAAAGAAAAATTCGGAGTAGGTATTAAAATCCATGGAGAAGAAATAAAAACTTTAAGGTTCACCGATGTCATTGTAATTCTCTCAGAGACAGCAAAGGACTTGGAAGAGCAGCTGAACGGCATGGACATTCTCTTGAAAGGAGGATATAAGATGAACATCAACTAAAGCAAAACGAGGATAATGGAATGTAGTCAAATTACGTCCGGTGATGCTGCGGGAATTAGATTAGGAAATGAGACATTTAAAGTAGTAAAGGAGTTTTGCTATTTGGGGAGTAAAATAACTGATGATGGTAGAAGTAGAGAGGATATAAAATGTAGACTGGCAATGGCAAGGAAAGCGTTTCTGAAGAAGAGAAATTTGTTAACATCGAGTATAGATTTAAGTGTCAGGAAGTTGTTTCTGAAAGTATTTGTATGGAGTGTAGCCATGTATGAAAGTGAAACATGGACGATAACAAGTTTGGACAAGAAGAGAATAAAAGCTTTCGAAATGTGGTGCTATAGAAGAATGTTGAAGATTAGATGGGTAGATCACATAACTAATGAGGAGGTACTGAATAGGGTTGGGTAGAAGAGGAGTTTGTGGCACAACTTGACTAGAAGTTGGTAGCACATGTTTTGAGGCGTCAAGGGATCACCAGTTTAGTATTGGAGGGCAGCGTGGATGGTAAAAATCGTAGAGGGAGACCAAGAGATGAATACACTAAGCAAATTCAGAGGGATGTAGGCTGCAGTAGGTACTGGGAGATGAAGAAGCTTGCACAGGATAGAGTAGCGTGGAGAGCTGCATCAAACCAGTCTCAGGACTGAAGACCACAACAACAACAAGTGGGGAAAAGAAGTCACTATGTAAGCCTTCAGGATAGTGCATACAGGTTTTGTATCATATTTTTATTTTCCACTAGAAAATATTTGGTGTGATATTTTATAATACATAGATACAAAACGTGTTAGTGGAAAGCTTCTACCAATTTCCATGGTTTTATGAAATTTTCCCTTATGGAGTACACCTCATCCAACCCCCCCCTCCCCCCCAGCTGTCTCAACTTCGCTTTTTCAAATGGAACTCTAGTAATTTCTGTTGTTTGTGTCGTGGTTCTAAAACAAACAAAACCCGACTAGTAGTTTCGAAATTATTACAATATTCAGCACTTAGGTGACACTTAAGTTAGAATGAACAGCCAAAATCGCAATAAATTTGTTTATTAGCCGGTTTCAGCTTATGTAAAAGCCATCTTCAGAATTTTTGGCCCCCTGTGACTGGAGCTGGCGGCTCCTCGGTTGTCTCGTGGTACCACGATCGTACACTGAGTCAGTGTATGATCGTGGTATCACGAGACGACCGAGGACTCGCCACCACCGGCCATAGGGAGCCAAAAATTTTGAAGATGGCTTTTACATATGCCAGACCCGGTTAACAAACGAATGTTGTTGCGATTTTGGCTGTTCATAGTAGCTTAAATATAGCATCAGGTCGCTGTTTCTCCATTGACTTTGTTGTCTAAATTTATTAGGTGTCATCTGTTTTGAACATGCAGCCACTTACTGTCTTATTGGGAAGTTCATGCTGTTATATGGGACTGTTACGTCAGGTGCTTGGAGTGTGCCAGCCTGACAAATCTGAGAGTATCTGCTTACGAAAGCAGAATGGTGGAGAAATGTTTAATTTACAATTGATATTTAGCGCACTTGGCTGCGTGTAGTTGGATCGACAAACCAAGGCATTTTCTTGATTACTACTACAGTTTAGAATATTTGTTTTTATCACGCTTCCACTTTCTACTTCCCGTTGACCCTTAACTCGCGTTTATAATCTCAATATTCAATTCAGAGCTATTCATAACTACCACCGGGGTTTCAAAACACACTGCACAAAAACTGCATTAGGTAAGAAAGATACACATCCATATACCATCTCACTAAGCTTATCGATCCATAATACGCGCTGTGATATAATAATACTAAGGGGAAGGTGTTACCACAAGTAGACGAATAAACCGCTCCATATTGCCACATCGAATTGTGCTGAAGTGGCAAAACTGATGAGATACCTCCTAATATCGTATCGGACATCCTTTTTCCCGGCGTAGTGCAGCAACTCGACATGACATGGTCCCAACAATGCGTTGGTGGTCACTGCAGACATATTATGCCATGCTATCTCTATAGCTGTCCACAACTGCTTAGGTATTGCCAATGCAGGAGTTTGTGCACGAACTGACTGTTCGAGTATTCTCCATAACCTTTCAGGGGGATTCATGTCGGGCGTCCTAGGTGGCCAAATCATTCGCTCAAATTGTCCAGAATGTTCTTCAAACCAATAGCGGACAATTGTGGCCCAGTGGCATGGCGCATTGTCATCTATAAAAATTCATCATTGTTGGGATGTGAAAATCCATGAATGGCTGCAAAAGGGTTCCAAGTTGTGGAGCATAACCATTTCCAGTCAATGATCGGTTCAGCTCGACCAGTGGACCCAGTTCACTCCATATAAGCACTTCCCTCACTATTATGGAGCCGCCACCAGCTTGCATAGAGTCTTGTTGAC
Organism: Schistocerca serialis cubense; assembly: GCF_023864345.2. NCBI lineage: Eukaryota > Metazoa > Arthropoda > Insecta > Orthoptera > Acrididae > Schistocerca > Schistocerca serialis. The sequence goes on along the minus strand of NC_064641.1, from coordinate 575,076,279 downwards.
AACTATGGTCTATGACTTAGTGGCGCCAGCGCCGCACTCAAACCCTATCAGCTGTTACGAACTGAAATCGGGACTCATCTCACCAGGCCACGATTTTCCAGTCGTCTAGGGCCAACCAATAAGGTCGCGAGGTCACGTGAGGCACTGCAGGCGATGTCGCGCTGTTTGTAAAGACTTTCGTCAGTCGTCTGCTGCCATAGCCCATTAACGCCAAAGTTCGCCGCACTTTCCAATCGGATACGTTCGTCGTACGTTCCACACTGATTTCTGCGGTTTTTTCACGTAGTGTTGCATGTCTGTTAGCACTGACAACTCTACGCAAACGCCGCTGTTCTCGGTCGTTTAGTGAAAGCCGTCGGCCATTGCGTTGTCTGTGGTGAGAGGTAATGTATCAGTTTTGGTATTCTCAGCACTCTCTCGACACTGTGGGTCTCGGAATATTGAATTCCCCAACGGTTTCCGAAGCAAAATGTCCCATGCGTATAGCTCCAACTAGCATTCCGCGTTCAAAGTCTATGTATTCCCATCGTGCAGCCATAATCACGTCGATACGTTTTCACAAGAATCACCTGAGTTACAATGACAGCTCCGCCGATGCACTGTCGTTTATACCTTGTGTACGCGATACTACCGTCATCTCTATATGTGCATTTCGCTATTCCATGACTGTAATCCCCTTTGTGTATGACAGTGCCCCCCCTTACGGTTGATTGCAGAAAACGTAAGGGGGGGCACTGTCACAAGTGGTAAAATACCAAGGTCACAGGTGTCAGAGGAATGCCTTTTTTAGGATAGGGAAGGGAGAAAGAAAACGAGTTTTAAGAGAGTTTGGCAGACACACTCAGTTTGAGAAAACAGATGAACAGGAGTCAGATTTTAGCATACAGATTCCATTTAAACAATGTTTAGCAGAAAGTAATCAGAAACTGCCAGTTCATCTTCGACAAAGCAGTTATAATCCCATTAGTATGCAGTATCAGTTATCTTTATTACACCAGAACATTCCAGGACTCAGAAATAAAATTGATGAACTACTCATTTGTATTGATGAAATGAATTCATCTAACCAAATTGACATAATCTGCCTCTCTGAACATCAAGTGACCACTGGCATAGATATGTTAGACATTTCAGGATTTAAGCTAGCTTCTTACTTCTGCAGAGTAGATATGGATGGAGGAGGAGTTGCCACATTTATTAAAAACTGCCATAAATTCAAGAACATTGACATTAATAAATTCTGTTTAGACCAGCATCTAGAAGCATGTGGAACAGAAGTAGAGTTGCATAACAGATCCTATATAATAGTAACTATTTACCTAGCACCTGCAGGAAATTATAATCTATTCATAAATCATCTAGAAGCTCTTTTGGGTTATTTAACAGGAAGAAACAAAGAAATTTTGATTGCTGGTGACTTTAATACAGATTTTCTAATGCAATCTTCCAGTAAACATTTACTGCAGTTAGTAATGTTGTCTTTCAATCTAACTCACACTGTAAACTTTCCAACTAGGATTACTAAATCCTCAAGGACAGCCATTGATAACATTTTTATAGACAAATCAAAGGAACAAAATCATATCATAAAACCTGTAATAAATGGACTATCATCATGACATGCAGCTCCTTGTTTTAGATGTAAATTCTGAGCAGATTATCAAGACTGCTAAGTCTGAGTACAGGAGAGTAGTCAGTTAACCAAAAATTGAGTGTTTTAGAAAAATGCTCAACAATATGAACTGGAAAGATGTTTATAGTACCCATGACATGAATGAAAAATATAATACGTTCATGAACAATGTCAGTACCATGTTTGAAAACTGTATTCCTCTAAAAGTTACTCAAATTAAACAGAAGTCTATAATAAAACCATGGATTACACAAGGAATAGAGATTTTCAGTAAGACAAAAAGGAAAATTTATCTGTCGACCAAGAATAGCTCCAATACTGATGATTTAGCTAAATACAAGGAATACTGTAAAATGTTAAAAAAGTAATTCAGACATCTAAACAAATGCACTACGAGAAGAAGATAGCAATGTCAGGGAACAAAATAAAAACAGTATGAGATATAGTGAAAGAGGAGACTGGTAGAACCAGAAAGGAACAGGAGCAAATAGCATTAAGGGTAGATGACACATTAGTAACCGATGGGCATAGTGTGGCAAATCTATTTAACAAGTACTTTATATCTGTTACTGATAGAATGGGATTGTCAGGATCAGTAAATAATGCCCTTGAATATCTGAAACTAGCCTTTACAAATAGCTTCAGCTACATGAATATGTCACTCACTTCACCAAAAGAAATAACTTCCATAATAAAATCTTTGAAAACAAAGCATTCTAGTGGTTACGATGAAATATCAACGAAGTTAATTAAGGCATGTTCTTGTGAGTTTAGTGCAATTCTAAGTTACTTGTGTAACCAGTCAATTATAACTGGGACATTTCCTGACTGGCTAAAATATGCAGATGTTAAGCATCTATTTAAGAAAGGGGATAAAGAGATACCATCAAACTACAGACCGATTTCACTTTTGCCAGCATTCTCAAAAATTTTAGAAAAAGTAATGTACAGGCAGCTTCTCAACCATCTGACCACAAATAACATATTATCAAGAACACAGTTTGGATTTCTGAAGGGTTCTGATATCGAGAAGGCTATTTACATCTACAGTGAAAATGTATTTAATTAATTAAAAAGCAAATTACAAGCAGCAGGTATTTTTTGTGATTTGTCAAGGGCATTTGATTGTGTGAACCACAACATCCTTTTAAATAAATTAGAATTCTATGGTGTCACGGTCAGTGCTGCAAAATGGTTCAAGTCATACCTAGCTAACAGGAAACAAAGGGTATCAGTACAAGGGACTAGTGAATTAAGTCATCAGTCATCATCAGAATGGGAAGAAATTACATGTTGTGTCCCACAAGGATCCATCTTAGGGCCATTGCTTTTTCTTGTGTACATTAATGATCTCTCATCAGTTGCACTGCCAGAAGCAGAGTTCGTTTTGTTTGCAGATGACACAAGTATTGCAACAAATAGTGTGTCGAGTGTAGTTCTAGAAAGATCTGCTAATGATATTTTCATGGATATTAATAAATGGTTTGAAGCTAACTCATTGACATTAAACTTTGTAAAGACTCACTACATGCAATTCAGAACCTGTAAGAGGTTCCCACCCAGCATATGCATAAAGTATGAAGAAGAGCAGATAGAAGAGGTTGACAGTCTTAAATTCCTGGGATTACAACTTGATAATAAATTCAGTTGGACGGGGCACACCACAGAACTGCAGAAACGCCTTAACAAATCTGTATTTGCAATTCGAGTGTTAGCAGACACAGGCAACATAAAAATGAAAAAGCTTGCAAACTTTGCCTACTTTCATTGCATAATGTCATATGATATAATATTTTGGGGTAACCCTTCAAGTCAAACAAAAGTTTTCAGAGTCAAAAAACGTGTAATACGTATTATTTGTGGAGTAAATTCACGGACGTCATGTAGAAACCTCTTCAAAGAACTTGGTATACTAACCACTGCCTCTCAGTATATTTACTCCTTAATGAAATTTGTCCTAAATAATATATCTCTTTTTCCAAGAAACAGCTCAGTTCATACATACAATACCAGGAACAAAAATGATCTGCACAAGGACTTAAAAGCCCTTACTTTAGTTCAAAAAGGGATCCACTACTCAGGAACACTCATCTTCAATAATTTGCCAGCAGACATAAAAAATTTAGTTACAAATAAAGATCAATTTAAAAGGAGCCTGAAAGACTTACTAGTGGCCAACTCCTTCTACTCCATTGACGAATTTTTTAATAGAAACAAATGATATGTTGTATATATTCATACTATTAGTATTTCAGCTAAAAAAAAAGGGTTGACATGTTCCACATCCACGAGGATCTCCTCAGCATGGATCTATGGAACGAAAAACTAATCTAATTTCAGCATTCAATACAGGGTTATTCAGAAGTACCTCAGGGGTTTGAAAAGACACTGCACGAAAACTGCAAGTGAACAGAAACATGACATACATCAGTGGATACAGCTTGTCTCCAAATTTCAATTCATAATACGCGTCGTGGATTAGTTGCACCAAGGGGCAGGTGTGTCAGAACATGTGCCGAATCAACCGCTCCATATTCTGTTATCAAATTAATTTATGCCCACAGATAGGCAACCGAGAAAATAGATTTCCAAAGTAGTCTGCTACTGCTCCTTCCCAGACATTCGTATTAGCCACTTCTACATCTACATAGATACCCTGCAATCCATCTTACGACGCACGGTGGAGTGTACCCCGTACCACTGCTAGTCATTTCCTTTCCTTTTCCACTCACAAAAAGAACGAGAGAAAGACGCCGATCTGTATACCTCCGTATGAGCCCTAATTTGTCGTATCTTATCTTCGTAGTTCTTACACGCAGTGTATGTTGGAGGCAACAGAATAGTTCTGCAGTCAGCTTCAAATGCCAACTGTGCTCCTCGGAAAGAATGTTGCCTTCCCTCCACGTGTTGCCATTTAAGTTCTTGAAGCATCTCCGTAGCTCTTCCGTGCTGTTCGAACCTACCAGTAACGAATCTAGTGGCCACCCCTCTGAATTGCTTTAATCCGACCTGGTACGGATTCCAAACACTGAGCAGTACTCAAAAATAGGTGTCCTTCATGCGGTCTCCTTTATAGATAAAGCATACATTTTTGGAATTCTCCCAATGTACTGATGTCCACCATTCGCCTTTCCCAACACAATCCTCAAAATCTCGTTCGGTTTCATATAGCTTTGCAACGTTAAGCCCAGATATTTAAACGATGTGACTATGTAAAACAAGACACTACCAAATTTATATCCGAACGTTATAGGTTTGTTTCTCCTACTCATCCGCATTAATTTACATTTTTCTACATTTAGCTACCATTCATCACATCAAGTAGAAATTTTGGCCACTCACATATCTGTGAACCTATACCATATGCTCGTACCTTTTTTAACAGCCTGCAATGGGGCACCGTGCCAAACACTATCCGGAAATCTAGAAATACGGAATCTACCTGTTGTCCTTCATCCGCAGTTCGCAGTATATCATGTGAGAAAAGGGCGATCTGAGTTTCCTAAGTGATGCTTTCTAAAACCATGCTGATTCGTGGACATAAGCTTCTCAGTCTCAAGAAAATTTATTATATTCGAACTGAGAACATGTTCAAGAATTCCGTAGGTAACCAATGTTAGCGATATTGGGCTGTAATTTTGCGGTCAGTGCTTTTTCCCATCTAATACGTACACTTTCTTCCGGTCGCTTGGGACTTTGCGCTGGGCGAGAGATTCGCGATAAAGCTATGCAATGGGCTAATGCCGCAGAGCAATCTTGGAAAAACCGAATTGGGGTTCCATCAGGACCTGCTGACTCATTTGTTTTCAACTCCTTCAGTTGTTTCTCTATGACAGGGACTTCAATTAATTGTGTGCACATACTGATGTTTTTCAGTTCGGAAACGGTGCCCATATTCAGCACCTGTAATGTGAGTTGAAATTTGGAGAAATGGTCTATTCATTGATAAGCGTCTATTTTCTGTAAGTCTTGCAGTTTTTGCATAGTAGTCTTCTGAAACCCTGGAACTACGGTACTTGTGAATAACCTATGTAACTTTGTGTCCCTCGAGGTTATCTCTACCTGCTCACAGGCTACCCGCTCTCGACTCTCGGCTGCTATACTCTGTTCATCGTTAAGTTTAATAAGGAGCTAAGCATTGTGCTAAGTATTCCTCCGCGTTTGTTTGTATCTCGTTGGAGTCTCCTTCCTATGTGTTTAGTACAGGTGCGTTCGCTTGTCAGTGGACGTTTGAGATTGAAAATAAAGAAGATGATTAATGTTTGACGTCCTGTTGGCGTTGAAGTCACTAGAGACGGAGCACAAGCTCAGGTTACGGAAGAATTTGGAAGGAAATCGATCGCATTCATTGAAAGGAACTATCCCGGGATTTGCCTTAAGCGTTTCGTGAAAAAACTAAATGAAGATGGCTAGATGCTGATATGGGCCGTCGTCCTTCCGAATGCGAGTGCACTGTGCGTATCACTGCGCCATCAGGCTAAACCTTTCTGCTGCAGCGTCACACATCGCCGTATTGGCTGATGTGTTTAAGGGTGTAATCCAGGTTAAAAAAAAAGAAACAATTTTAAAAAAAACCCCAAATAGTTATTTGCACATTTAGCTTCACTGACGTGAAGAAGTCAACACAAAATCTTCATTGGTTGTAGAGTTATAGTGGAATATGTCCACGTGTGACATCTGAACATTCCACTCCTGCTTTATTCATTCGTTCCTAATCGTTAGTTTTCTGATTGCCGTTTTTACTTTCACATGTATTTCTCATAATTCTGTCTCACAGAATGACACTGCAAATTTCTCATACTTGTTAGGCATTGTTCAGTTCTTCAGCGGTACGCCTTAGAACTGTTAGTTGCTTGAATTGTGTTTTATTACTGCCCATTCAGACTACTTTCTGTAGCTGTTTTAGTGCGATTTTTGAGGTTATTGTTTCTGATTTAGAAAGGGGAAAGCTCAAAGAAAACTTACAAAATGAAAAAGGCTTGCTTTCGTGGATAAAGGCACAGTAATTTTCAGGGGAATACTAATAATCGTAACCACGCAAAGAGTTCTTCGATTAAAATGGCGAAAAATCTGTTTCGGTCCTGTGGAATCAACAGCAAATGGTGCAAATATGATTTGCAATATACACTTAATATTTAAGGAAATAAAAATATGTGTGGATGGATTCGCACAAAAAGCTAATGACATTCCATTCCAAAATTTGGAAAACATTTCCAAAGATAGGCTTTTTTGGAATAAGAATAGTTCAGAGTAGTGAGGCTAGGAGAGAACGAGTCCATTTTGTTAGTGCAGGTTGCCTATATCAGGGGCCGGTATGCACTCAGGGGCAAGCCTATTGTTCTCCTTTGATTGACAGGTACTTAACCTATTGTTCTGCTAAGTGCTTTTCCATGTCACCCCCATTTCCTTTTGATTGACAGGCACAAACCTACTGTCCCTCCTGCCCCCTCTTCCTCCCCCAACCTCCTCCCCCATCGCTGCTACAGGTACACTTTCAGGTCTCAGTTATTGGAATAGGCCCCCTTCTCACTCTTACCAAGTTGATTGACTACTTAATTAAATTGATCAATTAGTTAAATTCTCTGCTAGGAAAGTGCCACACCCCCCTGCCACACTCCCCAGTGGGAAGTTCAAATTCTATCAGGACAATGCAACATCTACTAACCTAAGAAAATGGTGGGAAGATAATTTAGGTCACATTGACTACTAAATTAAATTGATAAATTAATTAACCTCTCTGGTGGGAAAGTGCCATGCCCTCCTGCCACACCCCCCTGGTGGGAAGTTCAAATTCCATCAGGACAATGCAACCTCTACCAACCTAAGAAAATAGTGGGAAAATAGGGCACCTCCTCTAACCTAAGTCATCCGACCACCACCTCTTCCTAGGAATTGGCGGGAAAAAGACTCAGTTGATCGATCGTTTGGAGGGTATTCGATTGTAGTGTATGCAATATTGTTTAAACAATTTAGAAATTGTGAGGAATATTGCTTAATTAAACAATTTAGGGGATTCAAAGCATTGTATGGAAGATATGGAAATTGGTGGGGAGGAAGGATCTCATAACAGGGAATTTAAGGGTATATTGTGTATTTATAAAAAAAATTAGTTTGTGGGGGTTGGATTTCTCTTGCTCATCATTCCCTGCTTTCTGGAAACTCGTTCATCTTGTAAGAAATAATAACATGGAGCAAACATGATGCATAACATTATGTTCAGCACTGTACTCTGGGTGTCTTAACCTAATGTTTGGGCCTTTGTTGGCACTTAACCTATTGTTCTGTTAAGTGGTTTTCCATGTCACCCCCATTTCCTTAAAATATTCTACCGCCATTGATACCAAATTAAGCAATTAGTAATGCCCTCCCATCATTTTCTTGTACACTTTTCGAATTTCACATACTTTTGAACGCCATTTCTGGCGCATTCATCTTTGCCACGCACCCCCTTAAACTTTTGTACTGCGTTTTACATAAAAATTATGAAAATTAACCTAGTGTTCTGCACTTAACTTGCTGTTCTGCTCCATGTCACCCACCCACACCCTCCCTCCCATTAACTACTATACCGCTAACACCACACTGATATAAAAAACATTTTGCAAATAAATTAAATTGGTGTTCTTCACATGTATGGAGTAGTTTTCTTAATTTACAGCATCCCATTGGTCTGTGAAATCTATGGAATATAGCTTAAACAAAAGATTGCTAATAGAAAACACATCCCACGACTTGACGCCCAATGCCACAGCTGCCTACGCTGCAGCCGCCACTGCCGCAAGCCATCACCGGACCCAAGCCAGCCCAAGCCATCGCTCTCACAATGCTGCAGGTGAAAGTTGGGTCTATTTTCGTGTATACAGTTAGAATTCTTCGAGTGTTATACTGACATCACAGAACTCCAAGGCGCGCTCATGCTGGCCCCATACGCAATGATGCATAGCTGTGGTACAGTCCAGCACCGGGAGGGATGTTACAATGCTTCCCAGAATAGCACAGGGTGCATTGTTCCTCGCACAATCTGAGAGATGTGCCTAACTGTGCTTAACTGCCCATTGAGACTGATGCAATGCCGTAAAGCGCGCGCGTGCAGCTACAAATCCTCACAAGCACATCTAACAAGGTTCTCAATCTTATACTGATGTCACATGACTATGTAAAAATAAGAATTGAGTCCACCTAGGGGAAATTATATAGTGTCCCAGAAATAGTTTAACGCTTGCTTTCTTGATGTCTCAGATTATGGACAGAACTTATTGCCCTAACAGAAACTGTTAATGAAAATAGCGTAAAATGACGTCGAATGCAGTCTTCCTCGCAGACCTAATGAGGTACCCTGTCCATCATGTGTTACCCTTCCTGCTTTCAACACACACAAACGCCCCCTCTGCTACGTAGAGGCTCCTATGTCCCAGTACAAAGGATGTGAATGAATCGAGCATTATGATTGGCTCTTATCGAAATGTACCTGCCGAACTACTGATGCTGCCAGTATCAAAGCACCATCCAACTTTTATTTCTTTCTGCAGAGGAGACTCTCAGCGATTATTTTTCACAGATCGCCATACTGCACTGGCAATTAAATCTTGGAGACTACCATACCTATCGTCGAATATGGAAAGACTCCTACCCAATTACACTGCTCTCCCACTGAGGACAGGAGCTTGAATATTAGTGCATAAAACCGATCTCCAACCCAGCAATATATCCCCGTGTACCATGTCGATGTAGTAAAGATACTATTCATATCCTGTGCCAAACAAAATCATCCCTTTTACATCATTCATTCATATATCACGAAGACGGGCAGTACCATATATATATTCCTCTCAGCATTAGATATTTTCCTGCAGCCGATGATCACAAGTCATCCACCCCCAACACGTGACCAGAGCACCCACAGTAGACCGAAGTCACTCTCAGAACTGTTCTACAAATTCAGGATCCTTTCCCCTTGGCACAAACACGTTACTGTTTCTGCTCCAAACCTGCTTTCTTGGTTGCTCGCTTTTCTACAGACATCTTCAGACTTTGGTGTTACAAGGTCACTTGTATTTTTTTGCATGGTTCGTCATAATACTATACCATTTTTGCTGTACTTCTCTTATCAAGCACTAGGCAGCATCCAACCGATCGCTAGCACAACATAATTCCCAAGGTATAGACTGGAAATTAGTCCTCAACAAACCCGAAACTTTAGTTGGGTGGGGTGTGCTGTAAACCACAGACAAACTAGAAACTTGTCATGTCCACGAAGAAATTTACTCGGCAACTCGAAACAAATAGAGGAAATTGATATTTCCACTCTTGGATACCGATGTCGGTGATGTAGTAGATTCCAAATCACCCCCATAATTTACAAGGTCAACTAAAGTGTTTCTCATATCTAGAGAACCGGCAAACATGTATTCCACAAGCTAGGTGCACACGCCCCAATCGGTATTGTCTCAACTAAATAAAGGCGCGAAATTACATGGGCGGTAATAACGATCCAGCACAATTGCACCTCCATGTTCAATTTTCTCAGATTTCCATGCAATCACGAAAGCTAACCAACACATACTAAGTGTTTGTTCGCTACTTGGTCGTCTAGAGGGCAACATGGTTAATTCATCTAAATTCCTACACTCCAACAGGCATCTCCAATCTGACTGCTCCTACCATTAATGGGAAACGTGAATCACCCCCATACACGTCACCGGCGCTGCAGGCCGAGCACGTACAGATAGAATCAATCATTCTAAGAAATCAGTCACATATACATTTTATCCCTGTATTTACAACTAAATGTTACGATCGTGGCCTCAGTTGAATGACATTCAACAATGAGCAAAGTATCGGAAATACACTCTGTTGATGGCTGTGGCTCTGGAAATAGAAATATCAGTACCATTCTTATGACTCGACATACTCTTCCCATACTTTCACAAGTACTCCACGTCAGATGCATACTTCCTTACGATTGGACATGGCCACTTCCTTTACACATGTCAGAACACAAACGCATACATTATAAGCCTGATGCTCAAATGCGAACACATCACACCCCCCCTACTACTAAGTATAATACTTCGTCAATAACTGATCACTGGCGATACGAAATAATACTGAGAGAAAATCAACCATGGGTGGACATGTCTCATAAGTTTTTCTTGCGAGTGCTACCACTGTGTCCTAGAAAGAGAGATGTAATGGGCCAGATGTTAAAAAAACTCGACCCCAACAACTACTGCAAGTTACTGTCACAAGCGGTCATGGCTCTACGGGTGCACACAAGTATCCATGTTAAAAGCTATACAGGCTTTATAAATCGAGGTACGACATTACCTCTGAATGAGCTGGTTTTTCTTACTGGACAAATAATGAGATGGTGATCGCTGGAGTGTATATTATCAGACCAGCATTCCAGTTACACGTAGCCCATGATGCAACCTCGTTATAAAATCGCTGAATTTTGAAAGTGATTCAGCCAAGGGACGCGGTATGTAAGCAGTACTTGCGACTCCCTCACACCGCCCCAGATTGATATTTCTATAGTACTTGTAACGTATTCTGACTCGATACGATATCAGAGGTTCTGCGATATATCCACTGAGCTATAGGCGATGACTGATTGACAAGGAACACAAACAGCAGTAGTAAATGAGGTGCTGATTGAGTTCATAAGAAAATGTGCACAAGTTGTTCAGATCTCTAGTGTTACACTATGTGCTAGAAATAATGTCCAGTATTTGGAATCAAGTCTTTCCATTCAACCCCATACCTGCATCAGATCACATCCTATCATATTTCTGGCACTCTCATATCTCGAATCGAGACACCTTTCTCGAATATGTTTGCTACAGTAAAATTCCAACATGGTTTTAGTCACATATTTCAACTGCGCCCATTTCTACAGATTAGCGCATGTGATCGTTCGAATTTAAGTCGGAACTGAGCAGAAGTCGGAGAAAGACATATCCACCAGCTTCTGCAACCCATGTAGAATCAGAACGACCTGAGTTAGTGCAACAGGACCGTGTTTTAACCATTCGGTGGAAATGCGCACAATGTGGTATGCCTCCGAACTAGATACAGATACTACAGACCGAACCTGATTCGCATCCCTTCAAATCTATCAGCCGAACATGCTATCATCGTTATTCTACACCATCCAAAAGAGAAAAGTTACGAACTATAAAAGCTCCACTAATGTCAACCGATATAGAACTCACCTAGGCACCATTGCTCACGAGATGATGCATAGATGGGATGTGGATCTGGTGCAGAGAGAGAGTTGTCACAATGCTTCCCAGAATAGCATTCCTCCTAGCATTCCTAACGGGTTAGCCAGTCACTCATTGAATTTACCTGTCAAACTGCTACTGCTGTCTATGCGGGACAATCCTATTAAATATACAGCTTTTGATCCATTGCAAAGATCAGTTTAAGGTTCCATCGCCCGTAATGTAGGATGATGACCGTATCCCACAGACTATACTGTAACTCGAAAGAGGCACACCCTTTGACCCTGAGGCATTGTTTGAAACATTGTTTTCTAACATGCTTTGTAAACTGCCATACATTTGTTTTTCTGCCGCGACTTTGAGGTATGTCTCAGGCCCTAAACTGACATTAAGACGCTCTGATCCACGGCCTCTCACACAAAACTAGACATCGTACAGTGTAAATCATTTTGTTACTGCAACTACCATAACACGCGACGCACGGTGGATGATTTTAAATAAAAGACAGTTACAACATAAGGAAAGTAGAAGAGCGCTGCGTTCTGGAGAGTTTCCAAACTGATGTCCGAAAATAATTGATGAACTCTGCATTTTAACTCATCTGTCACAGTGACGGAATAGCTGATGGCTCTGCGTTCCCTTTCGACTGATTCCTCATATTGCATTCATGTACGCGATCACTGTTTCGCTGCTAGCAACCCTCAGAAGGTGTCACCACACCACAAAACTCATTCCCCAACTCAAACAAGCGTTGTCAGTCAATCATTATGTGGTAACCAACAGCGCACCAGTGCACGGATGGGGTGGAAAAGACGCCGCCAATGTACTGTAATAATAAGCAACACAGTTGATAGCGCGAACAATTTTAGCAATTTTACAGTAACTTCAACACTGGCCAACGATGTGACAGCATGTTTCCCCAGTTTCAGTGTCATAGCTAAACCGCCCCTTCTCTACTTTGCGAGTGTCATTGCGAATGTAGATGAATGACTGCTCAGTACATCTATTCAGTGTTAATTCTCGAACACATAAATCGTCAAAGTATACCAGACAGCGCTCTGCATATTTCTAATACCTTGGGCATAGTGCTTAATTTACGATCTATCTCTCTGTGTATGAGAGTCACAGAGCATTCTCGCTGTCTTAGGGTAAAATTAGAGTGAAACACCCTCCTCACACTGTCATTGACCAACCTACCATGCAGCACCGTTACCGAATTAATCTGCAACCGATGAGAAGAAGACTGCTACGCTCCACGTCTCGTGAATGAATGGAGCTTTCTGAGTCCTAACCCATCCAAGTGCACGAGATTTGTCGAGATGCGCCCATGTCGAGGAGCTTAGCACTCCTTATCGATGTATAGTAACAGATTTCAAAGTGTCGTGATGTAATAGCAGACTGTTAAGAAGAACAAGAAACGAGTGATTTTTATGCGCAATGGGGCTCCAGACGGATGGAGTTCGAAGCATTTTTACGCAAATCAACCAAGCTATCAACTCTAAAGTATTGTTCTAGAGTCTAGGATCGGTACTTGGAAGGTACTGGTTAGAGAGAACATAAACACAAGCACTCCTAAGGCTACAACGTTCTGCACTTAAAATGGGCCATAATGTTAGATCGCCTGCGTTACCAACCTATCAGTCATATGGAATGTAGTGCTGTTAATATTCCAATGTGAGTAATATATTTCAAGTACATGACATACATCCTCCTTCCAGGTTTGTCTACGATAAACTATGTTATCGAACTGTAAAACGAAAAAACTACTTCCGTAAAACATTTGCTCTGTATAATACGAGCACAATATAGCTTTCCAGAGACGTATAGTGTCCAACGTTCTCATCCGATCACTGTTCAGAAATTATACGATGCTTGCATCAGGTCTACATAAAAATGATCGTTAGTAGTGGGGGATACCTCCTACAAGGAAACAGATAATCACATAGCAGCAGCATCCGACATGTAAAAATTACAAGTCATTCTGTCACTAACTCTGTAACAGCACATCTGTCAGGCAAATGTGTACACAGGGATTGCAGCGCCTCATAAGCACCTATCGCTAAGTTAGTTATGACGCCGAAGTCTCGATTTTACACCCAATATGCGACAGAGGGGATGGATTACATCGCATAAATCAAAGTTCGTTTGGAGGAATGTGTCAAGTTTCATCACACACGAGATGGAAGTCTTCTGATGACCGACAGGTTTACGGTTAACAGTCGCAGGTAGACAGTGCTCTAAACCACATACAGAACACACGGCTGTATACAGGTAGAATGCAGGCTATACCACGCGACTGTTGCATCCGGGCAGAACAGTGAAAAAATTGACCTGCAGCAACTTCTCCTTCTCTATAATCCATTACTCAACCATTAAATCGTACCTCATTACAGCTCCATCTCAATCGATCACCCCGTACACTCTCTGTTATCCTTTAACGGAGATGCAAGTAAGTTTAGAGATGAATGGGCCTCTGTCATCCTGAAAAGCATCAAATACAGTAGTCAACTCGCGTCTATCACTGGTACCTCAATAGACATATAATATAATGCTGCCTCGACGGAAAAAAATTGACTGCCTCCCTGATTCCCTTCGTTTCGATGTCGACGATTTCTCGGATTCCTCTTGTTGCTGCATACTTGTTCCTATGTACAAACTGTTCGGCGCGAACCAGAAGATACTCAAGTACTTCCGCAGTTCCCCCTCATTTCGGTGTATATTCGGTCAATTTATACCTATTCCCTCGTCATTTTTTCGCAATTCTATCGATTTTATGTCAGATCTATCCACGCGATCATGACATAACCTCTCGTTCCGTGTTTTAAAATTGACTGTAATTGTAGCACAGCTGCCAACACCTAGCCAAAATGCACTGATCGGGAAGCCTGATATAGCACTGTACTCGACTGTATCCAGTCACCCAAACATTTGGAGAGCGATTGCTCTGTTTTCTGTATGTCTGTGTATCTATTCTGATAAAACTTCGTTCAAGTAATGCTGCAGAGATATTATATTTGCTCGCTGTTTAATGCCTTCAATCAATGATTCTGGACGGCAAAAGCGAGAAGAGTCTGTTATTTGTTACAGAATTACAGGGCCTCTACAACCCACACCTATGGATTTTTTGGGAAGTCTTAAGAGTCATCGTTTTACAGAGGTTTTGGTACAGTTCTTAGCCGATTATTGTGAGAATGACAATTTGGCAACAATAATGCAAACTAAGGAAGTCTTTATGTCTGTTGGAGGTCAGTGATACTGTTATCAGATAAGTGAAAATCATGTCGTAAAGACTGAAGAGATTGATTATGAATATCAGCTTGAAGAATCGGATATGCGGATTATGTTTCACGTTAGCGAAGTGCCACCATTTCAAAAAGTTTAGTGAAACCCTGTGATACTGATGTATTAATAATTTTGCTGGCCAATAGGCATAAAGTTTTTCTATCTGAAATCTGGTTGGCAGGTTCATCAACTAAGACTGTATCAACTGCACAGAATTAGCATCGAAGTTGGGATACTCATTATGTCTAAGTCTCCCAGTATTCCACGCACTTACAGGCTGCGATTTCACGGGTGCTTTCTACAATAAGGGGAAAAGTTAGAGAGTTTCAAATTTTCGCAAATTCTAAATCTACAAAAAAACTTTTGCATCGTTAATAAATGACGCTGACGGTTTCATTGACGAAAAATCTGAAGTGGTTCAATAGTCTACTGCTCTTATGTGTGGCATAAAGCAGTGCAAAAGTATTTATGAGGTGAAATTTTGTGTTTTCCAAACGAACTATTCAGCCGAAAAGATAATGAAAAGTTTTTTTGAAAAAACTAAAAACTTCAACGCAAATATGATTCCACCATTCTGGAAAAAAATTATGCGGCTTAATGCTACCGGCCCTTATTGTGTAAAACTTCAGCCTGAATCTTGTGGGTGGTACATGAATGGCTGTTCAAAGCCACCCCTTGGGGACCCAACACCTTTACAAGTTGACGAAATCTTATGAGTTACAGACAGAGATAATAATAATGACATTGCCTC
The DNA here is from genome assembly GCF_023864345.2 of Schistocerca serialis cubense. Lineage (NCBI taxonomy): Eukaryota > Metazoa > Arthropoda > Insecta > Orthoptera > Acrididae > Schistocerca > Schistocerca serialis. Next base: position 575,060,387 of record NC_064641.1, on the reverse strand, counting down.
AGAATTTCGCTTCGGTATTTCAACTTTCGGTGCATCGGATTCTGAACTATTAGTATTTGAAGACTTTGTGTTTTAAGTTGTACAATAAATTGCATTGTTTGTGTTGCAACAAATGCGTTAATCGTTTTTTAAAATGTTGATTTATTTCCCTCGCTTATTAACCCTATTTTATAAGTAAAGGAATGTGTAATTTGAGAGGTAAGTGAATATCCCTTACTATTACTACACTTCTATGTCTGCATCTATACTCTGCAAACGACGGTGAGGTGTATGGCAGAGGGTACGTGCCATTGTACCAGTTATTATGGTTTCTTCCCGTTCTGTTCACGTGGCAACGGGAAGAATGTATTTTGAATGCCTCTTTGCGTGCAGTAATATTTCTGGTCTTATTCTCATGATCTCTATGTAAGCAATACGTAGGTGATTATAGTGTATTCCTAGAGTCATCATTCAAAGCCGGTTCTTCAAACTTTGTTAATAGACTTCCTCGTTATAGTTTATATCTATCTTCAAGAGTCTTCCAGTTCAGTTCCTTCAGTATCTCTTGCGACACTCTTCCACGGATTGGACGAACCAGTGACCATTCGTGCTGCCTTCTCTGTATTTGCGCAATTATACAGTGGAAATTATTACATGCTTCAAAACGCGAAATACAGGTTGTAGACTTGCCCTTTGAGAGTGCTTCTACACTCCATATAATCGCATACAATACACAATCATGTCGCATTGCTTTCATGCCAGTCGCTTGGCAGCGCTGCAGCAGAAAACTTTGCGAGTTTCGCGACTTATTATCTTGGAGTCTGGTTGCATGGAGAAATGAGCATGCTCAGTCTCAATTACACGACGACTGTCTCACAAGCAGCCGTTGTTCTGTGTCTTTCTACATCCCACAGGATTGTACAGAGTGGGGCAAATAAAAGTGGCCCGCACGAGAGGATACGATTGGACGTGAATGTATGCATATACCACACATCGTGACGCACACACCACGTGTACGGCCGTCCCGTGATCCACATCGGTTCTGAGCGTAGTCGAATCAAAAAAATGGTTCAAATGGCTCTGAGCACTATGGGACTTAACATCTGAGGTCATCAGTCCCCTAGAACTTAGAACTACTTAAACCTAACTAACCTAAGGACATCACACACATCCATGCCCGAGGCAGGATTCGAACCTGCGACTGTAGTGGTCGCGCGGTTCCAGACTCAAGAGCCTAGAACCGCTAGGCCACTCTGGCCGGCGTAGTGCGGTCAGTTTCAGTGTGAGTGGAGCAGTGCAGAGGGGACGATGGTACTCACAGTGGAGCTGTTCGTTATGCAGAGTTACGTGGAAACTGTGTGGTCAGTTGTTTGCTGAGAAGCTTAATGGTGTCAAAGTGCCAGCAAAGGATGCCATGCAACGCTTAGCCCGAAAATGGTGTCGGACAGGATTTGATTTGAACAAATAAAAAAAAAAACATTCCGAAACGTGCCCGCACTCCAGATAATGTGCCTGTAGTTCACGTGAAAATGCTTCAGAGTCTTACCAAATCAACTCGACGCCTGTCGCAAGAGACCAGCATATCATGTCGATAATGCGGACGAATATTTCAACTGGACCCGCACATGCATTCCTACCGAGAGTCTGTTATTCATGCATTAAAATAGAAGATACTCCTCAGCGCCTCCAGTTTTGTGAGTGGCTGCTCACTGAGATAACAATGAATAACTTGACCCTGGATCTGTTCTTTATGTATGATGAGCCTGGTTCTTCTGGGTAGTTAAGTCAGCTTACAGAATCACAGGTTCTGGGCAGCGGAGAATCCGTATAACTTCCACGAAACACCATTACATGATCAGAAGGTTGGGGTTTGATGCACAGTGCCTGCAAGTCGCATTATTTGTCCCATCTTCTTTCATCAGGTGCTGACTTAGGTGTGTTACGTTGTCAACATTTTGAAAACATTTGTGTCAGCATTAACGGAGGAGGAAAAGACTTACAGTTACTTCCAACAGGATGGAACAAGTGCCCATACAGCCGGCCGAACCTTGGAACATTTACACAATCTTCACGCCCGACAGAGTCGTTAGCAGAGGTCAATCTGTTCGTCACGTCACCCGATCTGTCAGTGTGCGATTACTTTGTGTGGGGAGCCCTCGAGTCTCAGGTGTATCGCAGCAACCCCCATAGTCTTCAAGAACTGCAGCAGGACATTTCGGATGAGACGAGACTGCAACAATCCTAGCAGTCCAACTTCGATTCACCTTAGAGACTTACTGACAAGTGCCCAAAAGTGCCAAGAGGTGAATCGTGCTCACTTTCAGCATCTACTATAGTCAGGTTAGTAGGTTAGTGCTGGATCTCCATTCCTTTGCTCTGTTTTTTTGTTTCTTGGAACCCTGTCCTCCGGGCCACTTTTATTTGCCCCACCCTACACATTCAGTGTTTCTTCGTTGCGTCACGATCTCGTACTAAGTTATTGACTCTTAAAGCCGCGATAACCTTAAGATTGGCCCACTTCTGCTAAGGCAATCCTATACCATCGTCTCTGCAAAAAAATTATGTACACTTTATGTATGATTGCATAAGGAAACCCGATGAGGGTACTTTATTCCTACATGCTTATATCTACACCAGGCAAACTTACATTATTGCCTGGGAAAAGATAGGCAACCTTACTTTGGCGTTTTATTGTCATCTTTTACACTTGATTGCTGCTATCTTTTTTAGAAACTGCATGAGGGCTATCAACTAAAAAAAATTAACTAAACAATTTTTAATTAGAAATAGCTGTGCAGGGATTTGGGGCGGCAACCCTAGCACATTTTCTTTATTCATACAGTATAATGTATGAAGTATAAATTTTATTGGGAAACTCGATGTGGGAATGTCGATCTAAGTCGCGATCTTAGACTAGTAGATTTAGATTGCCTGTGTTGGCAGCCTGATGTCGACTTACTTCCAACGGCTAACTTAAGAGTCCTTGCTCAGGACGTTGTGAGCTAACTATATGTATAGTCTCTGACTCTTGAGAACTTATGTGCAGTCAGCTCAAAAATCTCGTATTGTCCAGAGGACAATGTCCAACGACTGTCTGTCTCCACAAGAATTTGTCACCACGGTATATATGGTACCCTTACACCATACACTTTCTAAGCCCAGCTTCTTCTTCGTCAAAGAGAATGTTTGAGTACCTCACCTATGCAGAAGACCTGTAAGACATCATGAAGGCTTTTGGTTTTGCAGCCATGTGAATTCGCGGAAATGGCAGGACGTTTCCATGACTGTCACTCTAATTACCTTCTGACGAAGAGAGAAGACAGAGGATGATGAGGGTGACAGTCGTCGAAACGTCTCTCTGCTCAGACGAATCCATTCGGCTATTTTTTTATTGCTATTTCATCCCTCTTGCCCCATATGGGCGTGGAGTGGGCTGTCAGAGGCACCATCAACCGCCAATCAGACATAGGCAACAGTAAGTTGAAAGGTGAAATAATTAGAAAAATTTAGACATTTGTAAAAAGATTAATTTAATAAAGGTTTTTTATGTAAAAGAAGCCCCCCATGAACCATGTACCTTGCCGTTGGTGGGCAGGCTTGCATGCCTCTGCGATACAGATGGCCGTACGGTAGGTGCAACTACAACGGAGGGGTATCTGTTGAGAGGCCAGACAAACATGTGGTTCCTGAAAAGGGGCATCAGCCTTTTCAGTTGGTGCAGGGGCAACAGTCTGGGTGATTGACTGAGCTGGCCTTGTAACACTAACCAAAACGGCCTTGCTATGCTGGTACTCCGAACGGCTGAAAGCAAGGGGAAACTACAGCCGTAATTTTTCCCAAGGGCATGCAGCTTTACTGTATGGTTAAATGATGATGGCGTCCTCTTGGGTAAAATATTCAGGGGGTAAAATAGCCCCCATTCGGATCTCCGGGCGGGGACTACTCAAGAGGACGTCGTTATCAGGAGAAAGAAAACTGGCGTTCTACGGATCGAAGCGTGGAACGTCAGATCTCTTAATCGGGCAGGTAGGTTAGAAAATTTAAAAAGGGAAATGGATAGGTTAAAGTTAGATATAGTGGGAATTAGTGAAGTTCGGTGGCAGGAGGAACAAGACTTTTGACCAGGTAAATACAGGGTTATAAATACAAAATCAAATGGGGGTAATGCAGGAGTAGGTTTAATAATGAATAAAAAAATAGGAGTGCGGGTAAGCTACTACAAACAGCATAGTGAATGCATTATTGTGGCCAAGATAGACACGAAGCCCACGCCTACCACAGTAGTACAAGTTTATATGCCAACTAGCTCTGTAAATGACGAAGAAATTGATGAAATGAGATAAAAGAAATTATTCAGGTAGCGAACAGAGACGAAAATTTAATAGTCATGGGTGACTGGAATTCGAGAGTAGGAAAAGGGAGAGAAGGAAACATAGTAGGTGAATATGGATTGGGGGTAAGAAATGAAAGAGGAAGCCGTATGGTAGAATTTTGCACAGAGCATAACTTAATCATAGCTAACACATGGTTCAAGAATCGTAAAAGAAGGTTGTACACATGGAAGAATCCTGGAAATACTAGAAGGTATCAGATAGATTATATAATGGTAAGACAGAGATTTAGGAACCAGGTATTAAACTGTAAGCCATTTCCAGGGGCAGATGAGGACTCTGACCACAATCTATTGGTTATGAACTGCAGATTAAAACTGAAGAAACTGCAAAAAGGCGGTAATTTAAGGAGATCGGACCTGGATTAATTCAAGAACCAAAGATTGTAGCGAGTTTCAGGGAGAGAATAAGGGAACAATTGTCACAAATGGGGGAAAGAAATACAGTAGAAGAAGAAGAATGGGTAGCTCTGAGGGATGAAGTCGTGAAGGCAGCAGAGGATCAAGTAGGTAAAAAGACGAGGGCTAGTAGAAATCTTTGGGTAACAAAAGGAATACTGAATTTAATTGATGAAAGGAGAAAATATAAAAATGCAGTAAATGGAGGAGGCAAAAAGGAATACAAACGTCTCAAAAATGAGATCGACAAGAAGTGCAAAATGGCTAAGCAGGGTTGGCTAGAGGACAAATGTAATGATGTACAGGCTTATCTCACTAGGGGTAAGATAGATACAGCCTACAGGAAAATTAAAGAGACCTTTGGAGAAAAGAGAACCACTTGCATGAATATCAAGAGCTCAGATGGAAACCCAGTTCTAAGCAAAGAAGGGAAAGCAGAAAGGTGGAAGGAGTATGTAGAGGGTCTATACAGGGGCGATGTTCTTGAGGACAGTATTATGGAAATGGAAGAGGAGGTAGATGAAGATGAAATGGGAGATACGATACTGCGTGAAGAGTCTGACAGAGCACTGAAAGACCTGGGTCGAAACAAGGTCCCGGGAGTGGACAACTGACACCTTAGGAGAGCCAGTCCTGACAAAACTCTACCATCTGGTGAGCAAAATGTATGAGACAGGCGAAATACCCTCAGACGTCAAGAAGAAATTAATAATTGCAATCTCAAAGAAAGCAGGCGTTGACAGATTTAAAAATTACCGAACTATCAGTTTAATAAGTCACGGCTGCAAAATACAAACGCGAATTCTTTACAGACGAATGGAAAAACTGGTAGAAGCTGACCTTGGGGAAGATCAGTTTGGATTCCGTAGAAATATGGGAACACGTGAGGCAATACTGACCCTACGACTTATTTTAGAAGCTAGATTCAGAAAAAGCAAACCTACGTTTCTAGCATTTGTAGACTTAGAGAAAGCTTTTGACAATGTTGACTGGAATACTCTCTTTCAAATTCTGAAGGTGGCAGGGGTAAAATACAGGGAGGGAAGGGCTATTTACAATTTGTGCAGAAACCAGATGGCAGGTATAAGAGTCGAGGGGCATGAAAGGGAAGCAGTGGTTGGGAAGGGTGTGAGACAGGGTTGTAGCCTCTCCCCGATGTTATTCAATCTGTATATTGAGCAAGCAGTGAAGGAAACAAAAGAAAAATTCTGAGTATGTATTAAAATCCATGGAGAAGAAATAAAAACTTTAAGGTTCGCCGATTATTATTATTATTCTGGATTTACAATGTGAGTACATTTTTCCAGCACCTATTCTAGATTACAGTAAGTCACTAATTATTGTTCTCCACTCTTCTCTATTTGTCCATAAATCTTCAGGAATGTTGTTCTTCCTCATTACTGAGTGAACTCCCTGTTTCCATGTATCAGGTGGTCGTCCCCTTTTTCTTCTTCCAATTGGTACCCAGTCGATTATGCATTTTGGTAGCCTTTCCTGTTCCATTCGTCTGATGTGTCCATACCATTTAAGTTGTTTGTGCTCGATGAAATCAATAATTGAATTTTTACATTTCATCTTGTCTCTGATTACTTCATTTCTTATTCTTTCTCGTCTTGATATTCTTGCTGAACGTCTCCAGAAATCCATTTCTGTGGCTAATAATTTTGATTTCAGTTGCCATTTTGTTGTCCACACTTCTGAACCATATGTAATAATGCTCCTAACTATTGTTTTAAAAATCCTTATTTTGTTGTCAGTTGTTATGTGTTTGTCCCAGAGAATTCCATTCAATAAAGAGATTGTCGTCTTTCCAGAATTTATTCTTGATCTAATTTCTTTGTCCTGTTTCCCATCATTTGTAATTTTCACACCAAAATATTTATATTCCTCAGTAGCTGTTATTGTTCCCATCCCTTCTTCTAATATTAAGTCTCCATTCACTCCACCAATTACCATGTACTTTGTTTTATTCATGTTTACATTTAGACCTGATTTTTTATATTCTTGAATCAATTTTCTGGTCATATACTCTATGTCCTCATAGTCTTGGGCTATAATCAGTTGGTCATCTGCAAATTGTAACGAGTATATTGTTCTATCATTTATTGGTATTCCCATAGGGTGACATTTTTTCTTCCAATTCTGTAAAGTTACTTCTGTATATATTTTATACAATGTAGGTGAGATGCTACATCCTTGACGGAATCCTTCTGTGACTTGGAATCCATGTGATAGATATTTACCAATTTTTATTTTTGAAATAGAATTTTTATATAAATTTTGAATTGCTTTAATTATTCTTGGATTTATTCCTATTGATATTAAAGCTTTCCATAAACTGGATAAAGGCACACTATCATAGGCTTTTTCTATATCTATGAATACTAAATGTATAGGTTGTGCCCGAACCATTTTTTTTTCAATAATTTGTTGTAGGCAAAAGATATGATCAAGTGTTGATCTTCCAGCTCTAAAACCTGCTTGTTCTTCAGCCTCCTTTTCTTTGTATTCTTGTTCTAACAAATATTTAATAATTCTTCCATATAATCTACTGAAGGTATTGGTCACTGTTATTCCCCTATAATTTTTACACTCATCTTTCGCTCCTTTTTTATGTATCACTGAAATATATCCTACTTTCAAATAATTTGGGACATCTTCCCCATTTAAACATCTTTCGAAAAGGTTTCTTAACAATTCCATTAATTTCTTTGTTCCTAATTTTAATAATTCTGCAGGAATACCTCCAATGCCTGTAGCCCTTCCATTCTTTAAAGATTTTATTGCAGTTTTTACTGTCTCTATTTCCAAACGGATGTAATTCTCTGCTTGTAGATCTATCATTTCATTATATTCAGGGTTTCCCGATGACATTGTAATTCTGTCAGAGGCAGCAAAGGACTTGGAAAAGCAGTCGAAGGGAATGGACAGTGTCTTGAAAGGAGGATATAAGATGAACATCAACAAAAGCAAAACGAGGATAATGGAATGTAGTCAAATCACGTCCGGTGACGCTGCGGGAATTAGATTAGGAAATGAGACATTTAAAGTAGTAAAGGAGTTTTGCTATTTGGGGAGCAAAATAACTGATGATGGTCGAAGTAGAGAGGATATAAAATGTAGACTGGCAATGGCAAGGAAAGTGTTTCTGAAGAAGAGAAATTTGTTAACATCGAGTATAGATTTAAGTGTCAGGAAGTCGATTCTGAAAGTATTTGTATGGAGTGTAGCCATCTATGGAAGTGAAACATGGACGATAAATAATTTGGACAAGAAGAGAATAGAAGCTTTCGAAATGTGGTGCTACAGAAGAATGCTGAAGAGTAAATGGGTAGATGACATAACTAATGAGGAGGTATTGAATAGAATTGGGGAGAAGAGGAGTTTATGGCACAACTCGACAAGAAGAAGGGACCGGTTGGTAGGACATGTTCTGAGGCATCAAGGCATCACAAATTTAGCGTTGGAGGGCAGCGTGTAGGGTAAAAATCATAGAGGGAGACCAAGAGATGAATACACTAAGCAGATTCAGAAGGATGTAGGTTGCAGTAGATACTGGGAGATGAAGAAGCTTGCACAGGATAGAGTAGCATGGAGAGCTGCCTCAAACCAGTCTCAGGACTGAAGAGCACAACAACAACATGTGGAAGAAACGAGTTCCTTCACTTAAAGAAATTAAAATAGGAAGAAGTAAAATGTAAAAATAAAAGCAAAAAACACATGTTTCAAACATGTAGTAGAAATGGTATTCTTAAAAAAAAAAAGGGTAGCACAGCACTTTCAGTAAAGTTGAAGGACCTCCACTGTGAAAAATGTCTGTTTTTGCAGGGAAAAAACGTTAGGTGTTTAGTAGGGTAGTAGAGGGTGGGTATAAGTGCAGAGAGCTGATGAGTAGTATCTATGGAGAGGATGTTGGAGTGGTGTTTGGGAAGACAGGAAGGGTGTAGTAGTTTGGGGTGTGGGTAGGACCATAATATGAAAGAGAAAAGTGGTGGGGAGAGATGGTGATGGACGAGGAAAAGGGATAGGGAAAATGGGGAGGAAAGGAGAAACGGTGGAGCCATGAGGAGGTGGGGTAGGTGTGAAGGAGCTGCAGTTGATGGAATGAATAAATATCAGGTGGTATTTCATTGTCTAGGAGAGGGAGACAGGACCTGCATGAAAACTAGAGAGTTATACAGGGTGTTTCGAAGTCTTTGCATCAAACAACTAGGCGTGATAGGAAACATGGGGAACAACTTTCATGAGAGAGGGTATCATCAATAGTGTCCCAGGGAAGTGTGATAGGACCACTGTTGTTTTCTCTATACATAATTGATTTAGCTGACAGGATGGGCAGCAATCTGCAATTGTTGCAGATTGGTGCCGTGGTGTACGGTGAGGTATCGAAGTCGAGTGACTGTAGGAAGATACAAGAAGACTTAGACAAAATTTCCAATTGATGTGATGAATGGCAGCTAGCCCTAAATGTGGAAAAATGTAAGTTAACGCGGATGAATAGGAAGATCAAACCTGTAATGTTCAGGTACAGTTTTACTAGTGTCCTGCTTGACACAGTCCAGTCCTTTAAATATCTAGGCGTAGCGTTGCAAAGCGATATGACGTCGAACGAGAATGTGAAAACTGTGGTAAGAAAGGCGAATCGTCTACTTCGGTTTATTGGGAGAATTCACTTGTAAAGGAGACCGCATATAGGGCGCTGATGCGACCTATTCTTGAGTGCTGGTCGAGTGCTTGTGATCTGTACCAGGTTGAATTGAAGGAAGACATCTTCAGCTCGAAGTCGGGTTCAATGTAGCTCTCCACGATAGTCTTGAAAGGGTTCTAACAACGCGGAAGTGTTATTGAGATGCTTCGGGAACTCACATGGGAATCCGTGAAGGGAAGGAAACATTCTTTTCGAAAAACCTATTGAGAAAACTTAGAGAGCCGACATTTGAAGCTCACTGCCGAACTATTCTACTGCCGCCAAAATACAAGGAGCGTAAGGACCACGAAGATAAGATACGACAAATTAGGGCTCATACAGAGGCATACAGACAGTCGTTTTTTTTCTCGCTGTAATTGCGAGTGGAACAGGAAAGGCAATGTCAAGTAGTGGTAGAGGGTACCCTCTGCCACACACCGTACGGTGGCTTGCGGAGTATGTATGTAGATGTAGATGTAGATGTAAATGTAGAACTTTTGTTAGAGACAAAATGTTCACTGAGGCTTCTGGCGGCAGTAGTTGTCCTTTTGTATCGGTTATGCCCCTGAGAGGCTGCAGGGGATAGGCACCTGGCTGCGTGCTTATGAAATGCGCGTTGCGTATAATGCAGACATCGGCTCCACGAAAGATGCTGGGCTGAGAGAAATTAAAGTTATTCATTAGATTTTGAAACATCTTTCTTCGCGTAGAGATACTCATTCTTAAAATATTCTTGTTGAAAATCTCTCTATTAGTTTTCTGGAGTAAGTGGTATGCAGCACACCTGCTTAGTAGACCTGACTTACAGGACCGGCGAACAGTAAAGGAGGCCTTGCGTCTCCGGAAAGTGTCAGTGAATGTTTTGTCTCTAACAAACGGTATTCCTCATGGCGTGATCTGTCAGCTCTAGACGTTTGATGGAAAGACTTTGAAATACCCCGTATATTAGTCGAACTCGTGGAGAAAAACAACGAGATAATATCCGTAATAGATGTTCCTCTAATCTTAAGGTTTTACTTGCTGTTGGTGGCATCTGTGGCTCGTCCGTCTAACAGAGAGGTGGTGGACAGGTGCCGACAGGCTGGAAGTACTTCGGGAACCTGATGGACGCGGGCCTGGTGTGCCTGTGCGGCGAGGAGAGCTTCGGCACGGGCTCGGACCACATCCGCGAGAAGGACGCGCTCTGGGCCGTGCTGGCGTGGCTCTCCGTGGTGGCCGACCTGCGCCTGCACGTCCACCAGATACTCGCCGACCACTGGAAGCACTTCGGCCGCCACTACTTCCAGAGGTGCGCTCGCCTGCAAGCGTCGAGGAACCCCTACATACTGCTGTGTTGCTGCCGTATTCAGTCCGAAGACGGTTTCGATGTAGCTCTCCAAGCATGTCTTGAAAGGCGTCAACCAATCCGCCTCTCGTTTTATTTTGTGGTTTTGCTTTATCAAGTTTGAGAAAGTGTCGTTTTCTCTGACTGCGTTTGCTCATATGTTACATGTTCACACTGTTCGTGCCAGGGAGGTAGATCACGCTGGGAAACTAAATTTAATGAAAGTGATAACTAATTGAAACCCTCAGCTGCCGACAATTGTTGTTGATATACCTCGATGGGAACAGCTGAAAACGTGTGCCCCGACCGGGACTCGAACCCGGGATCTCCTGCTTACATGCCAGACGCTCTATCCATCTGAGCCACCGAGGACACAGATGAATAGCGCGACTGCAGGGACTTATCCCTTGCACGCTTCCCGTGAGACCCGCATTCCCAACTGTCCACAATCTACATACGTAATGCACCTAATAGATATTTGCCCATCCACTGATTACTTATGCACACTAACGTGACGATTCCCGTAAGAGTTCAGGCAACCTGTGCCCATTCGCACAGACGAAGGTCAATGGCTGGATAGCCTTTAACTATATATTAAGATAGTAACTGCTCTCGAAAGAACAGATACCACTGATGACCGTGCAGCTTCTCTAGAATAAATGATAATTTGAAGCCCTCTGCTGCCGACAGGTTCGAGTCCCGGCCAGGGCACACTTTTCAGCTGTCCCCATCGAGGTATATCAACAACACCTGTTGGCAGCTGAGAGTTTCAATTAATTATCATTTATTCTAGAGAAGCTGTACGGTCATCAATGGTACCTGTTCTTTCGAGAGCAGTTACTATCTTAATGTGTAAATTTAATGTGTTTATTCTCATCTTAATTACAATTGATAGCACAATATGTACCTATAACCACCAGGCACAAACAATGATTATCACTAATTTGAATGAATGTGGGTGTAATTACAAACGTATGAAACTAGGCAAATTCAGGCGAGAGTTCTTGGTTTAGCTTTGCTGTAGCAACCTGGTAAGCCAGTTAATCTCCGAAGCCAGCTTCGGTGGCGACTGTCTACCACGACACTGTGTCATCAGACTCGGCTGTGCGTCCCTAGATGTGAACCCAATCGATTGGGCCTTCAGAATCGAAGAGTAGGTATGCCGTCTTCAAAATTTCAGCAGCTCAATGCAGTTTAAAATCTTATAAAACCTTTACCAACTCGTAGCGAGGTTTGTACAGCAACTAGTAATATACAACGAAGAAACAATCAGTCTTGGTTGCAAGGTTGTAATTATTATTTATTTATCAATGGTGTGTATGGTTTGATTCGGTCACATTCAGGTAGGCTGATATTACATTGTGTTAGGCAAACAGTATACTAAGCATACAAAACATCCCAGCAAATAATTGCCCTCGTCAATTATTTGGAAACATTGGGCGGTATCCTTGGCGAGACACGCGCTGTAGTCCAACAAATGTCGGATCAGGCCTTCATGGATCTGTCACCACGCCTGATCCTTTATTCGTTGGACTACGGTGCATGTCTCACCAAGGATGAGGGCAGTTATCTGTTCGGACATTTTGTGTGCTCGGTATCTCATGTGCCTGACACCATCTGATACCAGCCAGTCTGAAGATGTCTGAATCAGGCGAAACGCGTCATAGGTAAATAAGTAATAATTACAGCCCTGCAACCAAGACTGTTTGTTTCTTTATGGAAAATTTTACGCTGAAAGAACAAGGTGTTGCTTCTCCCGCCTTCTGATTGCATGAGACACCTGCTCTTACTGGCAAACTCATCTTGTTAATTGGTCAGTGCGCCCTCACCTGTACACGGAGGCGAGGCAATTTACATTTTTGCACAGGGAAATTACTGAGAAACGGAAGAGTCGAGTCGCGAAGCTTGAGTCGCTATTCAGTGGTCACGTGAGTACGACATTTGTTTCTGTACACTTGTAAACAGTGGTTTTTGAGTGGGAGTTCAGCTCTGAGCTAGGATTCATAAGGATTAAACTTCATTGTTGGGAGCAGTGCGGTATTCTCGCAAGTGATCGTTCCAGTATCATCATCGTCATCATCATGAACCTGAACAGTTTCCAGCTCCAGGGTGGGTCTATTCGGAGCATAAGCCTCGCCGTCTAGTCTTGTTTTCCCACCATCTTACTGCATTCACTCTGGTCCAGTCTTCACCTCTTTTTTCAGCACACTCTTCCACACCTCTCAGCTGTCTGTCCTTGGTCTTCCTTTTGTTCGTTTCCTTCGCATCTCCATTTCGTGTATCTTCTTGGGAATCCTCTTGTTTTCCACTTTCCATAATGCCCATATCATCTTAGCCTTGATGTTTCTATCCTTCTCTGCAAGGGTTCCGCTTTCACTATTTTCCTTGCCGTTTCATTCCTCATCCACTCTCTTCTTCTTGTTACTCCTGTCCTACTTCTGAGGAACTTCATCTCACATGCCTGTAATCTGCTTACATCTCTTTTCTTCATTACCCATGTTACAGATGCAATGGTCCATATGCAGCATCGTTTTACGTAAATTCAAATGGAACTGAACTCGGTACTTAATTGCTCACGATTCATTTCAAGTACTGTGTGCTCAATTAACTTTCATGGTTCTACTCGCTGAGTGTCACGAGCCACCTTTTACAGTTCATTTATTATTGGGAAGTGGTGACTTTCGTTTACTCGATGAGTTTGAATCTTTGTGTGCGACCAGTCGGGTGCTCATCTTGCGTTCCCTTAGTTCACAAATCATTGGTGACTAGTAATGATTGGTGCGTTTTTCTCGTTTGCTCGCATGGAACCATAGGATTAGTATTTTAATGTGTGTTCCACGTAAATGTAATTTCAGGAGTACACTACATCTTTAAATAATTGCTCATTGTGCAATTCTGTAGTTCGTTAAACTTCGTCGCAACGTGCATACAGGCATGCCTTTCCTCCTCCTGTAATCCATAACCTCATATACTCTGTGACAGAAAATTACTTGAAGTGTTTAATTAAGAGCAAACCCTGATCGGTCGTTCTGGACTTCACTAATTAAATTTCCGTTGCACATCGTTCTTCTTAGCACAGAGGATATGACTAATAATCAATATTCGTGGAACTTCAGACGATTCGGCACTCAGGGCCAAGTAGATTTTTTGGAACACAACCTACGACCAGCTTAGAGACAGAAGTGATGACACTTTCTGCAGGGTCTGGCCATCATTTTGCAGGACAGTGCTCAAGCACTTACAGTGCAAGCTGTAACTTATTTGTTTGACTGATGGGGCTGCTAAGTGTTATACCACCTAGTGCACTCCCCTGACGTAAGCCCTCGTGAGTTCAACTCTATTTCTAAACTGAAGGAAACACTTCAAGCATTCGCTTCAGAACTGCTACAAATTCGTTGGGCAATAGACCGCGTCGCTCGAACTGTCAACACAACTGGCACTGCTAAGAGTATCCTACGACTTCCACATCGCTGGCAACGGGTTATACACAATACTGGTGGCTACTTTGAAGGCCAGTAAGACTTTGAAACACGTATCTATTTTGTTCGAGCTGTAAATGAATAGCTGCCACTATTAAAGTTCCATCCCTCGTAGATTTAAGTAGTAGGAAGTCTTTCCTGACTTTCCTGAATATATTTCTCTGGAGTGTAACTATGTATGGAAGTGAAACACGGACGATAAACAGTTGGGAAAGAAAGAGAATAGAACCTTTTGAAGTGTGGTGCTACAGAAGAATGCTGAAGATTAGATGGGTAGATCACATATATAATGAGAAGGGACTTAACAGAATTGGGGAGACAAGAAATTTGTGGCGTAGCTTGACTAAAAAAAAGGGATCGGTTGATAGGACACATTCTGAGACAACAGGGGATCACCACTTTAGTACTGGAGGGAAGCATGGATTGTAAAAATCATAGAGGGAGACCAAGAGATGAATATACTAAGCAGATTCAGGAGGATGTATGTTGCAGTAGTTATTTGTTGATGAAGAGTCTTGCACAGAATAGAGTAGCATGGAGAGCTGCATCAAACTAGTCTGCGGAGAGGAAGACCATAACAACAACCACCTCCCCATTACATATCCGATCTACCATAATCTAATCCTTAGTGCACCACTGTAGCACCACATTTCAAAAGCTACTTTTCTCGTCTTGTTGGAATTGTTTATCGACCACGTTTAACTTCCTTATAAGGTTACAGTCCGGACAAACGACTTCAAAGAAGTCTTCCTAACAACTAAATGTGTATTTAACGTCAACAAATTTCTGTCTTTCCGAAACGTTTCTCTTTGTATTGCTTGTCTGCATTAATATCTTCACTTCTTCGGCCATCTCCTGTTATTTTGCGCCCTAACAAAACTCGTCTACTTTTAGTGCCTCATTTCGTAATCTAATCCCTTCAACGTCCCTGATTTAACTCAGCTGCATTCATTTAGTCTTATTTTATTTTTGTAGATCACTTATAACTTCTTTTCAAGACACTGTCCATTCCTCAACAGCTCTTCCACGTCCTTTGCCCTGTCTGATAAAATTACAATGTCCTCATCAAATCACAAAGTTATTATTTCTTCTCCTGAAGATTAAACCCCTTCTTTAATTTCTCCTTGTTTTTCTTAATAGATTGCTCAGTCTAAAGACTGAATACAATTGTGGATAGGCAACATACATGTCTCACTATTTTCGTAACTACTGCTTTACTTTCGTGTCCTTTGACTCGTATGACTGCAGTCTGATTTCTGTACAAGTTGTAGATAACTTTTCGATTAGATTAGATTAGATTCAATTTTCGTTCCTTAGACCTAAAAAATTAGATGATTCTCGTAGTTGTGGAACATGTCATAAGGTATAACATAAAAAACATAAAGCATTTGAAAACAATACTTACCATCCTCATCATTTGTCAGGAGATTGTCAAAATAGACGAATACGTTGCAGTAAGCTGGAAATGCTAATATTTACAGAATTAATACACTGTCAGAATGAAAAACAGTTATGCACTTTTAATAAATTTATCATACACAAAATACCTAATCTTGGCTGTTATGACCAAGTGCTGTCGAAACTGAAATCTAACAGACATTTTTGCTTAAGATATTCGTCTACAGAGTAGAAGGAGTTGCCTATCAAAAAGTCTTTCAAACTATGTTCATACGATGCTTTATCTGAAACCAAGTTTTTAATGGTTCTGGCAATTTATTGAAAATGTGTGTTCCTGAATATTGGACCGTTTTTGGATGTGAATTGTTCTTATTCCTAATACTGATACTATGTATTGAGCTACTGGTTGGAAATAGAGATATATTACTTGCAACAAATTTCATTAAGGAATAAATATACTGAGGAGCAGTGGTTAGAATTTGAAGTTCCTTGAACAGGTTTCTACATGATGTTCTTGAATTTACACCACAAATGATTCTTATTACACACTTTTGCTCTGTTTGATGAGTTACCCCAGAATATGATCCCGTATGATATAATAGAATGAAAGTAAGTTATGGCACAGACAAGACTTGGCCAAAAGTATGCAAGTTTTTTATATTTACATCTCCAGCATCTTACATCATTCTAAGTGCAAATACAGACTTGTTTAGGCGCCTAAGCAATTCTGTGGTATGCTCTTCCCAACTGTGTTTCACCCGTGCTACCCTAAAACTTTCAAAGAGTATTTCAATTAACGCTATCAAAGGCTTCTCTAAATCTACAAATGCTGTAAACGTAGGTTTCCATTTCCTGAGTGTATCTTCTTTTTTTTAACAAGGGGACCGCACCTACTCGTCATCACCGATTTCGTCCAGCATTATGGCATAGACAAGACTTGGCCAGAAACGAAAGTGACGGAAGTTGGAGCTCCAGATGGCCAAGCATTTAAGGAAAGTAGAATTTTTGCGCGGGTCGGGCGAGGCATGGAACATTTATGTTCGCGTAGTTTCCATGCAGGGATTGGCACTGCGTAAAGAATACAGAACGGTAATCCGAGGATAGTGGGGTCGAGTCCCTCTGCGGAAACGTTTTTCAATTTTTATCTTACTTATGCTGCAAATAAACCGAAATAATGTTTAGTATTTTGTATTTATTAATGTTTTCGTGAAAACATGAAAAGAAAAGTCTAAGGAAAAATTTGGAGTTGCAAATAAAACTAAAGGGCGAGATTATAAGCCGTACACGAGAACTTGGTACATAAAATTATATATCTGTATTATTTTACAGTTGTTGTTTTTCATTTGCTGAGGTAATATTCGTCGTATGGATAGTAACTTTCTCGACATATTGCACACTTTATAACTGCTGAATTTTTACAATTACATGGTTGTTTTAAAATTTCTGTAGAAAAACAAATTTGGTGTACGTTCATAAAAGCTTCCCTCTCATTGCGTTGTTCGACAGCAAACCACGCGTCACGCATCATTTCGCCAAATTTTGGCGACGTTAGCTGGAATGCATTTTAATCCAGTCTTCTCGGGACGTGATTTCTTTTTCTTTCTCGATGAGATAAGAGCGGTTTCTAAACTTTTTTGTTCAAATTATTTACCTGAGGATAAAAACATACATCCCAGGGTTGCACTGGAGGAGTGCTTTTGAAGAAAATCACTTTAATACTGCACGATGGCAGTCCATCTTGGTCTTGAAAAAATCTGGTCCTATAATTGTAGATTTGTTCATCTTCCTCGCGAGTAAATTAGGAGGAAGTCGGGATTCATCACATCACTCACAAATTATTTGTGTAAGTCTGTTTTCAGTCCTCCAGACTAGATTTTGACAAGTATTGACGACATTCCTATATTTTGATGCATACTCATCCACCGTTATTTCATCCCTCGGTAAAAAAGAACTAGTGCTCTCTTGTAGTCATACGTAGACTGTTGGCATGAATTTTCCAGGAAGGGTTATAGCATATTGAGCCGCATAAGAGTGAATTTCTGTGTTCACATTTCGGATTATTTGCACTGTAAGTTACGTAAAAGTTACAAATAAAAAAAGTTTCTGGAAGGGGAATCAACCCCACAACGCCCGGATAATCGTTCTGTACTCTTTCCGCAGCGCCTACCGCTGCTTGGAAACTACGCTAACATACAGAGTGACAATTATTGAACTATTTGAAAAAAAAACGTAAGTTAGTTACAAACTACGGTGTGCACACACTTTATTCGGCATGTAAATGTCATTACAGAAATCTCGATTTGCGTTACGATATGTTCGATATGCCTGCCATCATTGACAGACGAATAGCGAAATTCTGCATGACCCGCTGAAGTGTCGGAACACCGATGCTGTGGATGACCTCCTGAATGGCTGTTTTCAGCTCAGCAGTGGTTTTTCGTTATTGTTGTACTCCTTGTCTTTAATATAGCCCCACAAAAAGGAGTCACATGTGTTGAGATCTGGAGAGTATGGCGGCCAATCGAGGCCCATGTCAGTGGCCTCTGGGTAGCCCAGAGCCAGAATGCGGTCCCCAAAGAGCTCTCCTACTTCGATGGGGTCGAGCTCCGTCGTGCATGAACCACATCTTGTCGAAATCAGAATCACTTTGGATAATGGGGATGAAATCATCTACCAAAACCTTCACGTACCGTTCGGTAGTTACTGTACCATCGCGGAATATCGCACCGATTATTCCGTGATTGTACATCGCACACCACACTGTCACCCGTTGAGGGCGAAGAGACTTTTCGATCGCGGAATGCGGATTCTCAGTCCCCCAAGTGCGCCAATTTTGCTTATTGACGAACACATCCAAATGAAAGTGGGCTTCGTCGTTAAACCAAACCGTACTAATTCCCATCATGCACCGCGGCCAACCGTGTAGTTTGAACGTCTTAGCGCAAACCGTTCAGAAGATATGACGATTTTAATTCTTACAGTTCAATAATTGTAACCCTGTTACAGGTCGCACCAGACATAGGCAAAAACTTTTTTTTTGTTTTTCTTTTTTGTTTTCTAAACGCTTGGTCATCTGGTGCTCCCACTTCTGCCATTTTCATTTCTGGCCAAGCCCTGCGTGTAAGTTACCATAAACCTGGACGATATTGGTAATGATGAGTAGACGCGGTGCCATTTAAAGAAAATTATTGCCTCAACTCCTAGTAATAAAATTACATGTTGCACATTGACCAACTATCAGTTTAAGCTACGGTTGTAACACGTTGACACGAATTATTTGCAGAAGAATAGAAAAATTGGTTGAAGTCGAGCTGGTGGAAGGTCAGTTTGGCTTACAGAGAAATGTGGGGTCACGCGAGGCAATACTGACTCTACGATTTGCCGCTGGAGATAGATTGAAAACATGCAAACACATTCATAGTATTTGTCAATTTAAAACTTTTGACAATAAGGAATAAAATACAGGGAGCGAAAATTTATCCCCAATTTTTATAGGAAACAGACGGTAGGCCGAAGAGCGAAGTATGTACATCAAAGCTAGGTGATATTTCAATGAGAGAGATGGGTTGGCTAAGGAAATTAGGTTAGGAAACGAAACAATAAAAATAGTAGATTAACTGACTGTGGGGGAATCAAAGAGAATATAAAATGCAGATTGACAACAACAAGAAAAATGTTTCTGGAAAAGAAGATTATTTTAATATATAATATGAATTTAAATGTTTGAACGTCTTGTCTGAAATGTCCGGAGTGTAGCATTACATATATGTGAAACGTGAACAATAAACATTATCGACAGGAAGAGAACTTTTGAAACATGGTGCTTCAGAAAGATATTATAGGTTATTTGGATAAAGCAGATACCTAACGAAAAGGTACTTATTTGAATCAGGGAGAAAAAAATGGGACAACTTGACTAAAAGAAAGTATTGGCTGAAAGAACACATCCAGGGACATCAAGGAATAGTTAATTTGGTAATCAAGGGAAGTGTATGCAAAGGCTTAACTGTAGCAAGCAGAAGATATACAGATATGAAGAGACTTCCTCAGGTTTGACTTACTTGAACAACTGTACCAAACTATTTTCGGACTGAACACTACAGCAGCAACAACAACTGCATTACATTTTCGCAGAATGTATCCTTCACTCTGCAGTGGAGTTCGCGCAGTTTTGGAACGTCCTGGCACGTTAAAATTGTGCTGCGGACTGGGACGCGAACTCAAAACCTTGTCATTTGGCGGCAATGCGAGGGAGGTACTAGTGGAAGGAAAGCTGCCGGGCTGAGTCGTGAGTCGTGGCGGATAGCTCAGTTGGTAAGAGTATCTGCAACTGAAAGCAAGGTTGCACGTTTGAATTCCAGTATCCATACAGTTTTAATCTGCCAGGAAGTTTGAACATATTTTCAGTTTCCATTTTCTTTCACTTAACTAAATGTAAGTTTTGTTCTCTACGCTACACAGTAATTTGAGACAACGGCTAGAAAAAATCGTAGGACGATATTGTGAAGTGTTTTAAGGGGAAAATGACCGAGCGTCTCCAACTTCTAGAATAAAAATTATACCGAAGATAAACGAAATAATGGTTGAAAATCAATATTTAAAGGGGCACGGAGCCTTAAATGGCCAATGAACTTGAGACAAGTGTTTGTAAATTACACTTCCTGAAATAAGAAAAGTAAAGCTCCCGGAAGAGGAGGATGAGACGAAGAGACATTTTGCGGCTTGGGAGGGAATGTGACGTTTCAGTGATTACAACATCGAGCCAGATTTACAAAGAAATTGTTAATACGAGTTTACTTATGAGTATGACCTTGCACCTCCTCTGGGCTGGATGTTTCGCATAAAATTATTGTATACTCTCTTGATACAACCTGGTCGACGATGTTGTAAAAGGTCCTTGATTTCCTGAACACTGGCTCTGGAATAGATTTGACGTCCGGACTTGTCCCACACATGTTCTATGGGGGACAGACCTGGGGACTTTGCTGACCACAGGTGTATCTCGGTGCCATGCAGACGGTTAACCGAGACACCTGTTATGTGTGGATGAGCATTGCCTTGTTGAAAAATGGCATCACGATACTATCACATGGTAGGTAAGAATTGAGGACCCAGGATGTACGTGACGTACCGTTGTGCCGTACGAGATTCTTCAATCACTACCAACCACGATCTGAAGTCATATCCAATCACTTCCCACATCAAAAAACCAGGAGTTACATGGCCGTGCCTCTCCAATACATGGGAAGGATGAGACTTCTCCTCAGTTCACCACCGTAATCGCTGATGATGGGTGTCAAGGGTATTTCAGAATCGCGATTCACCGGTGAACATAATGCGGCGCCATTCATCGGCAAAAAATGGTTAAAATGACTCTGGTCACTATGTGACTTAAGATCTGAGGTCATCAGTCCCCTAGACTTAGAACTACTTAAACCTAACCAACGTAAGGACATCACACACATCCATGCCCGAGGCAGGATTCGAACCTGCGACCGTAGCAGCAGCGCGGTTCGGGACTGAAGCGCCTAGAACCGCTCGGTCACAACGGCCGGCCATTCATAAGCATTCCACGCTTCTCGGACACGGCACCATTCCAAAATCGGCCTTTTATGTTTTGGTGTTAACGGCAGCCTACGCATGAGACGGTAATTCCCCAGTCCAGCTGCTGCTAGCTTCCGACCATTGGTGCAGGATGTCAGAGAAACTTGCAGGAAATCCATTACTTGTTTCCAGCTGGTAGATGCTTAAGTGGAGGGGTTATGGTGTGCTAGGTCCGCAATAAGGCGGTCATCGATTATGGTGATCAGACGTGTTCGACCAGAATCTTGACGACGAGTATACCTGCCTTCATTTTCCCAGGCAGTCCAAAATCAGACCACTATCACATTTGAATGCCCACAGATCTGGGTATTGCACGGGTCAGTTAGCTGGCTAAATGGAGACTCACAATGTGGCCCCTTCAAAACTCTGTCAGGTGCTGATAACGCCGTCTCACGTCTCCATGGCCACCGCAGTCACCACGCAATATCTGGCTCTGTTCATGCTCAATATATATCCTACCAAGTCTGGTAACAACACTAACTAGGAACAGCGCTATTGTACTCTGGCAGTCGTTCCACCTGGCACAGAGAATTACAGCTCCAATCACTTATACACACGCCGACTCTGGCAGCCGTTCCACTTGGCACAGAGAATTACAGCTCCAATCACTTATATACACGCCGATGGTGTGTACGCGTACTAAGTGACATTGATATCTGATACTGTCTTCTGCATGCTTAATTATTTTGTCAGGCTGTGATACAAACAAGTGGATGCCACTTCGAGATTGTTGAAACTACTTTGATAAATAATACCAATCGTCTTGATGTCTCCACGACGGAGTTAAGAACTATGTAAGCCTGCAGGGTTTCGTGGCCGTTGTCATTGAAGTTAAAATCTTCTGGGTTATTAGGCTGGGTCATGTTTCTTCTAAAATGATCGACGTTTCGACCCCTCTGCTGGGATCTTCCTCAGGATCTTCTGGTGTCCACTACTGATAGAACAGCAGTAGTGAACACCAGAAGATCCTGAGGAAGATCCCAGCAGAGGGGTCGAAACGTCGATCATTTTAGAAGAAACATGACGCGGCATAATAACCCAGAAGATTTTAACTTCAGAGTTACAAACTGTTCGTATTTCGTGACCTGTTGTCGAAAATGGAGCGTTACTCATCATAGGAACTTGCAGGGATGAATTTTATGGTGAGGCGTGATGTACTGGCCGGATGCCGAACGAATATGTAGAGAAACGTTTCCAAATCAGTGTGATTGAAACGAGAAGGAATTCATTGCCGTGGGCACAAACTTATGAGAAACTGAGTCGTTCCAGCGGTAAGGAGCTGGACGAGATTCTCGACTAATAACTGTTCACACACTCGAATTAAAGAAGATGATGTTGAATCGTGTGCGGCAAGATTCAACAAGCGTGCGTCAACATCTCTGTGAAATGCCCACATCGTATAATTTACTATTGGAATAGCAGTTACGCTCTTACCATAAGCAAAGCGTGTAAGGGACGTCGGAAATGTTTTTGAAGCCAGAGTTCACTTCTGTCAATGTATTACGTACCGCATGACTGCAGGGTAGAGATTCGCACAGTTTGTTTTGCTCGTGGATGAAACCTTGTTCAGCCATGGTGTTGTTTTCAACTCTGCATTAGCAATGTGTGGAGCATTGAAAATCCATAGGCCACGCTCAAATCACCAGCAACGTTTCTCTATACACTTAGAAATATAGAAGATAAGTTACCTGGACGCTGTTTACTGCCATCCCGCTTGAAAGGTGAACAACGGCAGAAGACTGTGCTTCTTATTCTCCACAAGAGGCTATGGTTTCATGCCGACGGTGCATCATCCCACTTGAGAATCACTACCCGTGAGTGTCTCAACAACAAGTGTACCCATCGGTAGATTGGAAGGGCTAAATCGTTGTTCAACAGAGTACAGAAATATTTGAGAGAGTGTGTCCGGACTGTTGTTATGCATACACTGACACTGATGGTCTAAACTTTGGACAGTTGCTACGATCTTTAAATGCCGCTATAAACAGTATATTCTTACGTTATTAAAAATCTAGATGTTAGTTTCCAACATTAGTTACTTATAGTATTCCGTTTATGGGTTTCTACAATTTTTGTAGTTTTGACCCTAAGGTTTGGGACACTATGTGTATACCTCCTCCATATGGAAATGTTATCATACAAGGAGTATCCACAAATTATCTTCCGATAACAAATGAAAAGAACACAAAATGTATTGTAACGAAAAGCACAAGCTTTGCAAACGTAAAATGGGATGAAAATTAGACGGGGACCAGTCAGAGCTGTAGCGGAGAAGGTAAAATGTTTCACAACTAGAGTCTTTAGCTAATCATTTGTTTAATTATTTATTTGTATTTTCTGCTGCCAGTCAGTTTTATTTATTTTATGTTTAATCTAACATATTTCAATGCGTTTCAAACATGTTATGCCCATTTTCAGGCATTTGTGCATACGGAAATTTGTTACTTGAAAACAGCCTTAATCTAAATTAATATAGAGCTTCCTGTTAACTGTTCGCTCTTGGATTGGCTGTTGGGGCGGAGAAGGAAGGGGAGGGTTCGCTCTTGGATTGGCTGTTGGGGCGGTGAAGGAAGGGGAGGGAGGGGGGTTAGTGATTGGCCAGAAATTGATGTCCGCTGCTCCCGCCTTCCAAATGCCCCAACAGTTACTCCAAAAGCGAACAGTAAACAGAAAGTTCTACGTTAATTTAGTTTTAAGACAAGTCAGTTTTAACTAACAATTTTCTGTACACATGAACGCCTGAAGACTGGCATAATATGCTGGAAACGCGTTGCAGTGTGTTAACTTAAACATAAAACAAATAAAGGCGTTTGGTGGCAGAAAATAAAAATAAATAATATCTTTAGGCTGTCACAGTTCCTAAACGTAACCAGTATGGCCACAATCAATAGTCATTTGGTAGCTGTCAACGTATGGCGACGAGCTTTATAATTGGAAGATTCCTTAGGAAACGTAGTCCATCAACAAGAGAAGTAGCTTACAAAGCACTCCTTCTGCCAATACTTGAATATAGCTCGTCAGCCTGGGTTCCGTACCAGATGCGATAGAGGAAATAGAGAAGATCCAGAGAATAGCAATCGTTTCGTTACATGTTTCTTTAGTAAGGGCGACAGCGTCACGTAGATAGCTAGTCAACACCAATGGCAGATGCTGCAAGAGAGGCTTGTTGCATCAAGGTGTGGTCTACTGCTCACATTCCGAGAGCGCGCGTTCCTGGAAGAGTCAACCAATATATTGCTTCTCCCAAGTACATCTCGTGGGTAGGTCATTCCATGTTCCTTCAGATCGATGCCAGGGGTAATCAATCGTCGTGGCTGGCGAATGATGGCGTCCCAGTCTCCCAGCAACCCTTGATCAGACGACTTCAGCAGGTGAGAGATCAGCAGAACGTTCTGGCCAAGACAATAGTTGAGCAAGAAAATATTACTCAGGCTCATGTGATTCTTTTAGTATAACTTGGAAACATTTCACTATATCAGTAAATATGAAAAATATATATATTCGACCCCAAAAATGAGAATATGAAAAGAGAACAATTTAAAATAAGGACATAGCTTCCCAGGCCCTACATATGCATTCATGTGTGTTTTCAACACCATGCAGCCTACGATTAAAAGATGACAGTATGAGAGCGACACTTGCGAAAAGGGCAGAAGAGGCAATGGGTTCTCCCCGAACATAAAGGACAGATTAGGAATAAAACACTCTCCCCCAAGCTGGGAAATGCGCATATCCCAAGCGGACATGATGTATACGCAACACATTTACGTCTGATGAACATTCGTTCGGGCCACGAACGAGATAGGTCAGGAAATCACGGGCAGCATGCAGTCTTATGTTATCTTGTTGAAAGACTTTCATTTCATTTCATTTATTGATTATTTAAAGACCTGTTATGTTGCATTTTAAATCTGGCGACCATGTTACAGCATTAATGTTTTCCCTATTACAAGGAAATATTGTTTTCGGCGAAGGAATATCAAAGTGATAGTAATGATTTACAAAGACAATTCAGCAAGAGAAACTGCAAATTAGTAAAAGAAAACAGAGAGTATTAAGTATAAATATTAGTAGATTATAAGAGGGTAAAAGAAGGTTAGGAAAGGACATAAGTTGGTTGTCTGGCTGGTACAAATGGCTCTGAGCGGTATGGGATTTAACATCTGAGGTCATCAGTCCCCTCGAACTTAGAACTATTTAAGCCTAACCAACCTAAGGACAGCACACACATCCATGCCCGAGGCAGGATTCGAACCTGCGACCGTAGCAGTCGCGCGGTTCCGGACTGAAGCGCCTAGAACCTCTCGGCCACCGCGGCCGGCTTGTTGGTTGTCTGCCGCTATCAATGATCGGGAGCGAAAGCCTCGTAATTGCATCGAATCTTTTGCTTTCGATTTGAGGTTACGAGTTTTATGATCTAAATCTACTCAGTACTCCGCCATTCACTTGACGGTGTGTGGCAGAGAGTACTTCTGATACAACCAACCGATCCCCCATCTCCCTTCCACTCACGACTAGCACGAGCGAAGAATCATTGTTGGGAAGCATTTATATTAGCTCTAATTTCTCGACTTTTCCCGCTGTGGTCATTTTGCGAGATGTATGTGGAAGAAAGTAATATGTTGTCTGACTCTTCGCGGAAAGTACTCTGTCGAAATTTCGATAGAAAGTCTCTCCGTGATGCACAATGGCTCTCTTGGAGCATCTACCAATACAGTTTATTGAATATTTCGGTAACGCTTTCGCGCTGACTGTACATTGATGGTTAGTTTCATAAATTAGTTACACTTGTTAAACGACCCTACAGTAACTGGTCACTGTTTACCGTCTTTTACGAAATACACCTAAAAAAGAATTATTGTACTAGTTATTACTGTCAGTACTTTTCTTTCGTAACTTTCTACTTAGTTATGTTTGTATATATTTCTGATTCTAATATTGTTCTATGTACTTACGTAGTTTTCTAGCTACGGTTGTGTTACGTGTTATCTTGCCTTTGTGTGCGTCTGCTTTATCTCCTGATGTTGTAGTACTATGTGATGTTTCATTTTCTCTACCATCACTACAGTCGTTTAATGTTATATACTGCCTGTCTCTTTAGAATTCTTCTTTCAACATTCATGAAATAGCATCCGCTGTTCTTTCTAGGCCTGCCCTTTGGTGTTGATTCTTGAGGGAGTTGTATATGCTATCGCGTGTCTTCCTTTGCCGGCTGGCCTGTGTGTGCGAGGTGTAGTGTAGTATTACATGTTCGGGGATGCCAGTTTCCACACATGCGCATTCGTGGCCCGAACGAATGTTCATCAGACGTAAATGTGTTGCGTATACATCATGTCCGCTTGGGATATGCACATTTCCCGGCTTGAGGGAGAGTGTTTTATTCCTAATCTGTCCTTTATGTTCGGGGAGAACCCATAGCCTCTTCTGCCCTTTTCGCAAGTGTCGCTCTCATACTGTCATCTTTTAATCGTAGGCTGCATGGTGTTGAAAACACACATGAATGCATATGTAGGGCCTGGGAAGCTATGTCCTTATTTTAAATTGTTCTCTTTTCATATTCTCATTTTTGGGGTCGAATATATATATTTTTCATATTTATTGATATAGTGAAATGTTTCTAAGTTATACTAAAAGAATCACATGAGCCTGAGTAATATTTTCTTCTCCTTCTTCTTTCGACTGGGCCAGCTAAGGAGCACGATATTCAACTTTTGAGCCTGGAGAGGGACTTGATGTTTGCTCAGTAATGCTGCATTCTCTGGCTATTTTTCTCCTTTCTCTCCTTTGTCCAGAGGGCGTCGGTCTTTTTACGGGGCGATCTGTCCTGAAACCTCTTTTCTGTTAGTGTCTTTCTGAGAAGTTTCTAATGTCACTTTCAGTTATATTCAGTTCCTAGATGTCTTTCTTGACTTCTGTCAGCCATGGTGTCACTGTCTTCCTGCTCTTCCAGTAGTTGAGAAGTCGGTTGGTCAGTCTTGTTTGGTCCATCCTTGTATTATGTTCGTAGAAAGCGAGAAGTCTCTTCCTGGCTACATCTGTGATTTTCTCAGTATGATTGTATAGCTTCTGGATTGATTGTCTTCTGTACTCACCATGTGTTTTGATCGGTCCCAGAATTTTTCTCAGGATCTTCCTCTCCTGAATCTCTAGTTCATCTGTCAATCCTTTCCCGTTCAGATTCAAGCATTCTGAGGCACATAGTGTTTCAGAGCGGATAACTGTTTGGTAGTGTTTTAGTTTGGAATTGCGAGATAGGCATTTCTTATTATAGTTGTTCTTGGTTAATCGATATGCTAATTTTAACTTATTAATCTGAATTGTCAGTGCTGTTCCAACTGATAGATTATGTTCCAGCCATTCTTCTAGATACTAGAATCTGTCAACTTTCTCAATCTGACCTTGTTCCAACTGCAGTTCACTGGGAGTATCACTGATGTTGGTGAGGTATTTTGTCTGGTCTAGTGACAGTTGAAGTCCTACCTTGGTAGCCTGGAGTTTGAACATATTGAGCTGCTTTACTGCTACTTCCACAGAGCCTGCTTTAAGTGTCAGATCATCTGTGAAAGCTAAACAGTCTACTACGAGTCTCTTCCGTTTGTGTTCCAGGTAAATACCGCTCTGTATATTTTGTACTTCTATTTCTTTTCGCCATTCACTGATCACCTTGTCCAGTGCACAGTTGAAGACAAGAGGTGAAAGTCTATCTCCCTGTCTAACTCTTGTCTTTATCTCAAAGCTTTCTGAAAGTGTTCCCCTGAACTTTACTTGGGTTCTAGTGTTACTCAAGATCTTTTGGATAAGGCTGTGGGTTTTCTGGTCCAGGCAAATTTCCTGCAAAATTCTCATAAGAGTATGTCTGTCGATTGAATGGCATGCTTTCTTTAAGTCAACAAAAGTAACTACGTACTGTTTATTCGCTAGTTTAATTTGACTTAATACTGACTTCAAGTTAAGGATATGTTCAGCACATGAACGTCCTTTTCTAAAGCTACCCTGATAATCTCCAAGTTTGGGTCCAGTTGAGGTATGGATCTGTTCAATAATGCCTTATATAATGTCTTATAGGTGACTGGTATGAATGAGATTCCTCTATAATTCTTGATGTCAGTTAAATCACCCTTCTTGTGTAAGGGGTGGATCAGAGCAGATGTCCAGTCATCTGGTAACTTCTCAGTATCCCAAATGTTCTGTAGGATCGCAGGTACTTGTCCACCACTGATGTTTCTTCTGTTTCTTTAGTGGGGCAACTTCTGTTGCAACTTTTACTAATTTGTCCCTTAGTTGTTCTCAGGTGTTGCATTCATGACCTGGTGTTTGCATTCTCTTTGTAAGCATATTGCAGGTTTTCAGTTTTTCCAAGTCAAACTTGGTTGGTAAGTTTGGGAGTTTGAGACTTTCTTGTATTCCTAGGTGGAAATAGGAACTTTATTTTTGGGAGGTAGTGGTCTGAATCCAAATTCGCCCCTCTTAACACTCTCACATTCTGGACTTCTCTACAGGACTTTCTTCAAATGGCCACATGATCTATTTGAAACTCTCCTAGGAGTTTATTGGGTGAAGTCCATGTCTTTTGTTTTCTTGGTAGATGCTTAAAGGCCGTTGATTTTATCACTAGGTTAAATGCTTTGCAGAGTCCCATTCTCCACTTCTGTTAGTGCGCATCTGAGCTGGGTATTGCCCCACTATATATCTATATTTCCGCTCTTTCCCTAACTAGGCGTTAAAATCACCCAATAATATGACTGTACTCCGCTCTGAGATCTTGCCGATAGTGTCCTCGAGTTCTTCCCAAAATTGGTCTGTGCCTTCAGGGCTTTTCTTGTTATCCTGGTTAATAGGTGCATGTACATTCACAGTGGTGTGGATCTTATTGGGGCATCGAAATATTAATAGTGACACTCGACTATTAGGTGAATGGAAGTCGAGATAACTGAATCAAGTATTTTATTACTGACAATGAATCCAGTTACCAGGTGAGGGACGTTCTTCATCTTCCTACGTCCCACTTTGCCCTTGAAGGTTCGATAACTCTGAGATTCAAAGGCTTGTTCATCTGTATACCTGGTCTCCTGTACCGCTGTGATAAGAATCTTGTGTTGTGTCGGAGTGTCTGCCAGATGCTTCGAGTTGCCCATCTTGAGCAAGGAGTTAACATTCAGCGTGGCGAAGTAGTGGCATTGTTTATGCCGTATCTTGTTTCTAGAGGTTTCAGGATGCTCCGACTTCTCCTTGTAGCATTTTATTAATTTTGTAAAAAACTCTATGAGTTTATTTTTATCATTTACAAATCTTATATACAACATATGCAAGTAATTATATTAATCAATTATAAGTATCAATTCTATATGTTATAAGTGTTATTAAGATCAGTTCCCTGAATTGCAATATCCTTATTATTCACAATAGTAGGAATTATAAGCTATATTTCGACAAACAATTGTTATGCATTTTTCAGAGTGTATTGCATTTTTGCTTAGTTCTACAACATTTGACAAGAAGCGCAAAGAATGGCACTTTGTTCTTTACAGATGTTGTTTTTTACACTTTGTACATATCACGGCACATTTCCTCTTTGTTGTATGAACAGTATTTGCACCTTTTTCTTTTTCCTGATACAGCTAATTGGTTCAGCAATGAGACATCTTTATGCGCATATACACTCCTGGAAATTGAAATAAGAACACCGTGAATTCATTGTCCCAGGACGGGGAAACTTTATTGACACATTCCTGGGGTCAGATACATCACATGATCACACTGACAGAACCACAGGCACATAGACACAGGCAACAGAGCATGTACAATGTCGGCACTAGTACAGTGTATATCCACCTTTCGCAGCAATGCAGGCTGCTATTCTCCCATGGAGACGATCGTAGAGATGCTGGATGTAGTCCTGTGGAACGGCTTGCCATGCCATTTCCACCTGGCGCCTCAGTTGGACCAGCGTTCGTGCTGGACGTGCAGACCGCGTGAGACGACGCTTCATCCAGTCCCAAACATGCTCAATGGGGGACAGATCCTGAGATCTTGCTGGCCAGGGTAGTTGACTTACACCTTCTAGAGCACGTTGGGTGGCACGGGATACATGCGGACGTGCATTGTCCTGTTGGAACAGCAAGTTCCCTTGCCGGTCTAGGAATGGTAGAACAATGGGTTCGATGACGGTTTGGATGTACCGTGCACTATTCAGTGTTTCCTCGACGATCACCAGTGGTGTACGGCCAGTGTAGGAGTCGCTCCCCACACCCAGATGCCGGGTGTTGGCCCTGTGTGCCTCGGTCGTATGCAGTCCTGATTGTGGCGCTCACCTGCACGGCGCCAAACACGCATACGACCATCATTGGCACCAAGGCAGAAGCGACTCTCATCGCTGAAGACGACACGTCTCCATTCGTCCCTCCATTCACGCCTGTCGCGACACCACTGGAGGCGGGCTGCACGATGTTGGGGCGTGAGCGGAAGACGGCCTAACGGTGTGCGGGACCGTAGCCCAGCTTCATGGAGACGGTTGCGAATGGTCCTCGCCGATACCCCAGGAGCAACAGTGTCCCTAATTTGCTGGGAAGTGGCGGTGCGGTCCCCTACGGCACTGCGTAGGATCCTACGGTCTTGGCGTGCATCCGTGCGTCGCTGCGGTCCGGTCCCAGGTCGACGGGCACGTGCACCTTCCGCCGACCACTGGCGACAACATCGATGTACTGTGGAGACCTCACGCCCCACGTGTTGAGCAATTCGGCGGTACGTCCACCCGGCCTCCCGCATGCCCACTATACGCCCTCGCTCAAAGTCCGTCAACTGCACATACGGTTCACGTCCACGCTGTCGCGGCATGCTACCAGTGTTAAAGACTGCGATGGAGCTCCGTATGCCACGGCAAGCTGGCTGACACTGACGGCGGCGGTGCACAAATGCTGCGCAGCTAGCGCCATTCGACGGCCAACACCGCGGTTCCTGGTGTGTCCGCTGTGCCGTGCGTGTGATCATTGCTTGTACAGCCCTCTCGCAGTGTCTGGAGCAAGTATGGTGGGTCTGACACAACGGTGTCAATGTGTTCTTTTTTCC